>NC_138784.1:48976642-49460309 GCF_965178545.1 Coloeus monedula | reverse complement strand
ATCTCAACCCCTGAGCCTTTCATTGTATTGTCTCTCTCCTGTCCAGCTGAGGAGGGGAGTGATAGGGTGGCTTTTGTGACCACCTGGCATTCAGCTGGGGTCAGCCCAAAGAAATTGCTTAAGTAGTCAGAAGTTGTCTCTTTCAGGCATTCAAGTAATGTCATTGAAAACTACATATTATAAAATATTCTGGTGTATATAAAATGACCAAAGGAAAACTGCAAAATTCTTTTTGATCTGCTTGTGTACTACATAACATGAAACGCAGAAAGGGTCCATTTTTCCAATGAGCAGAACTGCATCACAAGTTTTTCTTCAATGGGACCTTATTCTTTGGCTTTGGTATTTATGACTGTAAAACTTACAAGCACCTTATTTTAAAAACTCTTATTATCTGTAAATAGCAATATAGGAAGACAAAGAAAACTGTGTTCTGAATGTGCAGCAATTACCTAGAAACTGGAAGCATGGACTATTAGTTAGCCTATATTGAATTTCTATGCTGTTCATTATGAAATCCAGCAAACAACTGTCTACGGTATACATGTTGGTTTTGAATAAAATTGCTTTTCTTTTAATTCAACATGATGTAAACAAGCAAGCATAAAACAGAGAGGTATAATTTAAAACCAATTAAGTAATGGCTTGAATTATGTAAAGGTGCATTTTTATTTGGCTAAAGGTGAAGAAAATCTCATCAAAAATCTGGTAAATTGTTGAGTGTCTTATTGTTGATTAGTATAGGATTCAATTTGTGTTACCAGATGATCTTAGAAACTTTCTTCTGTGTCTTTTAGCATGTAAAAATTGAATGTCATGAAGTTAATCTTTAGAATCAGTTGGTTTTCTGTCAGCCCAGTTTGTACAAGATGAGCAGTAGGAGCTGTCAGATAAGAGACAGAGTTCCAAAATGCAGCAGATATTCCATAGGTAATAATGAGATTTCAGTTCCTCCTGTCTGTATCACTTAAAATCACAGTAAATAAACTCAAACAGATAGCTGTAAGAAAAGCACCTTTGATATGTATGTCAGCAATTTTAAAAGTAAAACTTTGAATTATTTACTCAGTGTGTTTAAAAATATTTTAACCCATGAAAAATATTAAATACTGTTTTGTTTGAAGAAGTACTGGCTAGGAAAATAGCCTCTTTCTGATAAAAGAAAATGTATATTTAAATTATTTCAGTACTTAAATACTCATGGTTCATTAAAGAGAAAGCAAAGATAGCTAAAATTTATCATCTGTATCTATTGAAGCTCAAAAAATTTGACTGAAGTGTTCTGTCAGATTTCTTTTCCTAATATTGATCATTAGATGTGTCATGAAATCAGTGATAATATTTAATGTTATTATGTGAAATTCACAAGTAGTTTCATTGGCTGATACTCCACATTTGAGTCGCTTCTTATTGGAACACTCAGCTTTGTGATTACAGCTGAAGCCCTTTAGTAACCTAGGTATACATTGTGAATAGGTCAAAATATTAAAAGCAAAGTATCTCTTTAGATATAGAATGTTATTTATGAAATGAGAAGTTTGAGATAGTATTTTTCATTATATGAAGGATTACGGGCATGCTTCACTATAAAAGCAGCATTTTCTGAAAATTAAACATCTTGAAGGTGAGTCAGTTGCACTCAAAATTCTGCCCTTCTTGGCTTTTGGATATATGCTGCTAATGGCAGAAACCCATCACAGTTTAAAGTGATTCACAAAATTAGGTGTTAAAAAGAACAGTACAGTGACTTATGGCTTAATAATTCATTTGTTCTCTTGATGAGTTTAAAGGTCAAAACAGGTTGGCATGAAATGAAATGAAATAGCAGGCTGAAAACAATGGTCAAAATGTAAAAATCATATGGAACAGTTTGGGCTACAAGGTGTGGAATCAATTGCTGGCTAAGGCACTACAACAACAATAGTGACAGGGCTATGTATAGTACCTATAGCTGTGCAACATAATATGAGGAGGAGTAATTTAGACATTAGTAGAGCTAGCAAATATTGTATGTTGTCAGGAATTCTGTCCACATCTAAGGGACAAGACCTCCTGTGCTAATGACAGCAAAATTTGATTCTCCATGTATTGAAAGACAGTATGAATATCCTTTCCTCCAAGCTGCTTTTTCAAGTAATTGATTGTCCATTTCTCAGCCTGTTTTATGAATGCTCTAGAAAAAGCACTGTGACGTGCATAGCTTTTTGTTTGTCAAAGCAGAGGGTCTGTGCTCTCTCTTTTTTCAGCTGCAAGCCTTTCATGCCTTTGACAGGCAATGCCCATCAAGGAGTTTCTATCCAAATTCTAATTTTTGGAGTGAACAGCATTTCTTCCTTCTACTTCAACCTTGGGTTTCCCAGGTTCTCTGTAGTACTGAAAGCTGGCAATAAATATGTTCTGGCATGGTCTCTTATGTAGGAGCCACACAGAGTTTCCAGGAGTGGGCAGAGGAGCCAGTTAGGGCTACAGTTGTGTTTTATGCTGGGGAAGACAGGAAGCTGTTGAACAATGTAATATGGGTAAAAATTGTTTTTTTAGCTGGCATTTAAGGCTTTTGAGGTTTCTTTGGTTATTCTGAAAATTGTCAGGAAGTAGTGCTAAAACTTGAACTTGAAGAATTTGCCTTTTAAATACTTTTACATCAACTTAAATTTGTGGACTTTTTGTTCAAATAGAGAAATGTGTCTCTCAAACTGTCTTACTGTATAGACTTCTTGCTTTCTCCATTTTGCCATCGCTACATTGTGTTTTGCTGCCCTTCCCTTCTCCTTTCAACACTGATGTGTTCTACGTTTTCCACTTTGGATTAAGTGGATGATCTTTGGGGTATTTTGCACTCAGGTGTCACACAGAAGCCAGATTTCCTGCAAAGTTACGATATACCCCTCTAGACATCTCAGCTTCCTCTCCATTTTCCCACCTTATCCTTCTCCTTGGCAGTATTCTAAATTCTTTTCTCTGCCATCTCCCACAGCAATAACTCCATGTCTTTCCCTGGTTGCCACTGCATTGTAACTGCTATAATACTTATAGTTTCCATCTAACACATTGTATAATACCCACCACCACCATGATGTGAATTCCAACCCAAAGGGGAGGAACTATGACATGGCTCCTCTGGCCCCAGAAGAATCCATGTGGAACATAGAATGATTCTAGTTATTCTGTAGTCTTCTCCCATGAGGGTATTTAATTTCAGTGTCTCCCCTGCTGCTGATTTTCCTTACATTTGAAAAAGCTTAACACCGTGAAACTTAATACATTGACATTTCATACTCCTCTGCTAAATTAGATGAAAATTGTTCAACAGATTAAAAGAAAATTTTCAGACAGGTAGATCTGTGGAGGTAGGCAATGAAATCATATAAGAGTTGATTCCTTTTTTACTTCGTGAATCAAATGCTGTCAATCTATCCATCTATCTATCTATTGATACATCACTTTTGGCTTAGGCTTCTTCAGACTGAAAATTGCCTGAAGCTACAAAAATTTTCTAGGGTAGTTTGAATACACAGCTACATATTATGCTTTTCACTAAATATTTTTGGCTGTTGTCAGAGAGGATACTAGTTTAGGTGAACAATCCTTATTTTCTTGAACTAAACTACATTTGAATTGGTAAGACTGAGATTTTTTTTCCTTACAAATTGGACAGGAGACTGGTGGACAGATAAGAAAAATTATGTAACTGTGTGATAACTTACTCTGTTAGAGCTGGGCACCAAATTGGCCAAATTAAAGAACTGTTAGGGAAATACAAGGAAAAGAAGGATGAAAACAAAACAGGACTAGAACCAAAATCTACAGATAAATGCTTGAGGCTGACCACAAAACTAGAAGGTCTGGTCATCTGGCCAGAGAGCCTTCAAAACTATTGTGTTTTTTCAGTCTGTTATAAGCATTTTAATAACAATGTAAGTGTCTAGGCAGCTGTTTTTCATTTTTGAGCATTTTGTGAACAATAAACACAGTTCACAAAACTTCAGTATGATAGGTAAATTGTTCCCTTTTTAGCACTTTCTACCATTAATGGAAATGATGGAAAAAAAAGATCATTTGTCCTTCTAACTTAGGGAGTAGATTATTCTGTTACAGAAGGATTTTTATGGCTTTTTTGATCATTCTAGTTCTCCGTCATTTCACATACTGACAAAAACATTCTATCTGTGTGTTCAATCTCTTTATTTTATTTTTTGACATTGGTCTCTCTCTGTTGGGATTCACATGTGTGCATATTCTTAGATTTCCTTTGTGCCTAAATATAGTAACACTGCCTGTTCTTAACCTATTTTCCCAGATTAAGTCCTTGTAGATTCAGATTTACTTTGAGGATTCCTGGAGTAAACTCTGCCTTTAGAGCTAAAAAGTTGACCCTTACTTATACTTTGCTCTAGTTATTCAGTGAACACCAGATATGTATACTTTATATGCATTTGTCATTTTGAGATGCTCTCTGTTTGCTATGTATTTTTGAGTGGTATGTGTAGGTTACTGTTGCTCTTCTGTCTAGCTTTCAAGTGGCATTTGTATTATGTCTTATCCATCTGAATGCTATCTTGTCTGGGAAGAATAATCATAATCTTACTCATAGTAATAACTTTTTTATAATACTTCATTTGAATATAATAGAAATTTGGATGAATATATGTTATCTTTTCTTGTCATTCAGCATTGATCCAATAAATCAGATACAGACATAATCCCTACTGGGCAAATTCAAAAAAGAGAGAAAATTTAATATAAACTGAAAATCATGCTCCCTAGTAAGTAGCTGGCACAAATATTAGGTGTCAAATGAATTTAAAAAGTCTTTTCTCATCTACCTAAAGATTTGTCAGAACTTTTACAGACCTAAAATTATCTTTATATATTTTTCTAAATCCCTAGATAAAGCACATCTCTGTAAATTGTGTAAATCTAGAAATTGTAAATCTACAAAAGGTATAAAAATATAATACTGAAATATTATTAAAATGAGGCTTGATGCAGAATTCTAGTGTGCTCTCATGGTTCCCTGAGAAGGCAAGAGCTTTGAAGAGAATCTGCCTTGACCATCTCTTTATAAGGTGCTCCTGAAAAAGACCAAAAAGTTTTTAAAGTCATAAATCAGCCTATAGTGGGTAATTACTGATAGAGGAAAAAAAAACCCCAAAACCACCACATAGCTAGCTTAGGCAAAACAACATAAGCAAGGTTTCAATATTACTCTTTCCATGCACAGTGAGTCCTTGAAAGTAGGTCCTTCATTCATGGTTGGTTTCAACCACTACTTGACTTTCTCGGATTAAGAAAATTTTGAATCAATATCTCTGATCCTTTCTTTCTTCTCTGATGCCTGGTTGCATGTGCCCTGCTCCTTTGGCATGCTCTGCTCTGCCCTGCCATACCTTTCTGCCTTGGGACCTTCTGTCCCTTAATGTTCACTTGGCCACTGTGATGGCATACTCTTCTCCTAGCTCCATATAATTTTATCTGACTTACTCTTCTTGAAGAGACAAAGCAGACAATTAAGAACTGTCATGGGTTGACACTGGCCCGATGCCAGGCACCCATGAGAGTCGCTTGCTCACCCTCCCCTGCCACACCTGGGCAGAGAGGGAAAAAAAATTGATGAAGTCGTCATTAGTTGAGATAAGGACTGGGACAAACACTTCAAGGGCAAACCAGGCTTAACTTAAAGTTACAAAGTGAACTTATTGCTAACAGAATCAGAGGAGGATAATGAGAATAAAATAAGCCATTAGAACACCTTCCACCCCCAGCCTCTCCCGCCTTCCCACCAACAGCGCAGGGAGACAGGGCATGGGAGTTTGTGGTCAGTTCATCACCGAGATTTCCTTCCCCTGCTCAGGAAGAGGAGTCCTTCACCTGTGAGACTGTGGGGTCCCTCCCACGGGAGACAGTTCTCTGTGAACTTCCCCAGCGTGGGTCCACCCTTACAAGCAGCAGCCCCACCGCCCCTGCTGCAGCGTGAGCCCCTCCCACGGGCACACAGCCCTCCCAAACTGCTGCACTGTGGCTCTCTCTTTCCTCGGGGTGCACTCCTCCAAGGACAGGCTGCTCCAGACTGGAAGCAAGGGCCCTCTCTCTCCACCGGGTCTCCCACAGGATCACAGCCTCCTCCAGGCATTCACCCGCTCCAGTGTGAGCACCTCCCCCATGGGCTGCGGGTGGATCTCAGCATCCCCTGTGGATCCCCATGGGCTGCAGGGGCACAGCTGCTTCACCATGGTCCTCACCACGGCCTGCAGAGGAATCTCGGCTCCAGCACCTGGAGCACCTCCTGCCCCTCCTTCTCCACTGACCTTGGTGTCGCCATGCTGTTGTCCCTCGCATGTTCTCACCACCTCCTCTTCTCTAACTAGAAGCAAAACCCTGTGACTTTGTTTTGATTTTCTTTTTAAATATGTCATCACAGAGGCATTACTAACCTCTCTGATTGGCCCAGATTTGGCCAGCAGCATATCCATCTTTCAGAGCCATCAGAGATTGGCTCTGCTGGACATGGTGGAAACTTCCGGGAGGTTCTCACAGGAACCGCCTCTATGGTCTCCCCGCTACCAAAAACCAGGCTGAGCAAAACCAGTACAAGAACAACATAGTAGGTCACAGCTGTCACAGATGTCATAATTTAAATGAAAAGTAATTTCAAAGTATAAAGTATATATTATATACCAGGACTGAAGTCCTGAGAAACTCATCCCAGTATGTTTTCTTGGAACACAAGAAATATGGTTCCATAGGCATTAAATAGATTTATAACTTAGCATAAAGTTGCTGATTCTAGTGTAATTATTTTGGCTTATTAGCAATAAATGGGTTCAAATAAATTCAGGAGGTAATTACAAGAAAAAGAAGATTATCAGCACACACCTCACTGAAAGCTGATATTTAGAAATGTCCATTATATGACCTAATGATTCATGCATGTAACTTGACATATTGAGATTAATCTACCATAGCAGTTAATATCTCTGCAAAATCTGGCTTAAGAACAACAGCCTTTGATGTTTGAGTATAATTCTTTGATACAATATTATAACAGATGAAGAGCACCAGTGCTTTCGGTGTCACAATATGTGGAAGATTATTTACTGAATCTGTTACAAGGGAAAAAAAGTCAACTACTAGAAGAATGTCCCACTTATTTGTACCATATCACTAACAATCAATGAAAACCCAACATAACTACAAGAGAAAGCATTGAAGATGATGTGTTTTATGGGATTCACATTTATTTTTTCCCTTCAGTAAATGAATTTTAATAAGGAACTTTTTTAACAGAATAAAGACATAAACAGTATTTAAGAACAAAACAAACTCACATAAATCTGCCCAAACTGCAACATATGGAAGAAGCATCATGTGTTTCTTCCCCTGGTGAATCTCACTTCCAACAGATAGGCTTCCAGGGACTGTCTGAGTCACAAGTTACATTTGTATTGTTTTGTTTAATACCTCCAAATAATTCATTATCCACCCTCCAATAATTCTGGTGGCTCCTTTTGTTCCTCTTAACACTTTTGGTCTATAAAACATCCTGTGGTAATGAGCTTCTCATGGTAATAACAGTTGTAGTACTGATGTTGACAGTAATTCAAAGTTGCTTTGAAGTGGAAGTTTGTAGCAGACATGTCTAAATTTAAATACTGTGAGATTTTTTCCCTTGACTTTGCCGTGTATTTGTATTTGCTGTCCTCTGGACCAGGTTGTTTTTGAAATTTGTTTATTTATTGGTTTACTGAATTGTCTATGCAGCACAGTAGAAAAGCAATAAGCAAAACTCAGAAAATAGTTATGTTCTTTTTAGTAAGTATTAGTGCAATTTTACTTGTCCTTAGCATTGAGCTAATTTCCTGCCTGGCAGACGCTAGCAGTATTTCACTTTTTCATTAAAAATAGAGAGAAGGAGAGAGAGAGAGATCTATAAAAAAATGTAAGTGAAGAAGATGTAGTAGATGGTATAGATTACGATAGTAATTGATGCAGTGTTGTAACATGCCACTGGGATAGTGTATAAAGCCTTTTCTGCCTTTGAAAACTGCAGTTCAGCTACTGCTGTTTGGGTACATGAACAGTGGTAGAATTTACTTTTTTCCTAAGTTATTTGATGAAATTAAGATGAGAGGAAATGATCTTTCAGTTATAGGAACTGCTCACTGAATCTACCAAATATCAATATGTGATTCCTTCCTGGTGATTTTCCACTATAAAACTGGAAGCAAAATGAATTTTAGTCTTAGATGGAAACGGCTGCTGTCATGATGCTCCTCCCACTCCCTTCTAGCAAGTCACATTTATAAATCATTTATCTCATATAAATTGCCATTCTCAAGTTTGTCCATCATCATGTTTTGGTTTTAGGGAGAGCTGTTAATGAGGGGCATTTCTTATTTTATGTTATGTGTTTGCATAAGTATTTCTGAAGTAATTTTATTTAAGAATGAAAATTTCATGTAAAGCCAGTGGAATTTCACTTCTGCGCAAGTGAAATGTGCTCAGGAAGTGCATTTCATTGTGTAAATAAGTGTCGTAGCAGTCAAACCCCTTTGACTGCTGGCCACTGCCTTCCTTCACCCTATTCACTTACTACTCTCTTTCAAATGCTTCAATTCATGTCAGATGCTGAATGAGCTCTTGCAGCACACTAAGGCGTCAGGAAGCTAACCTGGCCACCAAAACAGAAGTGCCTTTGATAACTTAGCATGCTAAAATTGCTCAGTAATGGGCCTGATGGGCATCAAAACCAGACAAATAGTAGGGAAGGGACATAACTAACCTGTAGCAAAGCTGGCTTTGAGGCATATCTTTGATATGTATTTGCTATGTTCAGTTTTGATCTGCAGCCCAAAATACATGCTTGGGCTCATCCAGGTGGTAGTACTATTCAAAAAAGTATTTTTATCTGGTACTGTACAAAAAAAGGACTTCATTGATAAGGGATGACCTGCCTGAATCAGTTGATACTAATGAGAACTATGGGAAACCCAAGAGTTAGTTTGCCTCATCAGAAGCAGAAATGCAGCTGAGAAAGGATGACCTACATCAAGCTTGTACCAAAAATCAGTGTTTATTTTGTGGAAGAGGTAGGTCTTGTTTAAAGAAATTAATCTCATTTCTGGGTATTTGTTTAAATTGCATAGAAACTTCCCAATACCTTGAACAGAGAAACCACTTTGAACCGGGATCAGAGGGCAAGATAGCTATCAGGTGTGTTGCAGTTACTAAATACAGAAACTAGTGCATTTTTGCAAGCTGTGCATTTTTGGCAGAATGAACTAATATTCTTTCACTTTAAAATTTATCAAGTATTAGGGGTTCATAGACCCCACTCATGTCTTTGCCCAGGGGTTGGCCATTCAGAAATGGATTAAAGATGAGGGACTTCCTACCAAAAGCTTAAAGCCCTTCACTGTTTGGTGAAACTGTCCTTAGCAGAGGTCCAGTACCTGGTTTGGAAACTTACTTGTGTGAGATGCTGGTTAGTGACAATTGCCTCATGCTAGCAACTGTTAACCAGAACTTTACTGGTATCCATGTTGAAAATTGGAATTTTTCCACAATTTAATTTCAATAAATGTTATAAAAGATAAACGACAACTTGGAAATAAACTGTATAAAATTTGTGTGTTTCCTTCCTGCCAGATTGCTTTCCTTACAGAGTTTGGTCAGATACCCATCCTGTTCTAAGTGCCTAAGCATCTTGAATCCAGCCAGTTTTAGCTAATTAGTAATTCCTGTAAGTATGTTTTCTTCTATCAGGAAAACCATATGTTTAGGGACAGTTTTTAGTCTTCAAAACTGTACATGTCCTCCAAGTGCTTCTGGACTCTGTGTGTGATTATTGGAGCATTTATGTCTGGTGATAACTTTTCTGTTGTCAACCCCTTTTCGGCTAGTGGTTGTATATCAGTAAATGGGGATAGTATTTGCATGATTCTACCTGTTTTGCTCTAGTTACTGAATTCAAAAAGTGCAGATTTGAAAAGGTGAATTATAGGTGATTGCTTTTATGTATTAATGGTGCCTATGGAGGGTCTCATTAACACTCACAGCATGGAAAATTCCTGCAGCTATCCTACAGAGCACTGGAAAACACAACTGCTGAGCAGGCTTTATTGTTTATGCTTCATTTTTCTAATTTATTCTCTAAAAGGGTATTTTTGCAACCTCCATATGACAAATAAGATACCACATGGGAAAAAAAAAAGAACTGGACAAAGGCAGCAGGAATACTATTTTTTTTTATTTATCACGGGAGTGGTTTTTTACGATTTATTTTGGGAGTGAGGATTTAATTTTAATTGTATTCTTGTGAATATTTAATTTCCAAGCTAGCATTTGGTATATTATTAGAGCAGCAATCAGTGATAAAACATCTTGTTGCAATATTCTCACTTGGGAAACTGAATTATATATGTACAATGAATATATATATTTTACCAGAGAGTTTTTTAAGTTATAACATGTTTTATACATGTTCTTATGAAGTTATTAAACCAAATCTAATGCTACTACTTCTTGTTGATATTTGAGGGCAATTTTGTAAATGTAAACTCTTTTAATTTAATTAAAAATTATTTCTTTTAGAGCAAGAAGGAAAGATATTTTTACACTAAAAAAAGGGCTTACTTCCTTCTCCTATCAGTAAGAAACAGGATATACCCTGCAATTCAGTGTTTCAGTGTGGCAAGGAGGCCATTTTCTTCATTAGATACCATAGTGCTTTGGATTGTTATCTATGATAGAGTATCTACCGCTTTCTGTCTTGCAATTGCATTCCTTGATGTTTAGCTGGAAGAGCTAAATGGTTTTCCTGTGCTAGAAGTGATACTGTTGTTGCCCTGTGAAATAGCCAGCACAGTGGTACAGCAATGTTGGGCACACATTACCCTGAAGACATCAGTCTTCTGTGATTGGCATACAGTGCATCTGTTCGTGAACTGGGAAGTTGTACCTGGCAGCTGAGCCTGTGGCTGGCATGCCACTGTATCAGCCACAGCTCTGTACACAGGTTGCTGAAACCTCTGCAGCATAACATACACTGACTTCAGATATAATCTTATCTTTTATAAAGATTTACTACTAGAATATATTGGGAATTTTTGAGTAGGAGTTTATTTTTTTGTTAGAGAGGAAAAGGGGCAGAAGGAAGGATGCAGACTGCTGTGTCCTTGGAGATGGTCATACTCCCTCTCAAGAAAACTGGAAAGTCTTGTGTTGACTCTAGCTTATTGTTCCTATTTTGTTTTCATATTGGAATTTTCTGTTTTGAATTCTAATATTTGCATGAATAGTTCAGGAATACTTGTGTCTCTCTCAAATGTGTCCTCTTTTCCAGCTTGTGAAATGTACCAGTTGTTTAACTGATTGTTTTTCCCTCCATGCATTTAATTGTGAATATTTCCTTGTGAAGGTTGTGTATTCAGTGTTAAGTATCATGATTTTGCAGATATATTGTTACTGGATAAAGTCACAGGACCTTTACTGATTGAATGCATGTGTGCTTATGTAAATAATCATGTATCTTCATACATTTACAAATAATATCTTTACCTATGATTTTTGCTCTGATTTTTAAATGTCATGTTATTTGGCTTAAAAAAAAACCCAAAAAAACCCAACTCCTCAAATTTCATATAAATGAGAATTTGGAAACTAGATGTTGCCATCTGTAGTTGATATCATGAAAATGTATGTGAGGAGCCTTTTGATTCCAGGTTATTCCCTTTGCACTAACTCTTAATGTTCCATCTTGTATGTGTTGAATATTTTAAGGGAGAGATCAGAGAAGGATCTGCCAGAATTTTTAAATTCTATAGCTTGTGACTGTGGTACAATGAAGATGAGTCTATGGACTTAACATCCTCCGGGAAATTAAAACATCTGTCTGCATCTGTTCAAGAAAAGTGCAAAACCAAAGGTTTTGTGCCCCAATCACCAGAAAAAAAAAAAAAAGAAAAAAAAAACCAACTCAGGTTTCCTAGGTCCTCCACTCCTCTTTGTTCTTACTATTTTACAGCTAGTAGCACTCTGAATGGATCATTGTGCTTGTAATAAGGCCTTTTTTCAGCATAGAGGAATTAAGAGATAAGGTTCTCTGGTCTCTAAAGCAGAAGAGACTGTGAAAGATGTGACACTTGCAAATGATCCCTGTCATTGATCATGACCTTCCAGGAACATTTTAAATATTCATTGCTTTAGGAAA
This sequence comes from Coloeus monedula, assembly GCF_965178545.1. NCBI lineage: Eukaryota > Metazoa > Chordata > Aves > Passeriformes > Corvidae > Coloeus > Coloeus monedula. Next base: position 49,448,101 of record NC_138784.1, on the reverse strand, counting down.
CAGGCATTTTGGTGCTTCTCATTCTTAAAGTCAAGGTTTTGTGGTGAGAGAAAAGGTGTAAAGCGATTCTAAAGAAAAATTCTATCCCCTCTAAAAAGTGTATAATATATTTTATGGGTGTTTTGGTTTTTGCTGGTTTTATTTTCTAGCCTATATTGGTATCCATAGGGCAATGACTGTAGTTTATATTTTTGTATCCCACTATACCCAACGTAAAACTAGCAAGCTTATAAAGCCCAAGTCAGTATACACTGAAATGAAGGTGGGTTGCTGCCACATAAAATACAGTTCTTTAATATATTTTTAATTGATTCTGCCACCATTTTTCCTTTATTGGTCTCAGGCAATTAAACATCCTCTTACTTTGATTCTTTTGGAATTACTACTCTTTTGCAATCTAATTTACTGAATGTATTTCTAATATTTATGATAAATGCCGAGAATAGCATACATCAAAAAGCTTTATTTCACTCAGTTCAAAGAAATGTTTACTGGTGTGAATTTAATGGAGATTTTATAGGCCTGTAATTATGCAGTGATACAAAGTATCACTAGCCAAGTGTAGATAATGTGGTTTTTAAAAAATGCAACAGTTTTCTTGACTTCATTAGTTTAGGTGTGCCACATCTTAGAGCTACTCAGCAGTGTTGGAAGAATTGAATTTTGCCCCCTTGAGAGCAAAGATAATATGCTTTTTTTTGCATTCATCTAATGAATTGTAAAATTTTGCTGAAGCAGAACAGCTGCTGTTCCCTGTCCTCCCTCCCCTACCCACTGGCATGATGGCCTCTTTTGTGTGAACTCACTGCCCCAGCAACAAGCCAGCTGTGCTTGCCAGTATCCCAGCCTCTGCAAATGTCAGATGTTTGTACCCCACGCCTTTGGACAATGTAGGGACATTGTTAAGAAAAGGACATAAGAGGTGCTTCACTCTGCCCCTGATCATCAGGCAGCTCACTGGCTGCTCAGCATCTCTCTCTGTGGTCTATGGGTAGACTAGAGGAAAACAGCTTCAAAAGCCTGTGCGCCAAAATGTGCCAGCCCATTTCATTACACAGCACTGTGCTCTTGTTAGGGAGGGTGATGTTTCCATGCTCTCCTCCTCCACATTTTGTTGCCTTTACAGGTCTGATTGTCCAAGTAATGGCCTTCTTTAATGATAGATAGCTAAAAATAACTCTGGGAAAATATACAACCCCACTCTGATTCCCTTGGGATTTATTTACAACCTAGCAACTGTGGTTCCTTATTTGGAATGAACTAAACCCCTTAATTTTAAGTTGGCCAGGACAATGTTGTTCATGGCTATATGGATAATTTACTGGTACCTTAAATGAGACAAATTTCACTCTTAGTAAACATACTCCTATTTCCTATATTCCTATATTCCTATATTCCTATATTCCTATTCCTTCCATACTTTGATTTAGATCAGAATAAATTTTGTGGTCTCTAATGAAGAAATACTCAATGTGTTTAATATTTTGTTTTTAAAAATGATCTGAGGTTTGTGTGAGATCAGCTTTTAAAATACAGATTTAAATTTGCTTGGTGTGGTGTGGATTGGCTCTTTTAGGAAGATGATGCCTCTTAGGGCTTGGAAGGTTGGAGAGTGTAAAGAATTGGCTGGGTTTGGGAAAAGAGATACAGTTTTGGCAGTTTTGGCAGAGTAAGTAAAGTGTTTCAGACATTTTTACTGATGGCTTTGCTAGGAGGCATATGTAACAGGGAATGGTAGCCAAAGGGGAATTGATCTCTGTATAGAACCTGGGCTACCTAACCAGGGAACTGTATATTCCTCTAATGTTAATTTTTCAGGATGAAATGCTGTCCCACTGAAGTCAGTGAAAAATGTTGACCTAGTAGAGATTTCTTTTCTTACATATTGTAAAGATCTTCTATAGAAGACTGTGATCTAACCTGAGTGTACCTTTGATATTTTATTGTTTCTGTCTAGCTGCTTAGTTTCCAGCTGTGTGTCTTGGACTTCTTGAACCATGCAAGGATTAAATATACTGCTTGAATAGCAAAAGTGCATAGAGAGGACCATGAATAAAATTGCGTGCTAGCCTCTTCATCAATAGTGAGAGACATTTAATCTTCTTTGGAATTCATGCTCCAGCCATATGTAACTAACCCTGAATTTAGTGTAGTGAGCCACCCATGTAGCTGGTTTCTACCTGGGAGAGTCATTACTTATTGATGTTTCCCAGCATTAGGTCTGACCAATGAGTAGGAGAATATTTGGTATCCAGAAATAAAGGCATATATTCCAAAGTGTTAATTAAATTTAAAAATTTATTCACTATTTTTAGCAGTTTACTTGTGGACTACCTGTTTTTTGAATGTGTGTTTTCATTCTTTATCCAGATAGTTTTAAAGGAACTATATCAATTATTGGATTTAATAGTCATTAATTACTCATTAAGTTTTCAGTCAGTGGTTAGGGTTTCTTGATTTTTTTCATATCTGCTAAAAAAAAAAAAAAGGCAATAAATTATGGGTGAAATAGTTCTAGCAATTGCGTTTAGCCGGACTTATGAAATGAATTGATTATTGGAATATTCTGATTTGCAGCCATATCTACTAGTTCCTGGTGTCTCTCCCAGTATTAGTGAACAAAAATAATATTATGCCATAAATACCAAAGACTCTTTTTTTCTTCAACTAACTATATAGATGTTAAAAATACAACTTAAAGAATGAAGAAATCTTAAGTTTGGTTAAGAATAGTGAATGCCTGAAAAAACTTTGGAGTACCTTCTTGCTGGAGCTCGAGATAAAAACCCAAGCCCTTCAGGTAGGCGAAATCTGTGAAACCTAGTGGATATGTACATTAAAAATGTGTGTGCTACACTGACAAGTTCAAAGGGCTTTTGATGACATAAAAGTTTTGTTTACATCTTTGCAGACTAAAGTCTTTCAGTGATGTAGAACTGGAAATGAAGTACCATGTGATGTTGAGGTCTTGAGCATAGAAACCCAGGAGTGTCTGTCAGTATTTAATGGCTGTACATTCTCTCTGCTAACCCTCTGCCTCCATTTGTTTACTAGAAATATTAGATGTTTTTAGAGATTCTCAATTAAGTTAGAAGCTTGTTAGGCTTTTATCTACACTGTCTCCTCAGTGATGGTGCCACTCAGTCTACTTTTATGTAGGCTGAAATCTACATGGTGACAGCTTTCAGATTCAGAACCACTCAGTTGGAGCCAGCAATGCTCAGTTAGGGTGGCGACTCTTGCAAAATAGCCTAATGCTTTCAGGCCAAAAGCATTCTTTAAGCTATGTGATATCATTATTCTGTCATTCCCCCACCCCTTTTTCTGCATTTTCACTAAATATAAATTATCCAACATAGACTCAGCTATGAGAGGAAAAGGTTACATTTTTTAGTTTTAAAAAAATGTGAGCAAGAAAATGGCATCCTGTTGTCAGCTCTCACATCTGTGTCTATTGCATATTATAATACTGTTTGTTATGATATTCAGTGGTCCTCTGATCAACAAATATAGTTACAAATATTCTGTAAAGAGAGCTTGAAATCCCACCATTATCTTTTGAATCTGTGGCAGGCATTTTTTACCTGCAGGCTGCTTGCTCATGTGAAAGCGAGCACATTTTACATTTAAAAGCACTTCAGCTTTTTGCCTAGAGTGAGTTTCTCTTGCAGCTGGCAAAGTCAGGATGACCTCAAGGCTTTAGGAATAAATATGTTTGCTATGTTTTCATTTTACTAAGTATGGAAATTGATAAAAAAATTGTCTTCTAAAAAATAAAACACCAAATATGCCCCGAAATGAAAACAACCACAGATTAAAAATAACTTCTGTCTGATATGCCATCTGTATAATATCATGTAGCATATATAATTTTTTAAAAATCTAATTTATGCTTATAAAACATGGTTGCAACTCTTCAACTTTTAACTCAGCTTAATCTCTCTGTTTTTTAGAGCTGTGTCTGTAAGTAAAAACACTCTGGGATGGGTTTATCCCCTCATGGATACATGGTCAACATTTGTGAGATTAATATTTTAATTTGGCCTTTTATGAAGAGGAGCAAGATAAAATTTAACTGTTCAGTCAGCAGTGAATAGTGTTTATATAGTGAAGTTTGCTATTTTGTTGGGCAGACGCAGTAATCAAATCAGTGTTTTTTCTTGATTTGATTGTGATTGATAGAGGAAATGTCAAAAAATGCAATTAAGGAAGAGAGGCTGTTACATTCTTTAGAACATGAAGCACAGTGTTAATGTATGTATTTTCCAACAACAGAGTGTGTAGTATAGATTCCTTGTCTTTAAATTTCCATTAATTTTTGTTGTAGCGTCTTTATGGAGTTTTGATAAGGCCATTGATGTAATTGTGTTGCATAAAACTTGTATTTCATTCAAATATTTAGACTGTTGTTTCTGTTGAATGCCTTTTCAGTCTTCAGTATTTTTTTTTTTTAATAATAGATTGTGGTTTGATTTAAAGTGTATAATGATTTTAAACTTTCATAAAGACCATTTTAAAAATCTGAGCTGCATGGTAATTCAATTACTTCTGATACTGATTAGGTGAGTGTGTTTGACTGTTAGAAAGCTGTTTTTCCTCTAAATTCTATTGATTTAGGCAGCATACCCTAGACAGTAGCAGTGGACTCCATTTAGTGTTGCAACATGCTAAGTTTCTCATCTATTATGCTTTATTAAGATATTTTGCTTATTATCATTTTGTCTAGAAAAAAAAATTTTTTTTTAAATACGAGTCCAAATCATATTCCTTCCTGTCTTCTTGGGTTCCGAAATGGGACCGCCTCTTTGAGGCAACTGAGTTTCTTTAGGTACATATAGCTTATCAAAAATAATTTCTAAATATACCACTATGTTACAGCTAGTGGTCTGAAGTACATTATGCGGTGTCTGTGCTAACATGACTATGCTATCTCAGCAACTGAGCACGTTTAGAACCTTTTTAGTCATCTTTTTGATCCACTGTCAGAAGAAAATTACTTGCAAAAAATTAATGTTACAGGTTTCATTTATCTGTATTAAATGTGTACCTAAAAAAGTAGACTGTGTATCTGCAGAAAGGAGTTAATTCCTTAGTCATTGCTATTATTTTCAACGAGGGCATAGTTCATAGAATTCTCAGGCTATTTAAGTTCTGATGAAATGGACTGCCTCACTATAACTTCAAACTTCTGTTCATGAATTCATGTTTATGAATTTTTGTTTTGTTTTTGTTTGTCTGGTTTTCTTAATTCCGCAACAGTAGAGACAAGAATATTAATGAAACAAGGAAGTATCTCTGTGAACTTAAAAAAATTGTCAAGGAAACAGCCAAATAGATTGTTCACTGTTATTTAGTCAGTTAAAAAATATGAATTAGCAAAACATTGATGGGCAGGTTTAAGAAGATATTTCTGTGCCTAAATGCATGAATAGGAAAGTAGCATCCAGTTCAGTTCAACACAGGCAACTGTTTGCTGTTTGCATATGAGTTTTCTCAGCTTTCACTGTGTCTAGGGATGACCTACTCCATGTCCAGGCTTAAGAACAAAGCCTTCATCATTCCTGTTGGATGATGAATTAGCACAAGCATGTTCATGTGTCTGCTGTCAGGGAGAAGCAAGAACAGAGCAGGTTTTTGAGGGGGACAAGCTAAGAGCACGCCGTGCCCTCCCTGAGAGGTGCAAACATGGGAGTAGAGCCAAGATTGGGTATCATGGTCTGTCAACAGCACCAACACAACTAGTGATGAGCTGGGGCCAGAGTCCTGTCAGCAGCAAAATCTGATGGGACCAGAGACAGGTCTGGAGACAGGCTACAGTAGGAGTGTCCACACTTCGAGAGGGCTCCGGGCATCTGTCCTCAGCATGGCTGGGGCACTGACTGCAGTAAAATGAGGCTGGGACAAAGTAAGGGGAAACCTCAGGGAGGCAAGTAGGGACATGAAGACTGTTGTGTGCCCTCAGGGCCCAGACATTTGTCTACAAAAAAAAAAAAAGGCAGTGCACTATTAACAGTCTGATGATTGTATTTGTTAAGTGTACATTTAGAGACAAATGGCATCTTGGTTTTTTATCACAACATGTAAATCAAGTTTCTTAAAAAAATTCCCATAGAACTAGCAAATGTGAGGTACCAGTTTTTGCCCTTCGGTATAACAACTTGCTAGTAGTTCTGAGGCATATATCAACACAGGATTTAGTAGTATCTGGTCTTTTGAACACAAATTACAATGCCAAGTTTTAAAAAGCAGTTGAAAAACAGGTTGTTAGTCCCAGCAGGCTTTTTTTTAAGCACTCAGGGTTTTGTAAAAGGGGGATTCTTTAATGACCCCTTCTGGCATCTTTGTTTATGTACATAGATTAGATGGATTTAAGAATTTGCTTGAGTAGAATCAGAGAGGTCATGAGTTACTTCTGCTGATCTTGTTTCCAAAACAGCCCAAATGACACACAGACATTTTAAAACTAGAAGCATAAGTTACCATCTGACCTGTTCAAGTCAAAACAGATATACATCAGAGATTTCAAATAATGCTGATAGCTTTGTCTGGTGATATTTTTGCTCAGGAGTTGACAGGATAAGTAGACAAATCCTAGATCTTCTTCCAAAATTATAGTAAGGTTATAAAAATCAATTTCTTTGCTTCAAATTTTTTTGCACTTCTGGAGAAGTAAAAATATATGGAGAGTCATATTAAGACTGAAAAAAATGTACATGGACCATTAAATTAGGGAGTACAGAAGATTATCTAGGGCTTAATTGGAAAAATGTCACTATTTTCCTTTCACCTGACAGTGATGAGAAATCTCTGGCATTACTGTCGCTGCTTAGATCTCTGTACCTTTTGACAGTGGTGATCTTTCAGTTTATGCATTTCCATTTCTTATACCTAAATCCATTTTTCATTTTCTCATACATGAAAGCATACAGGTTGGGGATTATTGGTGTAGTTCTATTACCATAAAAGTTAAAATGCTACTGATGAACAAGTAAGGATACAGAAACTCAAGAACTAGTGAGATCATGAGTGTTTTGCTTTGTCAGTGACTTTTTATCATTATTATTAATTTCAGTAATATATACTTTAAAACAATCCCTGTGCATATAAAATTCACAGAAGAAATGTTTTTATTTTGCTCTGCTTCATTTTCTTCAACTCAGAAGTGCTCCAATGTCAAACTACTAACTAAAGAAACCCAAACATGTCCATGCCCAAGCTATGCACTTTTCTTGTGGATCTTCATTGATTTTGAAATTTTGTGTGCTGATTTCATTGCTGTGTTTTCAGCCTGAAAAAACAATGATATGGAAATGTTCTTGTTTCTGGGATCATATTTATTTCATAGAATCATAGAGTCATAGAATGGTTTGGGTTGGAAGGGACTTTAGAGATCATCAAGTTCCAGCTGGCCCACCATAGGCAGGGAACCTTCACTTCCATTTATTTCTGAACTTATTAACTGGAGCAGCAGGTCTTCCACATGGTAATGCAGTGTGGTCACATCAGCAGGACTCTGCAGTTTGCTGTTCTCAGCTAGAGTTCTGTGATTGAATTAATGTAAAGATCGCACTGAAGGGTTTATGTGCTCATTCTCCAGATAATGCTACATTACAGCAAAGATACAATACTTCAGTCAAAGAGAAGGAACCTTCCTGAATCAGATAATATGATGGCTGGGTAATTTTGTGTACAGAATAGTCTACTTTGTCGTATTGTTGTTACAATAAAGAAAAGAAAAACAAATAAAATACTGCTTACTTAAGGTTAAGTCCTCTTTTATATGTGCTCTTTGAGTTTGTAAGATAGAAGTTTCTCCCATGGTAACTGTACATCTCTAATGTGGCTATTATTTCTAGACACATGATGGATAGCATTGAAACATTCAATAAATAGAGGATTTACCCTTCTAGTACATGGAAAAATACTTTCCTTATCGATGCCTTTGATTTAGAAATACCCGATATTGAGAAAGTGTAGTATGAATGACTGTCTGCTCAGAGAAATGAAAGAATATCAGTAGTAATGGTTGTAGTTTGCAAGACTAGTTTCTGCTCTAATGATGTGAAGGTTTACAGTGTAGTGACCTATAAAACTGGCTCCCATCCAAACCTCCTGTTTCACAGTTGCTACTGGACTGTTTGCCTAGCAACATACTTAATGGACCCGTAGGGAATTTAAACTTACAGCTAAATGAGTGTAGAATGCTGAAGAGGAAGACCAACAGTTTAGGTATAGGAAAAAGGAAGAGAAGAAAGCGTTTTGTCTGACAGAATCCTGAAACAGAAACAGCTCCTTTAACTCGCTCTCTAGATATATATTAAAAAGTTCTTACTATAAGGGTAGGAAGGTAAGCATCTCTTAATTTTATTATCCTAAAGTCTTTATCTTATTTTTTGTTATTTTTTTTATTTTTATCCCCCCTCACTCTCCCAAATTTAATGAAGTCTTGGATGAAAAGAACATTTGAAAGTAAAATGAGTGAGGAAAAGAAGATAAAAAAAGCCTGGCAGAAATAAGCAAGGATATTTCTGTTGATAATGGATGTCCTTGATTCTATTTGTCAGTCCTTCAAGAAAGCTGCTATCTAATAAAGGTTTTCTATGAGCCTGACTACTAAATTAAAAAGGAAGAAACACGTCTTTAAATGTTCTATGTGGTGTCTTAGGTGATGTCTTAAATACAAATCAAAACAGAAATCAATTCTGTATATGGGGAGGTAATACTTTTAGACAGTTGAAATCTAAATTAAGTTTTAGTTAATCTTTTTTCTGAATCACTCTCCTAGATACAAATCCCAGTTTGGTTTTCAAAAGGCATGTTCTCCAATTTTTTTAAACTTATTAAATGAGAGGTTTTGCAGAGTTTAAAGTGACAGATAGTGGCAGATATTGTTTGGAGGTTATTTGCATTATTTTTTTTCACAACATATTAATCAGTTAAACTAAAAATACAACACCTGTTTTGCTGTGATCTTTTGACACTGCATTATAACATTGTAAGAAAAGGTTCTCCGTATTTTATTTTTTTAATTTTAAAAACCTTACTGTTTGAACTATATGCTATAGTTCAACAGTAATTTGAGCTCAGGGACTGAAGTTGTGTGATTTGTAGGATGTAGACTAGATTATGGCAGTAACTTAATGTCACTTTGAAAATCTATTAGTACTGTTGTAAGATAATCATCAAACTCATTCCATGCAGAAACAACTCAGTTATAGGGCAATATTATTTTTCATGCAGTGCTGAAAAAACCTGTCCGTAGTACTTCAAAGTTTTGCTTGGATCTGAAAATGGGCTGCTTTCATTAGGCATGGAGTCAAAAGGCAAAAATGCCTACTCCTCTTAGTGTCCTCTCTGCAGGTTGTGTTCACTACCCTCTTTAATACCTAGATTTCCTTGTGAGGAAGCTAGAATGAATAAGTAGGGAACCTAAACAAATTATCCAGATTAGATTATGGATTATCCAGGTTATTTTTTTTTCTTATGGATAGCTGAGAGCTGACTATGATTGAGAAAGTCTTTTCCCTTAAGAGCTATTCCCAGCACTTTTGGATCCAGGCTATCATAAATGTGGAAGTTATGCCTTAGATTTAGCTTGTCTTATTTGCCCCCCTGCACCCTCCCCCCAGAAATTTTCCTTGTTTGTTTTATTGATTTGTCTTCACATGAAGCTAAAGTGGAGCACATAAACATTCTGTTGGTTTTAGTATTTTAATTACTATTATCTGAGAAGGGTTACCTAATTTAGTATCAAAAATACACCTACTCTTGAATCTATTTAGCTAAAATATCTTTCTAGAGAGAAAACATTCCCTGGAATAATTGAGTCATACAATCATATAAGTAGGAAATGACCTTTCAGATCATTGAGTCCAGCCATTAACTGTACTGACAAGTCCACCACTAAACCATGACTCTAAATGCCACATCCACATCTGTTTTGCATACCTCCAGGAATGGTGACTCAACGACTACCCTGGGTCCAATGCTTGACAATCCTTTCAGTAAAGAAATTTTTTCCCAATACCCAATTTAAACCTTTCCTGGTGCTATTTGAGACCACTTCTCCTTGTCCTATCACTTGTTGCTTGGGAGAAGAGACCGACACCCACATTGCTGCAACCTCCTCTCAGAGCTGTGAAGTCTGTTCTGAGCCTCCTTTTTCCATGCTAAACAGCCCTCAGCTGCTCCTTATAGGACTTGAGTTCCAGACCCTTCACCAGTTTTGCTGCCCTTCTCTGGACACGCTCCAACCCCTCAATGTCCTTGTTGTATTGAGGGGCCCAGAACTGGACACAGCACTTGAGGTGTGGCCTCACCAGTGCTGAGCACAGAGGGACAATCCCTGCCCTGGTCCTGCTGGCCACACTATTGCTGATACAGACCGGGATGCCACTGGTCTTCTTGGCCACCTGAGCACAGCTGGCTCATGTTCTGCTGCTGGCATGTGCCTGCAGGGCACTGACAGCCTGCATGGGCTGTCAAACAGCACTCCCAGATCCTTTTCAATTGGTCTGCTTTCCAGCCACTCTGCCCCTAGTCTGTAGTGTTGCTTGGGGTTGTTTGTGACCCAAGTGCAGGACCTGGCACTTCTCCTTGTTCTACCTCATACAATGTCCTTGGCCCATTGATCCAGTCCAGATCCCTCTGTAGGGCATTCCTATCCTCCAGCAGATGGACATTCCCACCCAGTTTGGTGTCACCCGCAAACTCACTGAGGGTGCACTTGATCCCCTTGTCCAGATCATTGATAAAGGTAGTGTTGTGAGATTCATTATAAAGATACCCATGTTATTTAGTTTTCAGCGCTTGATGACCTAAATAAATAAATAAATAAATATTTCCTCTGCTCTTTTTTAAAGTTAGTCAATGCTCTCTAATATTTTTATATTCTCAGCATCATGGAGGAAAATCCTTTTTTGTTTTCTGTGAACACTGTCAACTAGCAGTACACTTTGGAAAAATGTACAGTGAATTCTGAATTTTCTGGTGTTTTCAAACAGAAAGTAGTTTCATTTCCATGTGCAGAACAATGTGTTAGTGTGACTGACAGTTTAGTGTGTCTGCAATTATTTCCTTCAGAACAATGTATATATTAAAAATTAATTTGTAGGCTGATACAATACAGAAAAATGCCATGATCGATGGTCCAAGGTGGTCTGAAAAATTTAGAAATGGACATAAAGACTTCAAAGAAGATATGTGAAACAATAAATTAATAAACTTTTTAGAGTTGTCCTAGGGAAGACAAAGAGAAGCCCAGTCAAGCTATGAAGTTAATTTGAGCAGGATGATCTCCACATGTGTCTGCAAATCAAAATTCTGTGATTAACTACCAGTAAATTTATATTAAAAAAACCAAATCTGTATTTTGTTTCTCCAAAGCAGCATCCATTTTAGTGATTGAATTAAAATATTTCTATTTAGATTAATCTAGCCATACATAATCCCATATTAAAAATAAGTGATTCATGAAAGGTTTTCGGGAGATTAAGCTAGAAAATATCTACGACAGTTGACATTTAATAGCACATAGAAAGGATTTTTCACATATTTTGGCTTAATCAAAAAGTTACAGCTGTAAACTGGGGTCACCTTTTGCTTCTGTAGTTGGTCAGTCTGCTTAGTAATAAAATACTTCATGGAAACAAGTAGATTGTTTTCTCACAAGAATTTCACATGGGATTTATTTCCTTCATCAGATGCTTTTTCTTATTTAGCTATTCTATATAATAAAAGAGATATATAAATAATCTACTGTTCTAAAATTTATTGCTCTAATCATGACACTGGTGTATGACAATACCGCATCTTATTTTGTATTATAAATTGCTGTGCCCAGTAGTTACAATAGAACAATAGAACCATAGTGATGGCTTTAGTTTATGATCACAGCACTAATTTCATGTTGCTGTTGCAGAATGGTTTTTGTCATAATTTCTTGTTTCTTTTTCACAAACTTTTCTTCTTTTGATATTCTATATCCACTTCCTTCCTTGTTAAAAAAAGACCAAACAGGTTCTTTTAATAACTGTAGTTATAGTTGGAGCAAAAAAACAAGATTTGGCCTTTTGCTAGATGCAGCTCGCAAGCCAGCACAAATTGTATAAATACAAGCATTTCAAATAATAAAAAACTATGAAATTTTGAAGATTATGAGAACAGTTCAAATGAAGAAAAATTAAATAATGCAGATTTTATTATTTCAGAAGAGACAGAGTAGATCTAAATTTTTACATTTTTTAAGAAAAAAAGCCAGACTCATTGCTACAGTAAGACTTTCTCAAGATGAAGTGACACCTTAAGTTTTCTCAAGGAAATGTGACAGGCTCCATTAAAATTGCCTTATTGCTATTGATTTTGTACAGATGGTATTCATATACTGGGATAGTGATTCTAAGATTAGACTGGAGAGATCAGATAAATGAATGAGTAAGGTTGAGAGATTGTTTTCTCAGTATAGAAATTCAGTATGTAAGTTAATATCTTATTATAATGTTTGGGCTGTTTAGGAATGACACTACTGAAGAAGAGAAAAATTTCAAATGTAATAGCAAATTATTTTAATAAGAAAGTAGCATGGAAGGCTGAAGAACTCCAGAAAAACAGCCAAGGTGAATAGGCAGGCTAATGGAATGTAAAAATTCATTAGTAACAGCTGAATAAAGAAGTAGTAAGCTGAATTACTCTAAGAGTTCCTAAGTGAATTCATTAAATTTATTATTGCCATACAGTCAGGTAGAATGATGAATACAGAGAGAGAAATTTTCTTGAGAAGAGAGATTTAAAAACTGCAACTATTTCATTTGGTCAGTAGATAAATAAAAATTGTACTCTGGAGAAGTGTTAAAAAATAATGATTGTTACAAAGAAGGTAATGGAATTGTGCTGGTTGCTGCTTCTGGAAACACAACAGCAAAGATAACTGAGAAATTCAAAAGCCGCAAAATTCTAAACTCTGTAATTAATTAATTAATTAAGTTTGTCTTTTCACATGTGTACTTAACTTCTGGAACACAGAGCATCACTTGAGGAGAAATGAGGAGAATTATTCAGATATAAAATACTGTCTTTGTTTGCTTATTCCTCCTGCTTTCTGTTCTGGGACAAATTCTGTCAAGTGCAGATACAGTGGCAGCTGTAAATAAGTGGCCTTTAGCAGACATGTTATGCCTGTGTGGCTCTCTGGTCAAACTGAAGCTGCATCTGAGTCTGTGTGTACTTAACCATACATAGGAGGAATTGGTAAATGTATATTTGATACAGCATAAATGCCATTCCTTAGAGGAAAGCAAGAACTAATTAAATGTATACTAGGTGGTAAATTTGGGGGTGTTTAGCATGTGCTATTTATTAGTATAAACTCCTTAGCAAGAGCTTTTCTTTAAAAAAGTGATTTAAAATAAAAGATAAACTCCGATTGGCTAGAATTTCATTAATTTTCCTTGTTATACAAAAGGTAGTACTTTGATTTCATGGTAAGAGTAGTGTTTGTGTAGTCATTCTGCAATAAAGTAGTAATTTTGTGAATATAAATAAATTAAACACATGCTAAAGATGCAGAGTGATAATTATGACCCATTCCCAAGATAAAACCCAAATATTACAATCTTTTTATGTCATCTTGATAATAGTAGACACTGGGTTTTTTGAAGTTTTCCTAAGCCTCTCTTGTCTTATGTAGTCATTGTATGTCACTTTATCAGAACAAGAGAGAAAAGATTCAGGGAGATTTACAAAACACTGATGGGTTTGAGACTCATTCTCTTCAAAGTAGTATCTTCCTCTGGATTAGTTAATTTTAATTAAAAGTCTGAAAAAGTTTCATGAAATTACTTATTCTTTTTTTAATGTGTCTGTGTTGCTTAGCTTGCATATTGATAGCTAAGCTGATACCACTGAATTCATACCTTTGTGGAATTAAATTTCAGTGAAATAGATTTCAAAGGCTAGTTCCATTTTTGTAGCATCCTTGTAGGCGATATAGAGTGTAAGGCTTTTTGCAACATCAATTTTAGGCTAGTAATTAAAGTAGTTAATTTTATAATAACTATTACTGTAACCCATGTGGCTAACCTTTTCAAACTCTCTATAAAAAAATCTCTGTTCTTCAATGTAATTACAGTTACTTGGTTTCTAATATGGCCATTTTCGCCTTTCCTGCTCTTTGTCCCATGCTTGTAGAAAAATCTTCTGGCATGCTATGATATTAATATATTTGAAAAAGAAAAGGTGTTATATGGCAGCTTAACTGACTGTAAATATAACAGCTATTGTTTTTTTGGTGTTGATACTGAATCTAACAATCCATGTGGAATAAGTACTTGCATATTGCCCAAAATGCTTTTCCAAGCTGCATATAGTTCATAAGACCCTTTTTTCTAAAGCATGTCCGTTTTTTTGGTGTGTCTGAAATTCACCTTTTCCTAATTTTTAGGAATGAGAAATTTATTTAGTAAGGTTTTCCATTGATAAAACTGCTGGAGCATTTATGTACTCAGAATCTTTTGAACACTTGACTATCTCATATTGGATATAGTGGTGCTTGATTTCTTCTCTAACAGAAGTTGATAGAGCAAATGATGCAACTACCACAGCACTCCAGTTCTGAGTTTATAGGCACTTACATGCCTAAGTATGTGCTAAACTTTATTCTAGTATCTAGTCTTAAAGTCGGTGATCGCTAGACTAAAAATGTATGAACATGCCCTTACATGAATTAACCTCATAAGCATAATTTAAATGCTGATCTTTGTTGGTTTTGTTGTTTTAAATGAGGGAATCAAAGTCGTAATTTCTATTGTCTGTTGTAGTTATTGGTTATTATAACTAACAATAGTGTATGTTACAGGACATATGCATCTGTAATTTTTTATATGTAACAAGAAGGGAAGAGATTGTGAATGACTCATTCTCCTATGAAATGATCAGGAATCAATCCTTTGGCTTTAAATAAAAGGAAGAAAACAAGTATGATCTAACTAGTAGCTCTCATTCTGGAGAGAATTGTTCAGTGTAACATCTTGAGGCAATTAGAAAAATGACATCTCTAGTACACAAAATTTGAATAAGCAGTAGAAAATATGGATCTTTCTCTCCTGTTTTTAACTAGATACACTATATTGTGTTGCACACAAGGGAAAAATATCCATGTACTTTATAATGCAGTAAATCATGCTGAGTGGGTATGAGCAGTCATTCAGTGAACAATTGATTTTACAGTATTGTAGACTGGGTTGGAAACTTGGGCATTCATTGCGCTATATGCAATTAAAATTTGTATATAAATTTCACATTAAAGTGGCTGTTTTATTAGGAAAACATTTTAAAACTGACACTAGACCATCTTAATGTGGAAGAGGTTCTTTTACCAATATCTACAAATCAGTTGAAGTGTGAAATCTGTTAAGAGTGAAGTATATAGAAAAAAAATTTAAACAAATTTCCAAACATTTTGACTTCCTGCATTTAAATAAGTAGTAAAGAACTACGAAAAATCTTTAAGAGCTTTGATATTTCCTAGAGTAATGTGAAACATTTAATAAGTACTCTTTATGGTTATTATTTTGACTATATATCAAAGTCTCAAGCTTTCATACAGTTTAAAAAAACCCCAAGAATTATAGAATGGTTCGGTTTGAAGGGAGATTTAAAGGACATTTATTTTAACCCCTTTGTAATGAGCAGGGACATCTTCAACTAGATTAGGCTGCTCAGAGCTCTGTCCAGCCTGACCTTGAATGTTTCCAGGGAAGAGACACCCACTACCTCCCTGGGCAACCTGTGCTAGTGTCTCACCAAGTTCATTGTAA
This sequence comes from Coloeus monedula, assembly GCF_965178545.1. Lineage (NCBI taxonomy): Eukaryota > Metazoa > Chordata > Aves > Passeriformes > Corvidae > Coloeus > Coloeus monedula. The sequence continues at coordinate 49,432,289 of NC_138784.1, read as the reverse complement.
TGAATGATCAGTTGAATGCTTGTTTAGTATGAAATTACATTAAATAAGTTGAACTTACTGGTCTGACTAGTATGGACCAGGTAGAACATGAATCTGCAAGAGAATGGAGATTTCCTTGTCACTTAGCTATCTGATGTTTTATTGTGGAATTAAAAGGTAGATTTTATGGAGGAGACTACACAAGTCAAAGGTTTTGAATAAACATGGACTTAAATATTACAAGTTCTTCCATCATTAGCAATTTGACAAAAGGAAGGAATTGCTGCTGTAGCATGATTCACTTGTTAGTTTGAGGAACAAGGATTAATGGAGACCTATATGACTCAAGATTTTAAGAAACAGATGCTCTAAATATAATTAAGTCATTGCCTCTCATATTTTCCATTCAGTTTCTGAGGTAAGCTAAGAAAGTACCAGGAGCAGGGATGAAGGTAGAGTCTGGCAAGTGCTTTAGGAGAGGATGTCAAGATCATGGGCATCAGCTGTAGATGTAGACTACAGAAATAGTCAAACAAACTTACTAAACTTTTCGTGAGAGGAGGATACCAAACTCCAGTCAATGTGTTTGATTATTGTTATAAATGAAAGAACATAATAATATCAGAAGGTAAAATGAAAATAGCTGCTTTTTAAAAAAAAGTTAATTAAGGTGTGGCTCTCCTGAATTGGTTCTTTAGGACATTTTGACCCTGGTTGGTGCTGTCAATTTGAATGATTATTAGGATCTCAAAGGTAGAAGAACAGGTTGTTCACTTTAGTAACAGACAGCTCTTTTGCCTGTGGTCAAAAAGCAAATTATTTCAGTGGTGTAGTATGTTTGAAGTCCTAGAGAAAACTAGTCAAAGTGTTTGTCAGCATACGTCAGATCCAATAAGCCTACCCCAATCAATTCTTATTGCCTGTGGTGGTGATGCTGTGGTGAGAGTTTATTTGGCGCAGTACAGGGAAAAAATGTGAATAAGTTTGGGAAAGTTCTCTAATGAAATATTTTTAATTAGAAGCTATTTTTACACAAGAAAAGCACTTATTTACATATATAGTGATTGTTGGATTAAACCAGTCATCATCTCGGATATTGTTACTTATAATGCTTTTATTGATAGGATAACCTTAGAAATTATGTTGGGGATGCTGGATCCTATGAACTTCATGTTGTTGGCAAGATTTTTTTCTTCACTCTGCTAGAACCAATTTTGGTGCATTGTAGAACTCCTGTCCTTATGCCATAAGTGAGATGTTGCTGTGGTTCTGTCTTCCAGGGTCCAGCCAGTGATGAGGCTAAGCGTACATCCTGCACAGGCAGAAGCACGCACCATGCATTACACACACTTAACTGACCACACAGATAACACAGAGAGAAAACAGTTTCTGTATCAGCACCAGCATAAGCACATGAACACAAACAGCATTGATATCCTGATTGTGTTCCCCCCAGCCAACTGACGAGGGCTAGAGTTTGTTATTGCTCGCATTCAGACTCATCCACAACATACAGGTTTCCTACAATCAGTTATTCCACCCAGAATTGTGTCTCAGTGTCTTACAGTTACTGGCAATGAGAGCCATGGGGCCCCCATAGTCCTTCTGGAATGTCTCATCCAACAGAGGCTTCTGTTCAGCCTGATGTTCTGTGGTAGATTATGCCCATACACATACAGATTAGACAGCATAATTACACAGAAGATAGCTGGGACTAGAGTTTAACTAGACAGGCAGATTGTGGTGATCAGGTACAACATTTCAGGCAAATATACTGACCAGCTGCTGGCTTACGTGTGAGTGGCCCCTTTTTTCCTTATGTTTTCCTTAGAATCATAAAGGTTCAAGTCAGAAGGGTATTTAAAGGTCTCCTGGTTCAATCCCGGTAGGCAGGGTATTGCAGACAATATGGGACAAAACCATACTCCAAAGAAATCAAATTTATAATAATTGACAATACAAGAGGAAAGATTTTCTGGTTCATCAGTTTCATGCTTTTTTGGCAGAGAAGTTTGGTTGGTTGGTTAGAGCATGGTACTAGGAATTGTAAGGTCATGGGTTCAATCCCTGCACGCACCATTCACTTGAATTGGACTTGGTGATCCTTGTGGGTCCCTTCCAACTCTTGAATATTTTGTGATTTTGTGAATTTGAATCTTTTTCTCATGATCATGGATTTGTTCAAAATTTTTTATATTCCAGTAAAATATATGCTAGTTTTAGCTGGTTACTCATGTCTGTGTAGGTAAAAAAAGGAAGAAGCACTCACATATTCACACTCACCGTCTGCTGCTCTCCATTTATGCCATTTATGCTATTTAGCTATGTAGAAGAACATCATAATGAAAATGGTAGAGCCCCAGAAAAGGGATGTAAGACATTCCTAAGGATTTTGTTCAAAAAAGTAAATGTATTTGAAATAAAGTATGGCCACATGTTGAAAGAGTATGGAAATAGCTGTCTGCATTAGGAATATATTTTTTAAATCTCGACATTTAAGAGGCCTAAACACCTACTGAAATTGTAGCATCTCTTCAAGAACTCTTAGAATCTTTTAAAAAGAGGCAAGAGGATATTCCTATGACTTCAGAGTCATTTCAGCTAAAAATTTTTTTGCTTCTCTGAACAGGTTACATTGCATGTATAGTCTGGGCATAAAGTTCCTCTGCAGAATTATTCCGGTTGGAAGATAAGTCATCTCTTCAACCTCATCCTCAAAACAGGGTCAATTATGAATCAGATCATATTGCTTATAATTTTGTACCATATCTCTGCAACCTATTTCCAAGTGTTTTTTTCCTCATAATTATTTTTCCTATATCTAGTTAAATCCCCTTCCCCCTAACTTCTGGTTTTGGTTGTTGTCACTCATTTTCCTGCTGTGCACCTCAGTAATGAGCCTGACTCTGTCTTCTCATTAGGCACCTCTTAGATACAGAAAGGTTGCTACTTCTCAATGCTTCTTTTTTTCCCAGGCTGAACAAGCCCAGCTGCCTCAGAATTTCTTCTTAGGAGAAGAGCTTCTAAAAGCTCTTGATGTCTTGGGAACCTCTTGCTAAGCTCTCTACAGTTGATCAATGTCTCATACAGGGCTGGGCAAGTGGGGATCCAAAATTAGACACAGTATTACAGTGGTGGTCTAACAAGCAGTGAATGAAGGGGAATTCTTTTCCTCAGTCTTCTATTAGTTTCATGTGAATACAGCCCAGTGTCCTGTTAGCCAACTGTGCTTAGGAGCCAGAGGTCATTTTCAGCAGAGCTGCTACCCAGCGAGGCAGTCACAGCTTTGTACTCATTCAGGTGTTAGTCCACTCTAGGTGCAGGACTTTACATGTGTCCTTGCTGAATGTCATGTCGGCACATTGGCCTAATTCTCCAGCATTTTTAGATTCCTCTAAACAGCAGCCCTGTGGTTAACTGTATTGACTGCATTCTCCAAATTAGTATTGTCAGATTGATAAGGATTTTGTCTCCCCCTCCAGGTCATTAATAAGATGTTAAGCAGGTTAAATCCCAGATTAGAACCCTGAGGAATGCCACTTGTAACTGGTCTCAAAACAGTACAAGTCATTGACCACTACCTCTTGTGTGTGATGCTGTCCAGACTACCATGGCTAGTACTGTGTATTTTAGCACCTTCGTGTATACAATCTACATGTGAGTGATATTAGTGTGTCTTTCTGTCAAACTAATAAAGTTAAACTGCACTTGGACCTGAGCTAAAAAACCCTTGAAGGGCTTCACAGCACTATATAGACTTCCTAATTCAGATCTCTCCAAATTGCATCTTTACGTGTAAATATATCATCAGAGACTCAGCAGATCAGCTCTGTTTTAGATACAGACATCTAGTTGGCTTCTTCAGTCTCTCTTGCTTCCATGTTTTCACTGATTTTTCAGTTAGTTTGCAAAGAGTTTTAAAATGGGGTTTAAAAAACAGGTTTCTGTTACTGTATTCTGACTGACTCTTTTGCATTAGTCATTATTTTAGTATATAACTTCATTATATTAACTTGACTTTTATAACTTAATTATAAACAGGATCATTCTTGTCTTCCCTCTCTTCTCCTGTTAATTTAATTGATTTTGTTTTCTTTGTTTTTTCCCTCAGCTCTTAGTCTTCCCTTTTCTATTTCTTCAAGCTTTTATTCTGTGTAGTAATGATTGGCTTCTTTTTGGTGGAATACACTTGTTTTCAACATCATTTAAAACAAACTCAAATACCTTCCAGTGTCTTTCATTGTTGCCTTTAAATGGATTTTGTAGCTAATCCTTCAGAATTAATTTTTTTTAAAGAACTTTGAGGCTTCTTAAAAACAATAATTGATATTGCTTTGGCTCTGGTAATATTTAGAAAATCACAAATCTTAATTGGTTATTAGTGGCATTATAATTGATACAGTTAAGCAGCTCCTGGACCTTGAGCTCTCTCTTTAATTAGAGGCAGTAGTGTCTCCTTCCCTCTGAGATTTCGTTATGAAAGTATTTTGCTTAATAATACAGAGTTATCAGCTTTCAGTTGTCTTCTGAATGAAACCTCCAAATGAGACTACCTGTCACTGCCTTCTTCATATTAGCCAGAATTTCCCAACATGCTGTTTATCATTGCTTAAACACTTTCTTTCACTTTCTAATAAATATTTTTCTTGTTTTACAATTAGTACTGTAACTTTTTCCTTGACACATGATCATAAGGTGTGGAATTATAATTTGTCTCCCTAGCATTATTTCAGAATAATCTGAAATATTTTTGAAAATGAAACAACAACAAAAGAAAAAAATAAATGAAAAAAAGGTAAATCTTCTTTACAGCTTTTTTTCTGTACTAAATATTTTTGACCAAATCGAAGCACATAGGGTTGCTGTCTTGTTTTTCTTCCCCATTTTTGTTAGGTCTTGTCTTAATTTGAAACGTTCATATATATATATATATATATAAAATGGTATCTTCAAGCTCACTTGTTTTCCTTGAGTCTTTCTTCATGTCTTTATCATTAATTTTTCTTAATTTCTGATAATATTGTCACTTCTTCTTGTTTAAACTTTGCTTGACTACTGACTAGTCTAATTTTTATATCTACCTTTAATTACAGCGTTTCCAGAATGGGCTGTTAGACACAATGCCTTCACTTGTTCCTTTTCTTTCTTATACCTTTTGTCTATCCTATTCTATTTCACTGTCTTTAAACCTACTTGTAGCACCTCTTTGTTCATTCAACTTATTTTTTCTCTTATTTATTGATTTGATCACGTTGCAAACTTGTTCTTTCAGCAGTTTTGGCCCCTTTGTCCACAATTTTACAGCTCACTTCTGGTTTGTTCTAAAATATTTTTTCCATCCTATGTTACAATCGGTTTTTACCATTCATCTATCTCCCTTCGAGTATCTAAAGTTTCTCATTTTTCCTTACCTTTACCTGTAATACTTCCATGATCTGCACTTCATTTGTTGGCAACATATGAACATTTGTAATTTACCATTTTTGTTATTAAATATTTTTTTCTTTCTTATACTTTGTCAATTTTATGAATATTTATGAGAAAGTTTTCATGCTCTTGTTTAAGGCAAACCCCTACTCACTGTAAAGTCACCGCATTATACATGAAGTTTGTAATTTTAATGTAAGTGTTCTAGCAAGAAGCATTTAGATTATTTATATGCATCCAGTGTGGTGGAATTTAAATTTTGGCAAGAGAAAAGTAGAGTTCTTTGCTAGAATGATGAAAAAAAAATGCCGATAGTGGGAGAACAATGTTGTGTGACATAGAAGAGCAGAGAATTTTCCTGTGTAAGATAATTGAAGCAAAAAGAAATTTTCAAATGAAGGTGATAAAAGGAAGAAGACGACAAGTTGAAGCCTAAGAAATTCTGTAGGACGATAATATATAGTTAGAGATGAATAGCAGGAGCAGACTCTTGAAAACCTGTTAGGTCAGGAGGAGTAAGAATCCGAGGGAAACCTATATTGTTTGTGGTATCTTAAAAGAAAGTAATTTAGAATATATTGTATGGCATATTATTTTGTTTGTAGTTAGATAATATCTGAACATATATCTTTGCTGGTGCTTAATTTTCTACACTATCAAGAATTTCTTTGATGGATATTGAATTATTTAATCCTGAAACAGATGCTCTCCACAAAATATTCTATTCTAAGCATTTTAAATAAATAACATTGTTCTTTTCCTATTTTGTCTTAGTTAAAAATATATGTAATGTTTTCAATTAAATGAATGATGTATATTGCATTTATACTGTCTTTGGTAGAGATGTGCAGATGAAAATTTTTGACGGGTCTCAATGAGGTAGATAGGTTCATATGGCCAGGCTTTTGTCATCCAGGGGTATACTTTGTAATGTCCAAACCACCTCAACAGGTTGGAGACTAGTATCTGTTAAATTCAGTGGAAATTACACACCTAAATGCTTTCACTGTATGAGGAAGTATTGGTGGGTAGTTGTCTACCTCTCACTGTGGTAGAGAAAAAATTCACAACCCTTTGACAATATAGTTATGTTTCTTTTGTTCTAAACCTTTAGTTAATTGCAGGGATGTTTAATCTTTGGTGTATGTGCTTTGGTGTGATGTGTTTATTGGTATATGCTTGTAAATCGTTATATGCTTTTGAAAGGCTGGATGGATAATAAGATTATTCACTTTCTGTTTTCTTTTTCTAATAATCTAGATGTGGCAAAAGCTACAAATGACTTCAAATTACTCTACTAGTAGTGGACATCCTCCATTTTAGTCTGTTTTCCTAAGATCAAGGGGAGAAATGGAGCTTTAGCTAACATAATACTATTAAAGCAGAGCTGACTGCTGAAGTAGGTTGGGGAATAGAGTTTTCAGGCTTGTGATTTTCATCTGGCTACACTTGAAATTTGCCTTCAAATCCACAGAGCAATTCAGCTTTATTATGGGTTTGTTTTTTGTTTTGGATTTTTTTTTCCATGTCATTGATAATTACAAAATGATAACAAATATCATAGAGAAGTATACTCAGGAAGTAGTCTAGGAAGTAGGATACTCTGGAAGTAGTACAGTTCATAGGAGTCTGGGAAAAACATGAAGTATTAATGAAGTAGAAAATAGTTTAAAAGGAGGGCTGCTGCTGATGTAATTTTGTGTAAGAGCAAACAGTAGATGATTGCTAAGTGAAAGAATGAAATGTGAAGGGTACAAGAGAGGTTGAATTTCTCAGAAGGAAGAAAAGGAAGTAATTTTTAATTTGGCTTTAACAGCTTGAAAGGCAACAAGGTGAATTGGACATGATACATTTATAAGTGTTGTGACATTGGACTGTACTATTGTGGACTTGTCAAACTAAAAGTCTGAAAGTCCTAGGGGTACAGTTCATCCTAGACTGAGTAATAAAATCCTCTTACATTGCTGTAGAAAAAATGGAATTGGGATAGTGGTGTGCATGTGCTATATATTTTAGGTATTGATAGTTTAATTTGTACAAGCAGGTATTTTAGGAGAAAGCATTATTTCATATTTTGGAATGCATTGTGTGACACATGAATATTCAGTATAGCACTTAGTTTGCTAAAAATGGGCATGCACTTATCATGAATACCTTCAGAGCATTTATGAAATAAATTATATAAGACTTTAATATTGCGTTTTATATTAATTCTTAAGGTAACATTAATTTAAGAGACTATAATTGAAAGTAACAGTTTGATTTAACTTAATCCTTTTATTACGTGGTACATAAATAAAAACATATCTGATTACTTCTGATTTAATGATGGTTGTTGCTTTGGTATAGTGAGACTAACTCTAAATGGTCAGGTTTTTTTATTTGGCATTGTTATTGGTCAGTTTGCATTTAATTAAAAGCAATAATTCTGACTCCATTTGTAGCCCCTTTACACTCCATTTAAATGTTGGAATATTTAGGAATACGTGATTTTCATAATCTGTTTCTGTGTCCTATGAAATTATTCCACTATTATGTCAAAAGTGTGTTTTAGCTGTCTTTAGTAGACTTCAAACAGTAACCCACTTTCTCTGGTGTTATAATGTATTCAGCTGTATGTTTTTAAGTTTAGCTGACATTCATGCTAGAGACAACAAAAAGAAGTTATAAATGTTAACAGCACAGAGTAAAGTTTTATAAAAATAAAAAAAGAATTTATGACAAGATTCTGCCCTCTAAAGTTATTCCCAACAGGCATCTCAAGGAATCTGACTTGTGTTCACATGCTAAATGACAGAACTGTAAACTCTTTGACCTGTAAAGTGTAATATATGAATGTGGAAAGGTTTTCTTTATAAAATCTAGGTCTGGACTGGAAGAAATGTGTATAGAAGAAGACACCAGCATTGAATTTGATATACTTTTGTGATTCACAAAAGCATTATGGCTATTTGGAGCACAGTGTGAAATTGTCATCAACATGGATAACAAACAATAGCTACGTAAGGGTGAGGCAGATGGGGTTGTTTTCCACTTATCTAAACTGTAATGTTAAAAAGAACATCAGCTATTTTAGGATCAGGAGTAGGCCATCTGCCCAAATTGCGTGCCCTTCCAGCTTTATCTAACACCCATATTATTATTTTCATCTGAATGTTGTTACATTTTTTCTGCTTTAGAGATGCTTTATCGCATTACCCGATCAGCTTTACAACTAGATTTTTCTCTAAGAATGCTACGTCTTTCTTTAATAATTGTATTTCTCTATTCAAATATTTTGCCTCCAAGTATTATGTTTCATTGATAATTTTTAAAATAAATCAACAGCATCTGTCCTTACTGGAAGTGTTGGAAATGATGTGACAGTCTGGCAACAACAGTAGCAGGAAATAAGCAAAGAACGCACAGGGAGTGTAGAAAGGAACAGAGAATTTGCATCAAGGCAAAGAAAAGGGCTTTGGGAGAAAGGGTCTAAAATAACTGAAGCTGAGAGACAGAAAGATAAGCAAGTGAGAGAGATTTGTAAAAAAGTGGTTTTTAGCTGACAGAGGAATTTAATTTGTAGTTTTCAGCTTTGTCTGAAGGAAGGAAGGAATGACTTAATAAAAGATTCAGTTGCTTTGAAGGTACTTCAATATATCTGCAGCTTTATATCTCTCTGAGAGTATTGTAGTTGAGTAGGTACATGTAGAACACATTTATTTAAAGTTTTTCTAGAGTGCTCAAAAGAACAAGTCTTTTAAACATGGTGTCCAATTGGTTTAACGTTTTATCTCTTTATGGTCACCCCAACTGTAGAAATGAAACACTACTTAATGTAACCAGAAAAATAACATAACCATAGTCAGTCATGCACCATAGGGCCCGTTTTCATTATTCATTACTAGTTTTACTGTTTTCCTATGCTATTTACAAAGGATGCTTGTACATTTTGTCTCAGAATACTGAAGTGCAGCTAATCATGGACAGAATGTAGTCTGGTACTTCATTTTCACTCCGCCCTATAATGGAAACATTGAAGAGGACGCAACTGCTTTGGAATTTTTATTGAAAGTGAAGTGAATAGCTCAAGTCTCAGTTTTAAAGCACAGCTCTGGCTAGACAGGTTATGATTGTGTATTTTAACATTCCAATCATGCAAAGCTTGCCAAGTTTCAGTAATAAATTTAATTTATCCATATAAATGAGTAATTGCAATTCTCTTGTTTAATATCTAACTTCTATAGCTCTCATATGCAGAAATGAAGCTTGGTGGCTTTTTCTCTTGAATTTTCACAAACATTGTCATCTAGCTTTATTTTTGTTCTCTGTCTTGATTTCATGTTTACTGAATGTTTGGATTATCTCTCTCTCGTTTTGATAATCCTTCTCTTTTTATGTTGTAGTTTAACATTTTCCCTGAGTATATATGTAGTCTTTTCCTGAGAAAATTGCTTCCAATTATTTCCAATGGTATTAAAAATTCAAATTACACATTTGGTACGTCAATCAACTGGCCTACCAAAACACTAGCTTTGGAAGGACAACCAGTATTCCAGAAAGATGTGGGTTTGGTTTTTTTGCTACCTAGCAGTTTATTCCAACACCTTTCTACTGCTTCTCATGAAAGCCAAAGATGCTCTAAAGTGATCAATGTATATATTGGTTCCCCAATGATTTGATTCAAGATGTCTTTCTGTAAGGTATCTTGTCTCATGATCTTCAGGAGGCAATACCAGCAATTTTTTTACTCTGGATATATTTCTAGTCATCTGGTTTCTGACCTCTACAAAAGCTGCATGCAATTGTTAATGTTTTTCCAAGCATGTTTTCTAACCTTTAGCGTGAGGTGAATTTTCAGTCTCTTTTTGGCTCTTCTGGGTTATGTTCGATGGCTATCTCCTCTATTGCATTTACCTATATCCTTCAAAATGTCTTCTGAAGTTTTAATAATGAACTTTTCATACTTACTGTACACTTTCTTCCATGTAAAATTTCTTGTCTTGTCAGTGCCGCACATACACTGTATTCAGTTCAATAATAAGAATTATTTTCTTCCGTATGTCTGACGTGTCAATCTTTTTCTTGCAGCTCTTCTAGAATTGTCTAGTATGTGAACTTATTTTCTGTACTATATAGCAATCCTTTTCAGAAATGTCTCTTCTGGTTTCAGATAAAAAGGAGTATCTTATAAGATTATCGTTGATCATTGTATTTTTTCTATTACTGGCCAGCACAAGATTGTGGGAAGAATCTCAATTTCTATTTTAAGTTATCTTGAGGTCACTACTTCAGGCTACACAAGCAGAATAAGTTTTATTAGAGAATTTTGGAAATGGAAATTTCCTTTTAGGATATAAATCAACATTTTTTTCTCTGACCTCTTACCTAAGTTTTATGGGTACTTTTTGGACTTAGGATTTCACAGCATTTTAGCTAAACTAGAAACTGAAATGTTTATATGTAACATAGCATTTGACTGTGTTAGCTGATGAAATATTGCAATTTATTTTTTTAAATGGCAGTAAATGTTTTACCAAAAAGTAAATGCTTAATCTTTATATGAATAGAACATTATCTTTCAGTCTAGTAGCTGATAGAAGAAAGTAATAGAAAATAATTAAAAAGTTTTTTCAGTATTGTATTTTGGGTATTTCCTAGCCAGATATTTCAAATACTTATGTTTGCCTTCTCTCTTTCATTAGTGGTGCATTTCAGAATGAGGTTTGCTGTCAAATGCCAAGGAAAAGTTAATCTTATTCTGAGCTACTCTTTTCTGGTTTGAATAACCAGTAAGTACTGCTCTTAATGCATTGCATTCCTGAGAGAAAACTATGAAATAAATGGAAACACAGGTGTGTAAAAATACTTGTCTGTTTCTGAGGAAATTAAATATAGCTCCTTGTCAGTTCTTACCTCCATTAAAGAGGGTAGACATCCCAATTAATGAAATACATGAAGATTTTAGCCCTGTACCTTGTGTAGAAAAAAAGCAACTATTGTTTAAATGAAGAGATTATGAAAAAGCATACTTTAGCATGATTAAGTTATTTTTATGATTTTTAAGAGATTTTACTTTGCTGAAAAAACTGCTGGTACTTTTTTTTTGGCATGTTTGTGCAAAAATGCAAGTTAAATGCACACTACACTATTAAAGCTACAAGATGGATTTATTGCTTCCTAAGGACTTCAGGCTTATGTAGGATATCTATAGAAGGAACAGCTGTCCCTTTTTATACACAGCTACACAAGAATTCCACTGCTCATCTGTAGCTTCTGTGGAGATTGTAACATGAAAAATGTCTTTGGTCATGGAAAATGGATAATATCATGGAGATGTTTCTGTGTAGAAATTAAATATGTTATGTTTATATGGATGGTGGTTCACAGTACTTCCATGGAAAGAAGTGCCATGTATTCTAGAAGAGATATTTCTGTCTAGTAATAAAACTATGTAGTACAGATATAATGAAATAAAGATCTGCAGGCTCACATGTTGCTAAGAGAACAGAAGTGTTTCACATAGATACTAAAAGTGTATATAATAAAAGCATCAAAGAACTACTTATTAACCAATATCCATGATGAAATCTAATTAAAATGGGTTTAAGTGGACTCATCTCCAACTTCCCCTTTGCCTTTAAAATGTTCTTAGAGTAAATAAAATTTGATAAAAAACTATGACTAAACTTATGTTTCTGTTAGAAACTTATACAACCTAAAATCAGCAAAAATATTCTTTGTGCTCAGATTAGCATTTTAATAGGAGACTATGTAAAGAGATATTTTATCAGACGTTGGAATGCGTTTGTTTATTGTCAGACAAGAACTCCCAGAATGGTGGGGTACGTTTTTTAGAAACAAACAAGACAAAAAGTATTTTGATTTTAATCAAAAATGTATTTTCTCATTAAAAAAACTCACATACTCACTGTGTCTACTCTACAGAATTTGTCCATTTCATTACACCATATGTCAATCCTAGTATATCTGTTCACTGCAAAAACTCGTGGCTATTTTGTGTAATACAGCACAGGAGGAGGTATTGCTCAGTTCCACTACTTTTATATAATAATTTAAAAAAAAATACAGAAAATGTTCTTGGCTACTTCCACTGTATTCCAGACTTAAAAGTCCCATGAAAGTTCTAGAATATGAAGTTAATTTTATTTGGTTGGTAGAATACCCTTAGAAGCCAGTTAATTAAAATTCTTCTCTTATACTGAGTCATATATATTCCATTTGTTGGCAGCAGCAAAGTCCAGGCATCTAGTTCCTAAGAGAAATACTTTTTCTTGTTGCCTTTTTATTCAGCACAAATACAGTCATGTGCTTTTTATTTCAGAAATTAGGTGATATACTGACATATTTATGACATATTTGTTGGTACACCTATTACAGTTGCTTTTACTTCCATTGCTGTGCTTTTTTCTTTGCCCATGTCCCAAAGAGTGATTAGAGGAGGATAAAGCTCATTGAGGGAAAAGGGTTGTTTCTTCAGGTAATTCCTTAGATAGCTGTGTCCAGTGCCATAGTTCATATCTTGAGAGATGCATCTGTAGAGATATATCACAGAGATGATTCCCAAAAGAGCACCAAGGCAGGCAAGGAATCCTATAACGTTGTTCTTTTCATAGCCTTTCACTTCCAAGTCCAGTCCTTTTGTGGTTACATTGACACATTGTTTCCTGTTCTGTGAGTAGATAGTGGGAATGTCTATACAAATTCTGTATTCAGTTGATGGATTTAGATGTGTAAGATTATATACCTTTATATCAGATGGTATTCGAGCACTCTGTGCAGCCCGGGAGTCTTCGGCTTTCAGAAAGGCTGTCCATCTGACACTGGACTTCAGAATTTTAGAACTTGTTTTCCATGAAACCAAAACAGAATTAGATTTTATGTCTTTTATTGTAATATTTAAAGATTCATTGTGTTCCTGAGGGAAAGAGCCGTCCACTTTAATCATGACTGACTTTAGGTCTGCCCCAACTAAATTTGTTGCTATACATGTGTATAAGCCGCTTTCTCTTTGTGTTACATCACTGATGTCTAATGTTCCTTCAGAATGAATGTAGTACTTATCAGAGATAGTATTAGGCAAAAGTTTGTGTCCTGATGGTGTTATCCAGTAGATTTCAGGTTCTGGTTCTGCTGTTGCTCTGCAGTGTAAAGAAATATGGCTGCCAGCTTTTAAATCCAGCGTAGATGGAAAACTTTCAGGAGCTATCAAGGGAAGACAGATTTCCATCATTTCCCGAAAGTGTATCTGTCTCACATTCTGACCTTGGAATTCAGGAGGGTCTACACAAAACAGGGACTCCGGCTCCATGAAACGAATGTTTGTTTTATTCATGTTAATCCAGCGGATGACGCAGTCACACCTAATGGGATTGCTGTGTATACTGACTTCTTTGAGGTTAGGCAGGGATTCCACTGTACTGCGGTACAGGGCACTCAGCGCATTGCTGTTGAGCATGAGGGATTCCAGCTTGGGAAGTCTGTAGAATGCATTGGGGTGAATGTATGATAATCTGGGGTTATTGGTTGCTTCTATTTTTCTTAAATCTGGCAAATTATCAACAGCAAGACTATCTATAGAAATCAGTTCAGGCATGTTATTAATTCCTAACTCCTTTAGGTGCAGCATATTGCTAAAATCTCCTCGTCGTATTCTATTAATGGGATTCTTATTTAGATCCAGAAATTTAAGATTTGTAGCCTTTTGAAGAGCGATGTGGGGCACTCTAACAAGTCTGTTGTCATAAAAAGAAATGCTTTCTAAGTTGTCAAGGCCAGCCAAAGCATTATCTGGTATTTCAGTGAGATTTATACCTGCTAAAACTAGGCTGCGCAGATTGCTAAGAGGCTTGAAGTTCATGTCTTCAATTCTGATTATTGGGTTTTCTCCAATCATGAGAATTTCAAGATTAGGAGTAGCTTCAAACCACTTTCTGTTGATCACTTGCAGACCATTTGAATTGAGATGAAGTCTGAGAAGATTATTGAGGCCTATGAAAGCTCCTGGTGCAATCACAGAAAGCAGATTATGATTAATATAAAGCTCCTGTAAATTGTTGAGTCCAGAGAGACATTCTTCAGGGAGTTCAGTAAGTTTGTTTTCTTCAAGGTACACTGAAAGCAACTGTGGTATCTTTCTAAGATTAATACTGGTCACTGAGGATAAATTGTTCTGGGATAAATCTAGGCCAGTTAAGTTCACTGGGAAGTCTACTGAGTGTTCAATTTTTGCAATATTATTAGTTTGTAGAAGTAGAACTTGTGTATCAGCAGGCAGTGTGGCTGGAAAATGAAAAAGGCCTAAATCATTACAGTCCACGGTTGGAGCTTCCATGTAGACAGACCTGGGGGTGAACCATGGTCTGATTTCACATATACATGACTCCGGGCACTCTGCTTTTCTTCCTACAGCTTGTAGTAGAGCAGTGGTAACTAGACCAAGCAGTAAATTAATTTTGAGTTGCAGGTCCTTCATCTTAGCTCAGATGTTCAAGAAAGTAGCAGACCCTTTAGTATTCCACAATTATGGTCTTGGAATTCAATATGACCTGGTCAATTAATAAAGCACAAACTTGCATTTATCAAATGACAATCATGAAGGACTTCCTTCCTGAGGATAAGTGATATATATGTAACCAACTTGTCCAGTAGTAAGAAGCATTTTGTGGAAATGAAGGTCACTTTGTCCTTGATGACATAAAATTGATGAGCTTTGTGAAGATGAAGTATGTATAGATGGTCATAGGAGATTAAACAATTCATTTACTTAGTAGTATTAACTTCAAATCCCATGATTGATTAGTGTTTGCAGGAATGACAGGATGACCTAAAATACAAGAAGAGGAAATAATTAGTATAAGAAACTGTAAAGTTATAAATTAATTTAGCCATCTTTTACTCTCTACTGTTAATTATTGCAAGTAAGAAAAGAAAATGACTGTGGTGTCTGGAGTATTATAGTGGTATCCAGATAGCATAAATTAAGTTAATATAGTAATATGTCTTTAGACTTGTAGCTTGTCATACATCCAGTGGCGCATTGTTCAACAGAAAGATGGAGATAAAGCAAAATATATCTGTGAGATTTTTTTATCCTCCTTTAAAATATTATTTTTTTTCTTTCAGTTATTACTAAAAGCAGACCAAGGTCTGTTGGCTTTTAAAATGTAAACACTGAGCAAAATCCTACAGGGCATGAATATTTAACTTTTTTACATGAAGTTTATAGTTATAAAGAGTGTAATTTATGTATAATCAAAGGGAAATGGAATGGTTGGATTAATACACATTCCTAATGACATGCTTAGGCAAGCCTGTGAGATAATTATACAGAAATATATGAAATTGAAAATCCACAGGTTTTATAATTTTTAATTCTTTTTGTAGCTGCTGCTTGGAAAGAAAACTTTTTTTCTTTTCTTTAAAGTGCTATTTAGAAAGAAATAAGTACCTTATAATAAATAGCTTGTCATCTTGGCAAATTCGGGCTAATCAGTGGCTTTCTTATTCTGGCTTCAATAACCTCAATTGCAAGGAATATTAGCAGAAAAGTGTCTTCAGAGTGATAAGGAAAAAAAATTACACTAGCAATTGCTTCTTTGCTCTGTAGCTCTGCAAGAATCTGAAGTTTGCAGACTGCCTTCAGGTCCCAAATTATAGTTAAGACTGAAACCTTAGCATCTTGTGGCATCAAATATGTGCTTCCCAGATTTTTGGTATGTACTTTCTTTTTGTGGAGTAAAATAAATCCAACTTTGAGTGTACATTTTGTTCCAATGCATGCAATACAAAAGCTTCTGTGTTTTCTTATAGAAAGTAGTACACATTAACTGCTTAATTTACTTCAGAATATAGACTTACTTCACCCAGGCTTTGTTTCTGAAGACTGTTTTGCAATACACATTTATACCCTTTCTCCCCTTGCCTTTAGTGTTAAAATTCACAGTGACATTGTTTACAAACCATAAGATCAATGCTTAATTGACATTGATAAATAAATTTTAAGGGTTTGCTGGTATAGATAGGCAGAATTGCAAAAGTCAAGTGTCAAGGGTTTGGACTTTAGGTATCCTTTCCACGCCCAGGAGAATTTGGCATACTGACCACCTATGCATTCCATAACAGTTCAGAGGAAAGGTGTTGGACTATGTAAAGTAATATAAGCATTGGGCCAATTTGAAGTACATTTGGAAAGTCTTTGAGGCTGTTCTTTGTGTTAGGTACATTTAGGGACATTTAATACTTTATTTTAACATGTAGGTTTATTAATAGACTGAGCAGACAATGTGTGAGATAAACATACCGAAAACATGCTGCTGTTTTGGGGATCAATAGTATGTTTCTATGCACATGGCCCAGTTTATACTTAAATACTAGGACATACTAGTAAAAATGTGATCTGTTCCTTTCCTCTGGGAAATGAGATGAACTTGAGGCTTGCAGAAAAATAAAGGTTTGTGTTGAAAAGTTAATGCCTGCAACTTGCTCTTAATTTTGCCACCAAGAGGCAAGGTGATACCCCTGTGTGGAGTACTGTCACATTTACCAAAGATCTTAGTAGAAATCATTCTATACCAAATGCACAGATGTAATTTCTTATGTAGGGAGAAAAGTGGATGGCCACATGGGGGAGAATTTTTTTGTCATGTTCTTGATACATGTTCTTGAAGCACATTTCGCACTGACTACTGTATTTTCGTTTGGATTGTATACTAAAAATGTATTTGTAGCTTGACAAATACAAAATTTATGCTTCAAATAATTGAAAGATCATTGAAAATCTTAACTGAATTGTGAATTAATTGAGATTAAACAGACTGCTACTGGAGATTAATTGAGATTCAACAGACTGCTACTGCCTTTTGATCTCACTATGATGCTCTGGGACTTTTGCTCAGTAGAGATACTTCTGAAAGTATTCTGGCCTGTTTTTCTGTTCCTCCCTGGAAATTTGCTGTTGGCCACTGTGAAACATAAAATATGGACCAAGGTGGAGTTTTCATGTGTGTCCCAGGCACCTGAGAGGCCATACCATTTAAAGTATATAAAGCACGTTTGAACCAACATACTCCTGTATTTGTGTTTATACTCCTGATTTTATATTTTAGTTTCTATGGGATTCTCGAACCAAAAGTAAGGGCACCGGTTGATATTTCTGTGTCAAATATATTAGATAGGCTTTCTGAAAAAGGCAGCAAAAAAAGAAGAGCTGAGATCCAGGCTGAAATTCCGCTTCGGTATGATTTAGTCTGATGTCCTTTCTCTTTCTGGTGAATTCTTTAGCTAGTAAGTCACCAGCTCAAGTTCATATGGTGTTCTAGCATGAATCTCTCTTATTTCTTTGGTTAAAGTGCTTCTGTCTTGTGTAAAATATTCACTGAGGTTGAATAGCTTGAATAACAGATTGTAGAATAATTTTGACACTTCCATCCTGCAGCCATCATTCCAGAATGCACTGTTTCAATTGAGAAACATTTTTTGTTTAAATAGTGGCATATTTGTATTGTTTTATATAAGAATTATTTGCTTTTAACTGTCATTCAAGGTGTGGAATAAAAGAATGTTTCTGGAGTAGAATGGACATCCATGGTGGCTTATGAGGTCATACAATCATAGAATAGAATATGTCAAGCTGGAAGGGATCCATAAGGATCATCTGCTTCTGGCAGGACAACGTAAAACTAAATTATATGACAGTAGTGCTTTTCACATGACAGAGTACATAAAAAAGTGATACATTACAACAGCAAAAATTGTATATGATGCTTTGAGTGGCAAACATTTTTTTTTCTCTTTTGTTTATGATAGTACTATAGTGTGGCTCCAATTTACATCTTGACTAAGAATATGAGAAAACGTATTGCTGACGGAAGTTTTCCAGTCCCACTTGAAGCAGTCAAAGCCCAGAATCAATTTACACAGCATAAGTGCTTAACTGGTTGCATTGATTACGTGCGTGTTTCTGTGTGTATGTAACTAATTTCCGACCTCGAGATGTCTTCAAATAATTTTAAAATAAAAAGTGAGCTCTCATTCACTGTAACAAAATAAACCTCATGTAAACTGCACTCAGCAGCATGAACTGTATCCAAAGTTCAGTTTCCTTGAAGAATGTGGTGTCACAGAGGTAAGTGTTTGTGTTGGAAAATAAGCATTTAACTTTGTGTTACTTTACACTTTTGGAATGCATTGATTCTTTTCTTCATTAATGTACTAGTAATAGTAAATATATACTGATAATACTAAATAAAAATTGAATGTAAATGCTCTTGCTAGCAATGATTTTCAGAGTTTTTATTAATGTGTTCTGGAGCTTTAAAGCTGAGTGCTTTGAACCATCTAGAGTTTCATGTGAAAATTTTTTATATTGAATGTCGAGTATTAAAGGTACTAATAAGAAGGACAGCGAGAACCTGAAAGGTGTTTGTTCTGTTTCTTTGAGTAGTTTTTAAAGTAACTGAGATTTACATACACGAAGGTTTCTGTGCACAGAAACCATTTTCTTTCTTGTTTTAAGAAAGAACATCTTTCAAATAATGCAAGTATGTCATCATTAACTCTTTGTTAGTGGATTTTGGTGACCTCTCAAGATTATTGATGTGATGCAAGTGATTCTTAGAACTTGTACCTATGATTTCTCACAGTAGAGAAGCTTGTAGAGGTAAGGCTCCACAGCTGATTATCGCCAGTAAGCGGAGGTGTGGGATAGATGTTTT
This sequence comes from Coloeus monedula, assembly GCF_965178545.1. Lineage (NCBI taxonomy): Eukaryota > Metazoa > Chordata > Aves > Passeriformes > Corvidae > Coloeus > Coloeus monedula. Next base: position 49,413,168 of record NC_138784.1, on the reverse strand, counting down.
CACACAAGCAGCAGGAAGAACTGTGCATCATAGTTTTGGAGGCTTTGATGTAATTCTTTACCCAGCTGCATTTATAAATCTTTGTGTGCACTCTGATTGTACTTGAATTTCCTCATCCAGATGCAATTGTTTGCTTCCTAATGTCTGCAAATAAAAAGGCTAAATAGAATCTGTATCTAATAAATTAGTATTCCTTATTAGTACTTCAGCACTTGTGTTATAGTTTTCATGTACTTATAACTTATGTACTAAAACTAAAATATATATCTCTGTGAACAGAGTATTTATTTTTTTCTGGAGGTCCATCCCTGTTGCCACCCATTTAAGACTTGATGTCTTACTAAACATGGTGTATTTCTTGCTTTTAAGGTACCATCTCTTGCTTTTAGAAAAATGCACCCTGATGTGTGTGACTTTTTGCAGCATAATTATTTCTTGTGTAAACAATGATTGGTATGTCTTAATTAGGTTTCTTTCATTTACTGCTATTGACAGCTGGAGACTTGGTTTACGAGAGGGTATCACCATTATTTGAGCTGGAAAAGACATTCAGTGAATGAATAAACTGAGCAACATTTCTCATCACTGGAGCAACAGACAGCTAAGAACCATGTCAGAGTGGGCAGAAAGGAAAAGAAACACGTCAGGTTTTGGCAATCGTTCTTTTCCACTTCAGCAGTTAGAGAGACAGTGATAAAAACTAAAAATGCAGCAGTTACAGTGCAATGTGCCCTGCTGGCAATAAGGTAAACAGTGCACTTCACAAGGACCAATTTAGAGGTGGCAAGCATTTTGAAAACACAGCTGTTCATACAAAGCTACCTTTCAAACACATCAACGGAAAGAGCACTTCTCAATTCTTGTCATTATAACCACTTTGATCAGTTCTATGGACAGAAATCTGGAAATGTCACTAACCAAAAATTGGGCATGAGACATTTCATAACTTACTTGATTTTAGTTACAGCACCTAGGGGTGTTTTGGGGTTTTCGAAGTGTTGGTTATGGAAATATACTGACTGAAGTTTGAACATTTAATATCTTTCTGATAATTTTATAAGGCATTTTTTCCGTGTTTGTTCCATGGTCAAAACAAACAAAAAAAGTGCTTCCTTGGGAAATTTTTTGTTACAGCACAATAAATAAAAAGATGCACCATCTTATATATTTGACATATTTCATTAAAGCACAAAAATGTAACATAATAGATATAATAGATTTTCATAACAGAATTGGTCTAAAGTAATATTTATAGAAGTAAGCTGTACTAGCTGGTCTGATAGGGTTGCTGAAAATTATATAGGCAATGTAAAAATGGAAGTGCTAGCATATGCAGTCTTGCTTTCATTCCACTCCCTGGAGCAAAGAGTTTCATTCTGTTTTTCGTTACAAATACAAATTAACAGTTCACTGTAATATGGACTTAGTGTTTTATATTCCTACATATAGCTAAGATGTAGCCTCACATTGAAAGACAAATGAGGATTTTCTAGAAATTTTGTGTTTCTGAGGTGTTCAACTTGGGTTACTGAGAGTGTAAAATGTCTTAGGTTGAAAATCTCCAAAGTGAGTACCTGAAATATCTGGACATTTGTGAAAAATATGGCTAGGCCTCTCTGTTGGAACCTTGACTAATTTTGGAAATCTACTTTAGTTTTTTTCTAATGATTGATATTTAGAACTTCAGGCTGGCCCTGAAGAGCATTACATGCAAGATGTAAAAGAAATGGAAAAGCTGGTATTCGACCCTAGAAGCAATTGGAACTATCTGAATAACTATTTCAGCATGTGTGTTTATATTTGTTTTGTGAAATTGTTACACATCCTTTAAATTTTTTTCCTTAAGTGGAATAAATTTGCCTGAGGGAAAGCCACAATCTTACAATGTTTAATATGTCTGTAAAACAGGACATGTTCTCATACCTTAGATCATTACAAGAATGACAAGGTTTTATAAATCATGAAAATTCTTTATATCAATGGACATTGTGTGATTTGAGGTTACTTTAATCTACAAATACAGATAGAGTGAGAAAAACATTATGATCAGCTAGATTAGCATGAGATTTAACCTTTCTCTCTCAGTAATTGAGTCCACCTTACTATTCTAATGTTCTTGTTTACTGTCTTTTAGTGGCATTTAGCAGATATCAGAGGAATTATTACCACATACAATTCATTAAGATCTTACTATAGTTCTCATTCCTGTATCAATCAAAAATTACATTCCAGTATTTTGAAAAATATTGCAATATATTAAATCTTACCACTTGGAAAGTACAGTATTCAAAATAGATGTGATGAAAGCAAAAATTTAAATGGAATCCAAGAGAATATACATATATATTAATTTATTGTATATGCTATTCTAGAATAACTTTTCAATGGATATAAATGAACATTTAGTAAAACATTTTTTAAAAAATGGAGGATGGAAAAATATTAGGATGTTTGCTAGGCTATTTCAAATGGGATTACCATCACTGACCATGGGACAGCGGACAACTTTGGGAGTACCTGTATGTGCAGTAAGATGTTTGTCAATCAAAGTTAAAAAGCTTAATAGAAATAGTATTTTTGTTACCATTATTAATATGGTGTCGGCAGCATCATTGTGCATTGGAACTAAAGCAGTGGTTCCAGGACCACACCACCTTGTGTGTTCACTTGCTGCTAAACAAAACTGCAATCTTTACTACATGGAGCTTAAATATTAAATGCAAGAAAAGGGACAACTGATGATTCAGACAGAGTGAAAAAAAAAGTCACTGTGGCAATTTCCGAATATTCTTGGGTTTATTCTTCTCCTTTAGCCATAGTCTAGTAGTTTACTATCATGATCATGCATTACTTTTCTAGTCTTTGATTTCAGATTTTCCTTCTATTGTTCTGTCTCTCATGTACTTTCAACTTTTAATCATATGCTACCTAGCCATTGAATACATCTCTCCTTTTCACAAATGTCACAGCAAAAGATGACAAAAAGTTACTTTGATCTCACAAAGGAATTAATCATTTCAGTAATTACAGTTACCACCTATTTTTTACTTCTCTTAATATAAAGTGCACAAAATAATTTTTATTGGTTTTTTTTAGTGAGCAGAGATTTTAGAAAATTATATGACAAGAGAATGAATTTCAGTGGAAGCCACACATTTCTTTACCATTTGTATTTTTGACCTGTCATTTATATTCTAATTTGTAGTATGGCTTTCCAAATCCTCTTGCAATGTATTCAATGCGTGTCCATTAAACTACATATAATTTTATGTACTTGGACAAAGAAGAAGAAACTTTAAAAAGAACCAGAACTGATTTTTATTTTATTTCTTCTTCTTAAATCAGATATTTCATGTACAATTCTGTTTTTTTTATAAAGATGTAACACATTGCTAGTATTACATATTTATTTTCTAGTTGTCAGAGAAAACACTTAGACTAAAATGTTACCAATAACTCTTCAAAATACTTAGATCCTTTGTATCCTTGTTATAGTTCTTAGCCTTAGACAGATTTCACCATGCGACTTTTGTATCATTGCCATTATCAAGCAATTATGTACAAAAATAATGGCTGTAACTTAGGAAAGTAATATGTTAGTTTAATTTAGATTTATTCGTACATGTTCAGATTCTTTTTGACAGTTGTCATGTTAGCAGTGGGGAAGCACATATTGGCAGTTACCTAGGCACATAGTTGGCAAGAGAGCAGTCACGTTCTGGATGTGGGTGCATGTACCCAGCTACCAGATGCTTCTAGCAGATGGCCAGAACTAAAGATTTCGGACTAGTTTTGGCTTGATTTTCTAGAAAGCTACCGTACAGATTCTGCAAGTCTGTAGTACATTTGACTAGTAAAAAGCCTAGCCAAGATCCAGCAAAGCTACTGGCAAAATCTGCATATGTTTTTCCTCTGGGGCTCTTAAGATGTAAATATTAAATATGTCTAAACCATAGAGATAGGTGTGTTCAGATATCTGTAATAAAGACAGAAGGAAGTAATGGCTAGACTTACCACATAATATTTTCCATTACTTTAAATTCTCAGTCTTTGATAGCAGGCTCTTAATATTTAGTGAATTATGGTTTGTTTGGGACTTGTTCACATCAAGGTAAATGCTCTTACAATAATTTAAACAAAAATTATGTCCATTGTACACTCTATTGAATATCAACTATAATAATCCAAAGATATAAATGGGTTTAATGAATGCAGTTATATCAGGAGCATTCTGCTACAATCACAGCCAGTAATTGATGCATACTTAGAACATATTACATGAAATTTGGTTTGAGATCCATGTAGGGAAAACATTTATTGCTTACCATTAGATTAAGCAGAAACTAAAAACCAAAAAAGGTTTATTATTGCAGTGCCAGTAGTGGATGAGATATTTATTATGTCATGAATATTCCTACCAAATTAGGGTGACTTGCTTTAGCCTTATAAATGTGAGTGTATTGGGTGATTACTTTCATTCTGAGCCACCTGGGGAACCAGGTTCACCATGTATCGTTCAACAAAAATGGGTAATGTTTTTGTAATTCTTTTGCTTGAAGCAGCATAGAGAAATGGATTGATAAAAAATAATACTTCAGGATGCAAAAACTGACAATGCATAAACCAGGATATTATTGTAAAGATTAGGAAATAAAGTTCTCTTTTCTGCTGTGTTTTATAACAGTTGGAGTGATTTATGCATACTCATAAATTAAAAAAACTCATAGAGATACTGTCATTTTTGATTGCAGAAAGTATTTGGTTTGTATTTCGTTTAAATTACAGTTTTTGCTCAACTGAGCATGTCATTAATAATATTACATGCTAAGGGTTCTTTTCCTGTGATTTGCAAATCTAATGTTATATGTAGACCTAAAATTATGGTGGTTTTTGGCTTTTATGACCCATTCATTTGCTCTAATCCACACTATATGATTACTGTGGTACACTTCTTATTTCCCCAGAAATAAATATATTAAAATGCTGATATAATCTTCTCAAAATTTACTTTTTAAAATAAGACTAGAAGAAAGATGATAAATACGAGATAGATAAACAGCAGTGCTTACAGTTAAATATCATATTCCTTTTCCAGTGTGTGTCACTGCAGCAAAATAATCTTATAGTTCCTGGAACATTAACTGAATTTTCTTTCTAGCGTTTTTAATTTCCTTTCAAGATTGAAAATTTATTTAAACGTTTTCAGCATGTGTAGATACAATATCCACCTATCCCACTTTATTTCAATGTATAACTCTTCTAGTGTTTCCTGTTATTTTAAAAGATTCTTTTAAATTTTGTCTGAAGTGAAAGATTGACTCAATTTCTTAATGTTAGATGATTTGGCTCATTAACATTGAAAAGGATTATTTCAATTATGAAACTTTCATTTTGATTTTGTATTTCCATCTTAGCTTTCTAGAATCTATCATCCTTACACCACTTTTCTGAATTTTGGATGCCAAACCTGACATCAGCACAAAATCTGACGTTCTGATCTTTCAGGGAATTTTGACCGGTATTTACTGTTCAAGGATTCATGCCAATCAACCAGATTGCTATCACTGTAATCAGAAGTTTGTGTTAGATTTTCCTTGACATGCAGCATTTCTCTTGCATTTTGTTGTGATTCCTACTTACGATTGCAAGACTTCGGATAGACGTATCTGCTGTAGGTGCTTCTATAGAGACAGGTAGGAACACTACCTCATACACATTATGATCAGAATGATAGAGATGCACAGATGTATTTGTGCAATGAAATGCCTCTTGCTATGGAATAATTGCTCTTCAGACTGAAGAAAAGGCAAGTTTGAATTAAGATACTGAAAAGATCCTATTAGTGGTGATTATGGAACAAACAGCTTTTTTTATCACATGTATTAAAGTGGGACTGATAAACCATTTCAAACTGTCCTTCCAGTTTGTCCTTCCAGAGATGGATTGGGCATAATCTCATAATGATAATGTTGCATCAAAGCAGCCTGCATTTTTATTCTAAGACTTTTTTTTTAAGCCTGACTTCAGCCTTTATGCTTTCAGACAATGGCATGGTTGTCTTTTTCAGCAGTTAAACAACTTGAATGAGTAAAGATAGATCTTGCAATAGTGTGACATTTCAACAATGTAAAATGACAAGTTATGCTTTCAGGGTCTAGTAGTAATTTCTGATTCAAATTTGGAAGTCATCAGAGTGATTATCAGAAGTAAGGAGAAAGACGCGGTATATTTCCTTACTCATAGGAGGACCACTGGCACCAGAATGCCTGTGAAACAGAAATTACAAACCCAACAGATGCCAAAAATCATGTTAGCTTATTGGCTACAAGTAAGAATCCTCATGTAGTGCTGTATATGGTACTGGTCATTGAGGTTCAATACAATAAATTGGAATTAGGGCAGAATCAGTTGGTATGAGGAAAATTATAATAAATTTTCTGAAAAAAACTAGGGAAATGAAGGTTGTTTCCTCTGTAAAACAGTTTTAGTTTTGTGGACAACAGAGTAGAAAGAGCTGTTAGTTATTTGTACAAATCTTTAGTACAGTGACAATTTACAGCTAGATGAGGAGTAGTTACATTTATTGAGTAAATGTGGAGTTGTATCTTTCCCTGTATGTGCACCATAATTCTAGAAAAATATGTCAACTATGAAGGGCCATATGAAGATTAATTGCTGATGGTTTTTGTTGAATTAATAAATGGTTCTCCCCAGTTAACTAGGAATATGTATAAAAACTAACTGGAACTAATTGTAAATGCATACTGCCATGTATCAAAAGCAATTAAGAGTATATATAGAGAAAACATCACAGGCAAACATAATGGAAAAATACTTGTGTCCTATGTAAAGGTTTAGAGTCATAGAAAATACAAAGAAAATCTCTAGATAAACGCTGAATGTGATGAGGTTTTTTTTCTTTTTTTTGTTTAATCCTACATGCAATCTGCAGTATTTAAAATTATATATGTTGCTATAGTTGAGAAGAAAAATATGCACATACCATGGAAGATTTTAAAGCGGTGGACACTCCCTGATATTTGGAAGGGTGTATTTACTTCTTAACTCCTCCTTCCTTGGCTAGTATGTTAAAACCGGGCAGACAACATCCCAATTGCATTTGACTGACCATCTCAAAAAAGAGATTAAGATGATGAGGTGTTTCTCGAAAAATGTAAATCGGTCTTCTTTGTTGTAGTAGTGCATAACAGGTAGTGCAGATACTTTGAAGATAATTCACTTGATGGAGTTAGCTGATGCAGTACAGAAACCAATACCAATAAAAGGGAATTGAGGGTTAATATGGTTAATATAAACAGGTATATGAGGATAATGTAGCTTTGGTGTGCAGCTTTGTTCTGCCAGTTCTTATACATGTGAACTGAATATATAGTTTAAGTTCTCTTGCAGTCATCTCTTGTAATTATCCTTCCTTCAGGCAATAGTTGTCACCTTGTTCGATATTATAATGATGGAAGTTATAAACCACCTGTCTGTCTCCTTGCAAATGACTTTGTGTCCTCTGTTAATGAGCTAGGAAATGTCACCTTAAGTTGCTTTTAACATTCCTAATACAAAGAAAATAAAACTTGGAAAGAGTTTGAAGATCAAAATCCAGTAACATTCCTTAGGTTTGTTTAAGTATGCTTTAAACTGTCCTTATCATCGTATCCTGTTGTATGTGGGAAATACAAATTTTGAAAGTAACTCCAGATTTGGAAAATGAAGTGCAGAACACTGGGTTTTCTAATTCCTATCTTTTCAAACCATGACCAATAAGGTTTACTTTCCACTGCTGGTTTTGGAGAATGATCCTGATGCATTTCTGAAATTGTAATTCTGAATCTTTGGTGCCATCCAGTAATTTTCAGTTGGTTAAAGGTTGAAATTATTCTGTAATTAAATGAATAGGCAAAGCATCACATCTGAATGGCTGAGAACTTGAAAAGTCCTGAAAACATTCCTTTGAAGGTGATAGAATGCTTTTTTCTGTCTCTTGGTATTCATGAGCAATAATGTGAGCAACGTCCACGGAAGATGAAATAGCATTTGAAAGTTATAGAAGTAATGAGTAGAAAGTTGAGTAGTTATGAGGTGGAATAGCTTTGTTTGGCAGTCCTTCAGGAGCAGGCTTTTAGGACTTGCATTTCAAGCAGTAAGGAAAATACCCTAAAGGCCAAAAAAATGTTTGGCTTGAAAATTGGGTTTTATTTTCATTATAATTCCCAGGTTGCTGTTAAAAATTATAATTGAATGAAAATTGATAAGATACAAATAATTTTGCTGTTCAGTTGACTTTTTTCTAAAAATACTTATTTTTCAAGGGTCAATTTAAAAAACATTTTTAACATTTTTTTGATAGAAACCTTTCTTGGAACAAAATACTGAAGATTTATTGAGATGTGTTCTCTCCAGAGTCAGAATGTTTCAATTCTTTTTAATATCCTTGTGGTTTATAGTCATCTGGACACAGAAAACCAATATTCACTAGCCTAATGTTTTAATGAAAGATGGAATTTCTACTGCAGGTGGAGACATAGATATTTAATTACAAACCCCTATAATTAGCTTGAAAGAAATAAAAATGGAAGACTACAATTGCATATTGACAAAGATAAAGCAAGGCTTGGTATTCCTTTGAAAATTGTTGTGCAGTGATCCATACCATCCATCCAAAAACGTTGAGTAGGTTGTGTTCTTAGTAGCTTGATCTATTACCAAACCCTTTTTTGTCAAGGGAACTCATGCTTTGAAGTCGATTGTTGTTTTGCTGAGAGTTAGCAAAACATTTTAATGTTTCTCCGGAAGGATTATATATCCTTTTTCTTATCATGACTGTCCAGGATGATGACCTAATAAATTAGATGGTACCACGGATGTTTTGGTTATAGGTAATGCTCAATGTTTGTGGATCAAAAGGCTAACTATTTGCTATGCTTAATTGATAAGCATTCATAGTTGTCTTTTCCTTAGGCTAAATAATCTCATTTTAATACTGTGTAGCTACCAAACTAATAACCAAGGAAATGATAAAGTTAAGAAGTCTTGATAAGTTTCATTTTTTTTTTTTTCTGGTCTTTCTGGTCTTCCAAGCTACTTTCAGGTTTTAAGTCATTCAGCAATTGTTATTAGACCTGCCCTATGTCAGAGAAGTAAGAATTCTATTCCGTTAAAGCAGAAATGCTCCTATTAGCATCCCCAAATACTTCTTCCCTATATATGAACTCAATTTCTAGAACTGTTAAGGAGAAGGAGGCAACATTTCCCTCCTCTGAACTTGTAATAGAATGTAAAAGAAACAACACACTATTTTTGATGAATGGGAAGGTTTGTTTTGATTTATTTTGTTTTACTCTAAAAATAAAGTAGTAGATTATACACAAATGTGATCCTTGAAATCCAATGGAGAGATAAATCAGCACATTCTAGTGAAAAAAATCTTTCTGGTTCATTTGCTTAATTGTGAAATAGCATATTCTTCAAGCTGTTATTAAAGTTTGAAATGATTAGCCTTCATTAGTTTGGTAATTAGTTTAGGCAGATTGTTTTGGAACAGGCTCATTCCTATCTTACTGCTATTGGGTCTGTAATACTTTTGTTATGAAAGTCGCTCTCGATGAATTTTTTGCTATGGTTTTAATTGCTTTCTCTTTTAAAAATAATAATGGCTAAGCAGCATGAAACAGAATTTGTTTCACTGGAAGAAAAATCCTTAGCTCCAGAGGCTACCCATACTAGTTTGATATTTTAATGTTTACACGTGTTAGGCTTCCATTCTGCGTGTTATTAGAAAGAATTTTGCAGGGTTACAAATCAATACCAGACAAATACAGGTAATTCTTCAGGTCTATCAGGCAACATACTTCTAAAGCAACAGTTGCTGTAATACTCTTTATTATGCATCCTTTTTTAATTTTAATATTCAAAATGATTAGTGTCAGATTTCAGTGACTTTGTCTGATATGCCAATATTCATGAGGGCACTGACACTTGCTGCAGAACTGCATCTATTTCTTCGTAAACTAGACATTGTCAGTAGAGTTAAAAATAAAATTTCAGTAGCTGTCCTCAGGAAAGGAGGATACAGACAGAGCATTCTGCAGTATGGGCATATGTCAGAATCTGGCTGAGGTTAATTGTGGTCTCATTTAATTTTGTGCCTGGAAAATATTCAGAATACTTATTGACTGGAAATCAACTTAAAGTAGCTCCGTGCATGTCTCCTAGCCTTTCACATCCTAATTCGCAGGATGCTGCTATGTACCGTTCATTATATTCATAGTCTTCCTGCCAGCCAGATTCAGAATTTAAAAGAAATGTATTTGGTATGAAAATTTGTCAAACTCTTCAGAATAACTATGATTTTAATATTTTTATTTTTAAAATTTGGCCATCTCAGTTGCACCTTATGTTTGTAAAATAGCTGTGGAATGATAAGGAATTTGTTAACTGCTTCCTTGGTGGCTAGTATTGTGAGCACAATTTAAGGGGATAACATAATACTATTAAATTAAAATGTTGATTTATTCTGAAGGGAATAGGTACAAACAGGTTTTGTCTGCTAGACATGGGAGAGTGAGATGAGGGCAAAGAAGAAGAAAGGTTGGGGTTCTTTTTCTTACTTTGCCATGCTCTTGGTCACCATCTTTGGAAATTAACTGAATTGGAAGTAAAACCAAATTGATGTTAACTTAAATCTAATGCTTCTCTATGCACTGATTTCTAGCACTCATCAAAAAAATAAACAAAAAAACCCTCATTACTTTGTCCTTTGAGGGCTTTTTTTCCACTCAGACTAAGTCTCTCTAATGGCTGTTTGGGGACCCATGTGGTAAGAATTAGACTTCTCAATCCTTTAGGCCTAAAAGAGATGAATGAAACCAGCAATTACCATGCCATCAACCTGTTACAAGAGCTCAGCTTTTGTCACACATAATCTGAAAGATCTCAAATTCTAGGCCAAACTCCATGTCTGTTTGGGTTATCAATGTTTCCTACTTTCTGCAGTGTGCTGTCATATGTACTAGATTTCATTTACCAGTTCTTGATTACAGTAGTAAGCTGCATGTTTTTTTCACCACTTTTTCCCACTTAACCAGTTTGAAAAAACACAATAATTCATATTTGTTATATGATATTCTGAGCTTACTGTTACCTCTGTGTAATACGTTGTGTTGGAGGTACTTTCGAAGTAAATGACTTTTCATAAACTGTTGCTTATGAACTTTGTTGAATCCAAGCCAGAATTTGCTTTACAGCTGAACAATTTCAAGTAATAGACTCAGAATTCATTTTGCACAGCTTTTTGTGTGAACACAGATTTATTCCTGCAAAAAAAAATTTGAAAAGCAGAAAAAAAAAAGCAAATATGATTCAGAATGTCTGGATTCTGAATGCATTGTAACTTTTGCAAAAAATCTTAGCAATTTTTTCGATGTTTGTATTCCTATGTTATAGACATAAGTTCTAAATATACTAGGAATACTTCTAGAACTACTTGTAAACTATTTATTGAATTCTTAAATGCAAGGAATTTGAACAGAATGATCCAGTGCACAGTTCTTTCTTTCTGCTGAGAGATGCTTTTTATGCTTCTTAAGAAAGTCCATTAATTCCTGAGGGTTCGATTGTGTCTGGTTAGGCATAGATTGTAGAATTGTGTGGTGATGAGCTTTATTTTGTGAGATAACCACATGGACATAGAGTGGCTCTGGGGCTTAGGCTTGTACAGTCACAAAAACCTTATCTATCTGAGATAACCACATTGACCTACAATGCCTCTGGCTGTGGAAATGGTGGATTTGAGGACAGGAACTTCAATAAGGGGGTCTCAAATCTCATTAATGGTATGAAAAGCAAAAATCATCACAAGCCACTCTTTTTCCATATATGCAGTAAGATTTCTGACTGCTCTTTCCTCTCTGCCTTCTGTCAGAGATCTAGTCAACAATCAGGTCAACTGTGCATCAGTTTGTTTCTAGTGTTAAAAAAAAAATGAATTTTTATTAAACCAAAGCATATAATAATAAAGAACCTAGTTTAAGGGACTGACTGTGAAGTTGCATTGATAAGAAAAGTATTGCACAGACAAATCATCTGGAGGGTTCATTACACACACAAAATTGTTGCTTTCTGATTTTGAAACAACAAGTCTATGGCCCTGACATTTAATCAGAGCAAGAATGGCATTTATTGAATCTCACATTCAGTAAGTCTCGAATTAAGGTGGCTTACTTATTAAGGCAATAAACTGCAAAATACTTGGGGTTATTTTTACATATTTTTCTTTTATTACTTTATGTGCTTGTGCTTTCACTCGAAGATGTGCTTGGGGAATTTAACCATAGAGTGACTTTAAAAAAAAATTCTTTCTGTCCCTTTATCACATATATTTAATATACTTATTTTATCTGTTTATCTCTTTTATCTGTTTATCTGTTTATCTGTTTTACCTAGACCAATTTAAGACAAACCACATGCAGGATTTTGTTTAAAAATAAAGAGAATTATTTTTAGACTTATACCATTAATAGCTCAGTATTTGTTTCTCTTGAAAGTTCACTTAGAGCAGTTATTGTTTATATAAGACCTAAAGTAAGTAACATATGGAGAGCTAGCACTGGCGTGAATGCTTTACACACAGATAGACTGTACAACATGAAACCTCTGTGCTGTTGAGTGGCTTTGCATATCTGTACCCAGTGTGCCTAAATGTAGTGAAATGGTTATAAATTCTCATAAGCTGATGGAAGATTTGATGCACTCAAATAACTAATCTGAATATTTCTTGGTAGAAATTGTTATCTATTATTTTGACTCTACTTTTACTTGTAATAGAGGTGTAGATTACAGTTTATTGGTATTTACATCCTTGATAATTGTTTTGCATTTCACTATAAAAAACTAGGTTGAATACATGCATAACATATTAGAATTGCCATTAAGCAAATGATTCCAAATTAATGTTTTTCCTCTCTATGCTATGCAAAACAAATTTTCCCCAATTAATTTACAATTGATTTCTCTATATTATGTCCCAAGGGAATGCAAAAAAGGTCTGTTTATATGTTCCCTGCTATTGTGTTTCTGTAGTTTGATTAAGCCAAGCATCACAAGAATCCAAAGGGAAGCATATGCTCATAGCAGTAATGTCTGAGGAACTTTTAGTTTGAATGCTTCCCAAAGCCTAAATACAGAATTAGCCTCTATTAGTTTACCCTTCCAATCCAAGAGGATGCTGCCAGACCTGTTCAAAACTTCTAACCTGTTCAGGACTTGTACATGTGCTCTTGTTTTGCTCGTCAATCTAATGCTGTAATTTGCAGTTTTAGCTACATGCCAAAATCCCCATCCTTGATGACCATGGGAAAAAAGGTATAGGGCTTATTTTCTTCTGCTAAGATATTCCTTGGCTTTTGTACTCTTTTCAGGTAAGTGATGATATAAAAGGAGTCAGCAGAGATAAGTAAAACAGGCAGAGCAGCATTTACTGGTTAGAGCTTGTGAAAATAGCTAGCAGGAAGAATATTCAAACATACAAATGCTTATTTAAATCCAAAGACTTTTTAATTTTTGATTATTCTGTTTCAAGTACAAATTTAGAAATATTTTTATTATCTTAATGGGAAAAATCATCTATTTGGAATGAGGAGTCAGGATGTAATCAAGTATTTTCTTCTGTTCTATTAAAAAATATTTTCATGTAGAAACCAGAAAAAAAAAATTACTGGAAGAAGGGAAAAAATGCTTAACATTGACCTATAAACTATAAATTTTGAGTCCTGACTTGGTTCTTGTGCAGACTGCTTGGATAAAGGCCTGTCTCTAGGACCAGGGGCTGTGGATCTCCAGTGGCCACAGAGGCTTCTTTCCAGGTTTCAAAAGCAAAAGAATGACAGAGTTTTCCTTAAGATATGTTCATTAATGTCTAACTTCAGTTGACTCCCTTTTTATCATTCTGGTTATTTTGTACTACTATTGCAAGACATCTCCTCATAAATTGTATAGGGCCTAGACACGTAACAAAGAGTTCTGCATTTTGGGGAGGGAGGGCATATAATTAATGAGCAACTGCAAAATCCTTTAATTCTTACTTTGTACTAAACCTTAACCTTTAAGAATGATGATGAGAATTTGAGATCTTCATAATGAGTATGAAAGAATGATCAGAGAATCATAGAATAATTTGGGTTTAAAGGGACATTAAAGATCATCTTATTTCCAACACCTCCCACCATGGGCGGAGACACCTTCCATTATACCAGGTTGCTCAGGACCCTATTACTCTTTGGAAGATGATATCCTATACATCATTAAAGAAGGTTTGAAAGCTTTACTTGTTTGCTATAGATGTCTACTAGAACTGTAATAAAAGAAGAGTGCAGAAAACAACTATCAGGTTGGACAGAGTATACATTTTTCTCCATACAGCGCCTAATCTTTGTTTTTAATTTGCACACAAGCCATAAAGAAAATGATTTTACAAAATATGTACAATACTCTTTATTTAATATGCTTTCTTAAAACTTTCAGAAAATACATGCACATGATGGAATATGAAGTTCTGAATTCTCTGTGGTGCTGGGAGATCCTAATAGAAGTGCACAATATTATTCTTTTATAGGCTGCTCTGTACCTCAGAAATAAACTGAGTAACATGTGGCAGTTGCTAGGGTAACCAGTTTTTGCATTTTGCAGAAAAAGTCCAAGAATAAAACACATGTAAATTGGCAGTGTGGAAAGCAGTATCATATACAGCCTCATATCCTCAATTTGTTCGTTATGGTTTTCCTCTGTACTATTTACATAACAATGAATTAGATCTGCTTCATCTTTTATTTTGAATCTCCCATACACTTGTAATTTGCATGGCTCAGAAAGGCATTTAAGCATTCAACTGCTAAGCTTAAATTGGTTTTTGCCCCGTCAAACTATCTAGATTTACTGTCAATAAGATATAGCTGTGGTTGCTGTAAGTGCTGATCATGTTTGCTGGGTGTGATTATCAGGGAAGGTAAACAGAAGTTAAATTGCATTTTAAAAGTTGTCCTTTGTACTTAAATATGACTTCCTGTAATTGTTCAAATTCCATTAAATATCTATCTTGAATATGAGTGTCTGAGTTAAAAGCCATCAGGTATTTAGAAAGACAAGACTTTCTTGTTCTCGCAAGAGTCCTATTTAGGACTGAACAGGAATTCTTGTTAAGGCAAACCTTTCTGTGCTTGTTTTGGAGAATGTTTTTTAATAAATTCTGCAAATTACTGCATAATGAGAAATGCATCCTTGTTACAAGAAGAAATAATTCTATGATGAATCATTAACATTTTGATTTGAGTTACATTCAGATACTTAACACCGGTGAATGGCAACAAACAGACTTGGTCTGGCAGATGTAACAATCATAAACATAGTTTATAGTACTACATTGGTATTACTTTGTTGAAATTCTTCTAAAACTTCTTTATTCTTCATACTTTTGAGTTTAGAGTATCCCAGTGCTAGAATATTTACTTAGGGAGTTGATACAATACCAGTGATAAATATCAGCAGTATAATTTATTTTTTTCAGGAACACTTTTCTTTAAAAACATTATCAAATTATAGCCTTTACTCATGGTAAAGAATAGAAATGCAGTCTGTCTGCACAGGATGGTTCTAATATGAGAAAAATACTTTAAAGGCCTTCCTAATCTTCCCTTTAAAATTAGTACTAAGTAAACCTCATGACAGTGGTTTTTTGCACATGCAGAACTAAGAACAGAAAGGGCTGTCTTAGGTTATCCAGTGATAACATTAGAGCAAAGGCTGGAATTTAGTGCTGCAGCTTGTTTCTGTCCTGCTTTACACTCCATGGCTTCCATGAGGTTACAGGTAGTATTATTGTGTGGTTCTAATTTTTGTCCTTTGCACATTGCTGTCTTCAAAAAACAGGACTTAAAATGGTGTCCATTTAATCATCTATAAAAGGGTACTCTAAATTTTAGGCAGCTTTGAGTGACCAGTTTGTGTTTCTTAAATTACTCTGGTAGAGTATCTTGATAATCTTAATATTGGAGTAAGTAATCTTGATATTGAAGATAACTATGGAAACTCAGAATAAATAATACCTTCAAACTGACAAGTTTTCTCAGCAGGACCACTTCTCATGAAATTCATTGCAGCTTGATGACATGTAAAGAGTGAAACAGTTTAAGGATATTCACTACATGAAGTAAAATACCAGTCTAGGAAGTGAAAGCCAAAGTTTAGCACTAAATGTGGAGTGGTTATTATGCAAACTCTAATTCATGCTAACACTGTATTTTCAAAACTGTGTATTAAACTGTAGTGTATTCAGTCCCAGATCTGTGGAAAAAACTAAACACCTGGCTGATCAGAAAGACAGAGATTACAAATTAAGATGGTAATGTTTCAGGGAATAATTCTTCTCTCTTCCTAGAAAACAGTTGCTTTCTGTTAACTGAATAAATATAGTGTCTTATTTTGAAAATTTTAAACAAGCTAATAGGATATTTAAACCACTTTTAGTGTCCTGCTGGGATTTCATTGAATTACTCTTCTCTCGGAAGGTAACAGCAAAGCAAATATTGCCTCATGACCAAATGGAGTTTTATTTCCTTTAGCAGTCCAGCAGACTGTCTGCCTTTTCAGAATTTTCAGCTCCATACAACTAGCTCAGAGACAGATTGAAGAGCGCCCTTCACCTCTAGTAACATGTAAATGACTCTCATCTGATGCAGTCATACCAAGACATCTAAGCAGGCTGTGATGATGGTGGTGCTGTATATTGTCACCCAAGGCAGTGTTGGCAGAGAAGCAAGCCTCCCTGTTGAGAGGATCATCATGGGATAGTCAAGTGGAAGGGATCTCAGGAACTCTCTAGTCCAAAGCAAAGTCTGCTGTTATGCCAGACCAGCTTATGGAAGGTAAAAATCAAACTGGAGTTTCTTACTACTTGCTATGCTTACAAATCTTGTCCTTTGACCATTCTGTTGCACACAGATCATGGTGGATTCAATACTGTACTTTGACATGCCAAACAAAATTTATTTTTAATCAATGCTAATGCAAATTTAATTTTTATGGAGTTGAACATTTTCCTCAGCCCTGAGCATTGATTACTCTTTATTGTAAAAATAAATATCTACATTGCAATTAATGATGGAGTAGATTGCTTTCACAGAATTTACTCAGATGTTTTGAAAGTTTGACTAACCTCTACATGAGAGATTAAATAGTAGTACAGTGGATTTATGCCACAACTTCTATATGCTTACCACTGAGTAGTTGTAAATGGATAGTCTACAGTCTCTACATAAGTATTGTAGTTTGCCTGCCTTATTTGTATCAGGTACAGATATGTTTGTTTATTTAAACTTTTTATTATTTTTTCTTCATTTTTTAATGTTTTCTGTACCTGTTTGTTGGTAGGATTGACATAATGGCATACCAACACGAGATGCTTTTTGAAGAACTGATATATAAACCCAATGTAAAACAAAGTAAAGATTACAAATCCTTAATTCACATACACCTTAGATAAATGGGGATTTTTTTGTTTCTTTCTGTGATTTTTTGGTAAACCTCAGAGGCTGTCAGAACAGTAATGAAGAATAGCATTTGAAAACCATCAAGTTTATAGATTTTCCAAACCTTAAAAGAGCAAAGGGTATTTCAGTATGGAACAGAAGGCCAGGACCTCCATGTACGCAAATTCCAAATATGTGCATCTATATACTTTGCTTGAACTGAAATGACCAGAGATCCTAAATGTACTTAATAATTTGGACAATATATGGGTAGTTTAAGATTTCAGGATTTAAATCTTTGTATGTAATTTAGTTATCTATTCTAGTTATAGCTTACTGTTAAATGATAGCTGCTGAAGTCAATATTTAAATGCCTAATAAAGGTACTTGGGTCTGCATTGCCTTGAGTAGCCTCATCAAAATGACTCTATGCACTGATATCCATTGCTTCCTATCAGAGGGAGTGTAGGGTTTGTATAATGTGTGTCCCAACATGCATATTATCCATGGGTGGAAGTGAGAAATGCAGAAATATTTCTGTGCAGTTCCTCAGATTGACTGGCTCCTCTTTCTGCCCAGGAAAAATAGAGCTCAGCAGTTTGGCTGCTGCTGTTGGAAGATAGAGTACTTTTCCTTATGTGTTTCTGGAGCTTAGAGTTTGGAGTCTAACTCTGGAATAATATGCTGAATATCCTTTTTGTCTCTTATTTTACAATAAAAATAAAATGACTGAAAGTGTGTTTGTCTGACACAATATTGATGACTGGATAATCTATATCAAAGCAACATTCAGAAGAATATGTTACCTGAATTATACATGGTGGGTGAAATTGCTATTCAGACAAATATTTCTAATTTAACAGCTCATTATATTTGCAATTGCCTCATTTTGTCTTCTCTCACCTCATAAGGATACCTCTATAAACTGGTATAATCATTATTAATCATTCCATTTCTCTCAAGTGCTGTTGAGTTTTAGCCTTGTATTGGGCTTACCAGCAAGTGACTGGCCAAACTTATTAAAATGAAATAGTAAAATTACTGTGTTGTGAGAGTGTCATGAAGTAGAGGCTGTAGAGTCTCAGCTGTCTTTTCAGTAAGTTAACATGGTACATCTCATGTAAAAAGAAATATATGTTCAAAATGGTGTAATACATGTGGTATATCTAGGATAATCTTTTAGTGTAATGCTTAGAGGATAACCTAAGTAACTGTATATTGTTATGAAGTGGTATTTAATAGGAGTTGTACAGATAATGTCCCTCAAGCTATGGTGGTAATGAAACACCACTTGACTGTAATTATATTTTTCATACTAAAAGGCTTTTTTTATTTGTTTAGAATTTGACAAGAGAAAATGCTGTACTTCATAAATTGATTGAATTGTTTCACAAGCATCCTTTTGCAGTGCAGAGGGAGGAAGAATTTTTACAGAACTTCCTGATTTCTGTATGTATTTTTCTGTATTTATTTCTCTCACACAAAAGAGAGCAGTTTAGTATTGCGGTGGGTTTGGAGCTTTTGTTACACAGAAAAGAGGTTTTTTTCTGGAAGACTCAGCTACCATGTGAGCCTTAACCAGTGTTGGCTCTCCTGTCTCTCAGCTCCTTCCATGGCATGCAACATGGAGCCATCTGGGGTGGAGAGCTCAGCAGGTAATTCTGCACTTTGGTGGAAACACTGAACTGCACTGTACTGCACCTGGGTGAATTAGCTCACTGTTAAGTGTCATCTGCAAAAATTGCTGATGCTTGACATGACCTCTAGAGAAAGCTGCTTTCCAGAGGGGAGAGGAAGTTCAGTGACTTGAGAGAACCTGGCAACAGGAATGAGCTTGGGGTGAAGAAACAAATGTCTCTCTCTCTGGTCTTTCTATTTATAGCTACCATGACACTAGCTAAAATCTTTGAGAAAAGTTTCTGTTTTCACATAAAAATTACTCCTGTCAAGATGAAAAATTTTATTAGGTCTTTAGGTACTAAATAAATCACATGAATATGATATAAATAGCAACAAATAGATACCTGTTTTCAGCAGAGATATGCTATTATTTTAAATTAAGAGACATTTGTATTTATCCTTATTCAGTGAATGAGTCCCATAATTGTACTTACTTAAATGCCTCCCAAATCTGGTATATATTTCTCGTTCTATCTCAAATAAGAATGACTTTTTGTTTTATCACCATGACAAAACTAACCAACTCAGTTTCCTTTAACCTTCCAACACCACAGTAGAAGAGCCCTAGTAATTCTGCCTTTTTAAAGACAATTTTGGAGTCACCTTTTCTTATCCAGGATGATGGTATAATAGAATAGCATTGCGTACTATGGCGATTTAAAAAAAAAGTCTCAATGCACAACTTTGCTCTTCGTTGTGTTTCTATTACACCACGCTTATTTTGTTCTATTATTCCATAATTTATTAAATAGGTAATTTCTGAAACTGTCTGATCCCTAGACATATAATTTATTAAAAAAATATTTTTTCTTTTTTTTTCATACTAGTAGCTGGATGCCCAGGGATTTTTGGTACAGCTAAACTTAAGATTTTTACATTTTTTATTCCAAATGTTATAGAGAATTTAAAGTATTTCCTGGCAGGCTGGTTGCTATTTGCATAACAAGAAATGTCTATTAAAAGACTTACAGGGTAATACTAATAATCAGTAGACATTTTGAAAAAATATTCTCCGTAGCATTTTATTCTGCTTTGCAGTGTTTACCTCTAAATACAGATGCTTATTCAGGAAAGAGAAAAGCTAAATGATTTCTTTTGTGCCAGTGTTGTCAAAAAGCATTTCCCAGTTTCACTGAGACTGTGGGAGTTGGGAGCAGAAAGGAGGCAACTATTCTTTTCTTCTCTAATACAGAGGTCAGTAGAGTTAAACTACCATTAAATTTGGGGAAGATATTTTAATGAATTCCAGAAATACAACAACTGAATAGAAATAATGTGAATGCAGAGATCTTTTTTCTTATTTCCTTTGAATTAGACCACTGCTGCTTGTGGCCAAGCGGAAAGAGAGCTGAGATAACTCTTTGGTGAAAAAGAAGTATTTCTAAATGAAGGATAATTGTTTCAAGGATATGTTGTATAAATTTGTGTTTATAAAATGAAACTTTCCCTTCATTTTAATATCTGCATTTGTTATTGCTTTTAAGAAAAGTAAGCAGTTTGGTGAATGCTAGGGGTGAGAGCATGCCTGTAGCTTGTATTATGGTTGATGTTCCATGTATCAAGAATTTGAAATCCTGTTGGAAAAGGGCAATTGGATCAAGCAAAATTGTGAAAGTAGTTTGTATTTTGCCCTCTTGAAAATGCTTTTTCTCACAAGGTGTCACATTCAGCTACTCCATGAAGAACCAAATGTGAAAGAATCTTATTGACATCCATATTGGATTTTTCTCTGGTGCAGAAGAGTATAGGTCCATGTGCTGTGCTAATAAGCATTTATTGGTTCAGTTCAGGTGTGGGTATGAATTCATTGAGGAAAAATTGATGAAATAATTTATAGATTTGGTGTATAACACTGAAGGTCATACTGTTTATTTAAATAAGCTCTTTATGAACTACACCATTTCACAATAGCGGCTTTTAACAGTCTGTGGACCGGTCAGTTGAATAAGTAAAAGGCACATTAATTCCTTTTTACAGTTACATTACAGTTGTAATGAGAGGTATTGATTTTTCTCTTAATACTAATGTGTTTAATGACCTTTCTAATGACATGTGTCACTACTGTTTCTTCTCAAATTCTACTGGAATTTTCCTTTCAGTAAAGTAAAGGATTTTAATTGTTTGTTGTGTCGTTAGAATGAGAATTATGCTTTTAAAGTAGTATGAAGGCTTGTAGAAGGCATATTCTATTAAAAAATAAATTAGAAGCTGTCTGATTTTTGATCTTCAGAAAAATTTTAGAAACTGTCCGTTCCTTTGATTTCAGAAAATAGTTCCATGAGTGCTACATGTGAAATTGTTTTTTCATTGTCAGTTTTTGCTACTTGATATTAAGTAGAGTTTGTGGAATTTGACGTGGAAGAGTATTTTAAGATAGTTTCTGACAATGTCTCTGTCAACAGTTTTGTTTTCCTTCAGCTTTTAATAGTACTACCTGAAGAAAGGATATATGCATTAACTAAAACATTGATGTAGCATGAATCACTAAAACCATCTATATACAGTTCAAAAAAGGTTTCATTTTTCTCTCTGTGGTGACTTTTCTTTCAATGGTAGATAGAGCTTGTCTTGAAAAACTCTTTGTTTTCTACTGCTTATCTTCTTCTATTGTTCTAATACTCCAAAACTTGGCTATTAAATACCAGTCTAACTTTGGTTAAGAGTGATTGTCACCAAGCAGCAAAGCTTTTGGTTTGATGGTAGAGCATTCATTAATGTAATAAAGGTTATGGGCTAGAGTCAAAGAAAGTGGCTCCAACACTCCTAAATGGTTTGCTCTCTCTTGCAAACAGTTTTGTTTTCTAGTGACAAGGGACATGGATGTGAGTATTTTCATAAGCTGCTCAATCTTGATCAGTTAACAAAGATTACATGTTATATTTCTGATCTGCACTACAGGTAGCAAGCAATGTTGCTTAGTTGATCTGGTCTAATTCCGGTGCAAAAATGAAGGACTCACCCACTTCAGGGTACTCCAAGCAGGCATGCTCTGATGTTATGCTCAGAGCTGCCACCCTAAAAGGTGGGACTTCAGGGTTACCATAACAACATCAGCCAGTCATTGTCTGACACTACAACATTATTGCAGGAGCTTTGAGGGAGTATTAACCAAAATACAGTCACCATACATTTTGCCTGCTTTGCTGGTTAAGGATGTGTGTGCTGTGTACTGAGATGCTGCATCTATAGCATATTTCTCTGTACATGTATGATTGAAATGGCTACATTTTTCTGAAGCTCTTTGGCATATCTATATATTTTAAAGGAGCACATCAGAGCATATGTGACAAACCCCAACATGCATTTGTGTAAAGTTACTCATATTTACTTCTTTTCTACATTAAAAGTGAATAAGGATAAAGATTCAGAAAAGCTGAGCAGCTACTGAGGCATGTAGAAAAAGTTTCCTCTGAGTAGTCCTTTGCACATTGCATGAAGAGATCAGAATCAGGTTTTCTGTACTTATTTTATAGCACATTTTGTAAAAATGCAAACCAGGAGCTGGAAATTCTTGCTTTAACAGCTGAAGTGCACATGCAGTGTGAATGAAAACAGGATATTTAATTAATTAGACCAGAGATTGTGTTTCATATAATAAAATAAGTCAGCTTGCTTTAAACAGGTTTCATAGACCATCTACAATAGAGGAAGCAATAGCAGGAGCTAATGCTTCAATACCTTTCATTTTGTACTCTGAAAAGAAAACCTCTTCTTAAGCTCATTCATTTTCCAGAGGGAATGTCGAATGCTGTGGCGTATTGTCAGAGCTGCTTTATTGTTACCATTTACAAAGGTCACCTGAATTAATTGACTTCTTACCAATAGCATATTGTTAAGCTACCCATTTCCTGACATTTTTGGTAAGGTGGCAGACTTAAAGCCAGTGGCTATCTGTTGATGGTTCTTTCACAGTGTTTGGATCTCAGAACACAGTAACTCTAAAATTACAAGCAAATAATTACATTGGTGCAAAGGAACAGAATCTTTATGATGCTCTCCAGAGTGCACAGGAGTGAGGGGGCTGAAGGGAGAAAAAGGGGTAGGAGAAATAATCTAAATACTATGTTTTTAATACAGATGTAGTACTCTAAAAAGCAAACAAAAGCATATGGGAAGATGCAGATAGTATTTTTTTCACTTTGAAGCATGCATTAGATTAACCTTTTTCATGGTGTAAAGTAAAATCTATCTCCGTCTTTCACTGATGCATGAATCACAGATCCATGCTGATGCACTTTACCGAATGTGTTTTCATCTGAAAGAATACTGAGGTACTCTTATACTGCATGGAAGAAATGACATAGACATGCATAAGCACAAGCACATTAGACAACTGTAGTGCTAGCCTGGAATTTTAAGTTGATTAATTTGGTTAAATAGAAAATTACTGACATTTTTCTAGCCCCCTGCACTTGCTGCCTTTTGCTTCCCCCTGTCTCGGGTTCTCTTTCTCAACATCAGTGCTTGGCAAAAACTCCAGTTAGACATGTGAAAACAAAGACATGGAAAGCAAAGACAAACAGTTCTGACCCTTCCTATACTAAAACAGGCAAAGCTTTTATAGTGATGGATTTAAACACTCTCCTTACATGTAAATAGAGGCACCCTGCTGAGATCCTGTTAATTACCAAAGAAGATTAGAACTCCTCTGCTTAATGTGATCCTTTTTACCTAATGCGTCCGTTCCAGCTGCATCAGTAATCAGGCATTCACACTGTCCCTTCTGACTGGAAAGGGGATATTTTTAAGCAAAGTCATTTGCCACAATCCTTAAGATGTAGCCTGGCAGAAATTCAATAACTGTTTGTGATATGCTCATTCAGCCTCACTGCTCAGTGGTTTTTAGGTCCTGACATAAACAGCATTTCCCTTAATCCTAGCACTGGAGAGAAGAAAGGAGGCTGTCCTGTATCTTGTTTTATTGGTTTCAAAACACAGAGCAAGTGTTTAATTTGATTTTGCCTCTGAAACATCAGTGGAAACATTCTCCTTTTAGAATTTTTTATCCTTTGATGTTATTTCAAGCTAACAAATGCACAAATCTGATACTATTGCAAGCGTATTTAGATTATCTCTGGCATAAAAAGCAAATTGCATTTGCATTTCTGTTCAGAAAGTAAAATGTGAAAATACACTAATAAAATAACTTTACAAAAAGAAGAAAGGAAAAAGAGTCTACAAGTTAAGATAAAAGTCGGGGTAAAATTGAAAATAAAGAGGAACTTACCCTATAATAAGAGTAGTTTCAGAGCTGGAGGAGTTCTTGCATCTCAGTAATTTTGAATCCTTAGTTCAGGTAGCGACATACTTGTCTTAAAGCCAGAGTCTGAATAGATCAGGGTACACGTATGTATGGGTGTGAGTCGGTGTGCATGCATGTGTCTAACAGTCTATAATACAAAAATGTATCTATTGATATCCTACAACATGAGAGACTCTCTGTGCTGCCAGCTGAGATCCCTTGTGTTTGCCAGGCGCTGTTGCTGCCTGGCTGTCTGAGGCTCGCAATCCAGCGGAGAGAGAAAGCGGGGGGGGGGGGGGGGGAGCGGGGGGGGAATGAGAGAGAGAGAGAGATGCTCGCTAGCTGCTCTTATTCCTCCTTGTTTCCATGGTGGTTAGCGGTGCATCGCTCAGCCGCCTGCCCCCGACACGGTGCTGCCTGCTCGGCGGTCATTCACAGCGGGCCCCGCGCTGCCCGCGGAGGAGCGGATGCTCGGCGCGCCCGGTGCCGCGCAGTGCGCGCGGCTGCGCCGGCCTGGCTGCCCGTGGGAAGGTGTCTGGTACGTGACACTGCTGCTGCTCCGGCGACGGATACACCAAACGAGCCTGTGCGCGCTCCCAGATAGCTCCTCCGATTTGTGGCAGCTACAGGGCATGCCTTCTGTCTGTACGGAACAGATTGGGAGGTTCAAATTTTCTCCCCCCACCCCCCTTATTTATTTATTTATTTATTTATTTTCTTTTAAGGACTGTTATCTGTACTCAGAACAACTTACTGAAGTTCTGCAAAGGCTGCTGTATGTATCAGAGGATACTGTATGTTAATGAAATTATTCAGGAAAAATGTGCCTTGCCCCCAGTTTTGGTGTGTTGTTTTTTTTTTTTTTAAGCTTAAGACAGGAAAAGATTTTACATATCCTTCCTCTTCCAAATTTTGTCAAATATTGCATTTTACTACCTGTTCTTATCAGTAGAAAGTAAGAGCATTAGTACATCTCCCTGAGAAATAAAAATTCAGAATAAACTGTGAAAGGGGTTGGTTAAATAAAAAGTCAGTTTCTTTCAATCTCTCTCTGCTTGAGTCTGTCTTTTATGGCCATCCAATTATATAAACAATAGGCTGTCCAGATTTTTCCTTCTCTTTCTTTCTGCTTTCTCCCTTTATGCCATGCTCTTTGGTGAATGATTTATTGTTTCCCTATTTATTCTGTGTCCACGAACAGAGGGCATACAAACTATGAAGTTTTTAAAAACTGTAGAATAATTTGTGGTTATCATCACCCCTTCTCCTAGATATACAAAAAAACAAACGAGATAGATGTTGTTAGAAAAAGGGTTTTTTTATCATGCATACTGTTTATATAAATTACTTTATAATAGGGGATGATTAATAATGAAGCACAAAGGATTGGTTATCAACAGGTCAAAAAGAAGAAAATGTTGGATCTCTTGTGTGAACTGAGTCCCACCACCCTGAGCGAGTCAGGCCACCCTCTAGTGGACCAAAGTGAGATGTGGTTCTCATTTCACACTCATCTGCTTTGAAGAAAGGCTCATAGTCCTGTCTAATGAGAGTATGAACAATTTCTGAAGATTAGCAACTGGTGTGAATTAGTGTACTTTTTGCAACAGCAGTAGCACCAAAATTTTACAATAAAATGGTTACTATTTTATGAATACTGAGTTTCATCTCAATTCACTTTGAGTCAGATCTTGGACCGCATTATTTTTTTTATTTGGTAAGAAAATAATTTTATTTTTCATAAAATCTTGTATTATGAAAAGTGAATTAAATTAATGCCACCATTCTGAATAAATTTCAGGTTGTTATAACTGGTTAGGGCAAATTTTACAAAACTACACCTGTTAGACTCACCAGTACTTACACTGTGTCTCTATCAAAACAGTATTTTCCTTCTGCCTCAAATTTTTGAATGCTGCATTTAAGCTAACTACAGTGAACAATGTGTTAATTTTTTTCAAAGGTGTGTGCTGTTCATTTTTCATGCATCCAACTGAGTGAGACTGCTTCACAGATGAAATAATAGCATTTAAGTGACTGATACATGTGAGATACTCTAGGCCAGGGGAAGGCCAAGTGGCCTTTTCATTTTCTCTCATTCTCTTGTTATGGATATTCAAATTTTTTTCTGGTGTGAGTTAAAGAGTTATAACAAAAAAGTTGGGGCTAACCCATCTTCAGTTACCTTTCAGGTCTTCTTGCCTGAGGTTGGGACAGGGAAAACTTAAGATCAGAAAGATGCCACATTGTCTTTCTGTAGCCTCAGGGGCTCATTGGTGAAACCTTGTTCCTCCTTTGCCCCCACAAGATGGCTCTTGGACCCTCTGATGTATGTAATATTTACTACCATGAGCTGCAAATTCAAGCCATTTTAAACTTCCAAGTGAACCTGTAAGCCTTCCCTGCTGCACATCCTGTGCTGGATGGGCTAATGCTCCAGATGTTTTAAGTAAGCACAAGCCAAAGCCAGAAGAATAAGACTTCTTGCTATTGTAGCCCCCACAAGAAAAATGGAAATCCTTTCCGACCTCAGCCATCTCCTACCTCTCCCTGGCAAAAGATATTAACCTGTGCTACAGGGGTGGGATTGTGGGTGGACTAAGAGAGAAGAAAATTTCAAAAGGTTTGGACAAAGTTGAAAATGTTCTTTTAAAGACAACTAAATACTGCTGTTGATCGTATCTCATCCAGTGGAGAAACAGATGATCTGGAGAAGGGTAAATGGATAGGGACTAGCATTGCTCTGCGTGGAATCTTTCTTGGGTTTTGCCCCTAACCGCCTCATGAACTCACTGTCATTCATTCAAAATCTGGTTTTCTAATTAACATGAGAATCATGCAAAAACATATTCAGTGATTTGACATGTGAAATTAAGATTATAGAAGTGCTTCATTTTGGTTGATTGGTATGAACTGTGTAATTAGAGGGCTAGATAATTAAATCACCTAAAGTATACTTGCATAAAGAAAGTGAGTTCTTATGATAGACTATATATGCAATTAAAGTACTTCCTTGATAGGCATACATTTACATATTAGTTAAAATGTTATTATATCATAATAAAGTTCTGTTTCATAAAAAAGGGTGAAATAATTGAATTTTATAATTTAGGTAATGCTAAAGAATATTTTTTTCAACTATCTGCAGAAGAAAAGTATCTTTTATAACCAAAACAATTATGATTATTAAAGTTCATTAAGTTATTTTTCTGCTGATTTCACTAGGATGCTTGGTGGTTTTAAATAGCAATGTAATCTATTTTATGAAAGTAATATATATAGCTTAATAGGTTACAGAATAGAAAAAAATTCTCTCAGACTGATAGAAAGACAATGAAATTAATGCAGACTAACTCCAGCAATTTGTAGAGCATACATTTTATCTGATTACTGAGTGCACATTAAATAAACTAAGTAATTATTTGTTTGTAATGGACAATAAACACAATCCATAAACCCCTTAGTTATTAAAATACAATGATTCTGTGCCTGCATTTTTCTCAGAACTGGAAGATGATTTCAAAACTTTTTCCCTTTTTTCATTATATAGAAAGGCAGGGCATCCTTGGGCCTTGATATCCCTTTTTGTGGTTCAGGATTAACCGTGACCATTTCTAGTGTTTTTAGGCTGTGAGAACACAGCTGTGTTTAGAATGCAGCAAGTACAGTTAAAAACTGTAATGAATACTATGCAAGTACAGTAAAAATCCCACAACTATTTGATTTAAATTCTAAGATGACACACTTTATATCAGAAATTGGCAATTAAAAAAATTCTTTTAAAGCGTGTTTCCATACAGATTATGTCCATGTGTAAAAGAGACAACACTTTTGGAATAGCTTTATCGCTTATGACTGCACGTGCTCCTATCCTGGTTTCTGAGACACCATGACTACCAGGAGGAGGCTCAGTGATGGCTTTTCTCACTTTCTTGTAGCCTGTAGAGTGAAAAAACAGATGAGCTGGTGTTTATTTGACAGATTAATTCTCACCAGTTCTGCAAAGCACACCTTATTGTATCTTCCATGTGGGTTGTGGGGAGGTATGCCATTCTGGGTGAAGGTCAGTTTCTAAGAAATCTGTTGTGATGTCATCAGTTAATTTATTAATTGACTTATTAAATATAGGTGCATTGTTGTATTTGCCTGGAAGAGAGAAAAAAGAGCCACCACTTCATGTAACCCTGTTCTGCCAACATTTTCAGTGCAATGTCATCAACCTGACATTGTCATGTGCATTTTTAGATATTATGGTCAGACTATTGACATTTTCCTAAAAGGGCTATGCTTCCATACAGAAAAGGAGTAATTTTTCTTAATAGGTACCTTCCTGAAATTGAATAATTTTTTTAGTGATAAACAAAAGTAACATTTCTGGCTCTTGTTCTTTGTCTTTTTTGAAGATGAAAGGCTTGTTGCCAACAATGAATTCAAAATTTCTAGAGTTGCACTTCATAATGGAAAATGCTACGTCAGATTACTTAACCTGCTATGAAATTTCTTTTATCAGATATGAGAGTTAGTGTTGATATGATAGAACAAAAGCAGATGGAAACAAATCTGTAAAGAATTTCACATAAGGAAAAATTCACATCTACACAAAGCCTCATTGACTTCATTAAATACTATGTAGGTAGTAGGTGCTATATGACTTGGCAAAATCTGGAACTGCATAGTAAAGAGCCTTATAGTACAGGCAAATTCAGTCATGTGTGATGGAGTTGAATGAAAGCAGGGGTGAGGAGCTTGTCTTGGTTATCAAGGAGATATTTCCTATTCCAGAAAATTTGCCTATTCATGTAGCAACTGTTTTCTATTAAACAAAAAGTATGAGATCCCAAGCAAAAGCTATAGTCTCTTTCCTCATTACAGGTCCCAGGGCCATAGTCAGCCTTCTTCAGGAGTGGCTTGAGGTCTGAAAAATCTTAACAATTTTTACCCCTATTGGGTCCAAAACAGGGTGATATCTGCATTCTAATTTTCATCCTTGACCCTGTTTTAACAGGCAAGAATCTCTGGCATACCAGTATCTGCAGACGGCTGGAAGTGAGTCACACATAGCAAGCACAACCTTGCATTGTCTTAATGAAGACGGAGTAGTGAAAAGCAGCTAGAGAATCTTTATATGCAGCTGGATAAGGCAGATTAAATATCTGCAAAGCAATTTTCAGGCTCAGTGTATGCTTTTAAAAATTGATTTCATCTCAGTAAGTTTATGTCTTAGTTGTGGTGATATCTCAGGTTTTGTAGCCTTCAGTAATTGGATATAACTTACTGGGACCTTCTCAATGGTGAACCTTTAAGACTGAGATGCCCTTGTTGATTTCTTAAGGATCTGCTTGTTTGTGGGACCCAGAATGTGCATGGAATATAGCAGTCAGTGTCATAGCTCTTGGAGCTAATCTGTCTAAGGCTGATGAAGAAAATAGTGGCAGTAATGATTTGAATGTAAGGAAGGCCTAGAATTTCCATCCTGGTGCTGATTTGTTGTAACTGGGTGGCGATAGGTTTTGAACTTTCTGTCCTTATAGAGAAGCCTTTTTCCGTTTCTTTGCTCATATCTGTTTTCCTTTCTATGGAACATTAACTGATTTTTTTATCTGAAACAGGTTAATGCTTTTTCTGTTGATGCTGTGTGGTGTAGGAATAGTATGTGATCAGTGAAAGGGAACCTTCTTCACCCACTAATAATATTTTTTTTAATTTAGCCACCTTTCCTGATAATGCTACATTGTGGCAATAAATGCCATATAGATAGTGTGTGTTTCTCAAGGGCAGAACTTCAGACTTGAATTTCTTAACTCTTTAGATGAAACTAAACAAACTATTCTTGTTGCATTTTATTGTGGTTTAATATTAAAATGGATGGATAACAATAGCAATTCTAAGTTACCTGCTTTTCATAACTATTTGCACAAGAGCTGTATTGGTGATTTAGAAAACTTGAGAGTCACTAAGCTAAATATTAGAACTGGAATGTCATTTTGCTTTTACTTTTACTCTGAGACTGAGAGAAGTATCAGTTATTTTCCCATGCCATCAAAAGCTTGAATTTATCTTGGGGATGACAAGAAACAGCATGGATAAGTGCAGTGTGTGTTCAGAATATGGTTACCTAATGATAGTTTAGATCAAGTATGCTAAACTGTTGGAGTGTAATGGGTACCTAAGTGAAGTCCTTAGTAGTTTAGTTATGCAATTTCATTTTTTTAACTAGCAGATCTAGAAAATTAATTTAAATGTCACGAGAACATACAACATCATTACTTATTAAAACCCAAACAATATAGCTGGGAATGCAGTAAATGTCTTCCCTCTCATCTCTAATTTCACTGCCAAAAGCTGTACGCATTAAATATTTTTATTTAAATGTAAAGCTATCTTTAAATCAATAAATTGAGGGTAGAAAGGATCATGTACATCATGACTTACTGGAGGAGGAGTTGTTTCAGAGGCTTTCACATAGTTTCCATTACTAAGGAAACCACTTATTTTGTCTGTGCATGTTTTGAATAGATCTCTCATTTGAAGTCTGGTGCTCAGACACTGAGAATTGCATTATAGCACTGAGAAAGAGGCAAAGGAAACAAAAGAGGCATAAAACCACTCCATATTTAAGGAATATAGGGTATTGTATTACATGCTTATGAAAGTGTACATATCCATATATATTTGAGAGATTTGTCCATATATGTATACATTTTGATTATTTTGGTCCTACAAAAAGCAATGTGAAAATACTAACAAATTAGGCAGGGAAGGCAGATGTTTTTACGTCGTGTACTTTGCATGCGTCTATTGTAAGGACATTTGAGAAATCTGGTTTACCATTTAGGTAGCAACAGATAAGAGTCCTGATTTTCATTTCCTGAAACAAAACTTGGTATGAGATCAAAATAGAAAGAAATCCCTGTCCAATGGTTATGGCTAAAACAAGGCTGCAAGGATGGCTCTGCACTCAACAGTTGATCAAACCTTTGCTTGGAAAGTGAGTCTGTTTTGGCAAAATCCTTGATGAAGTGTAGGACCAGACTGCAAATACACACCGAACCATTCTTATACATAGGTTATATTTTGGTCAGCACATTTCCCCCACATGAATAACACATATATTCTGTGCTGACCAAACACCTGTATTAACAAACAATTGAATTAATAACTATTACCAATTAGGTATGCTCAGCTGATATGCTTAGAAACAAAAGGTTGCCTTAGTATAGCCAGATGAATCTGGTTTGATGGGATATATTTTTGAAGTATAATTATTTAAATAACTTGCAGCTGACTTCAAAGTGTCCTCAAAGATGAAACTTGTTCACAAATAAGCTCAAAGTGTCAGAGAAATGTAGACATCCAGATTACCAGAGATCTGTAGGGAAATGAAGTTTCTGGCTAATAAATGTTCTTATTCAGTATTCTCTAGTATATGAATTAGTTTATCAGTTAATTTTCCTGCCAAGCAGGATAGAAAACTGAAGACAAAGATGGAAGTTCCTATTTTGAAGGGGTACAAAGCCCTTGGCTCGGTAGGGCCATGTGACAACAAAACCAATACTATAGAAACTTAACTTCCCCTATGTTTTGTGGGTGTTAATGCCAATTCATTTTGAAATGAAGAGACTTAAGTCATCAGTTATTGCTATCTTATATGTCTGATGAATAATCACTCATAATATATGTTGCATAGTTCATGATCCATTTTGGGTGACGAGTTTACTTTTAAAGCTAATACGCCTCAAAGGGATTTATGTGTGTGTTTGTGTGCACAGTTAATGATCAGCCTGTCCCTATAGATTTTTTTCTGTAACTCCTTGACTGTTAAATGTGTGGGAGAATGACAGCTGTGGTAAAGCTGACACGTCCCAGTTTTGACTTAGTTGAATACTTTTGTGCGAAGCAAAATAAATTAGATTACATAGAGATATCAGAACTCATTTGTCTTGGCTAAGAAATTTTTAATATTTCAGAATATTTGTGTTATTTCAATACTGTAGTGGCTATGTTTGCTTTCTACTGTTGACTTGCAAGAACTCACAACATGTCTCAAGGAACACTAAAAGCATTGCTATTCATTATCCTTTAATTTATGTCTGCAGCAAGAAATAAGATCTTCAGTGTTTGGGAATACTGACCATTTCCTCTATGGTGTAACTGGTGTGTTTCCAAGAGAATGCATTCAGCCTCTAACTCCCATCAGTATTATCATAAAAGAGATGAAATCAATATTTTGTTTTTATAAGATAACAGGGATAGGTACTTTCAGAGAAAGTTAACATTTGTTTTGTTACAAGACTATCAGTTTACCTGGTGAGGACCAGGACCATTTGATACTGAGAAATAATTAAGAGTTAATAATTTAATTGGCAATTCTAGTTACCAGAGAAGAGGAACTAACATTTTGTAGTAATTTAACTATTTGGTAATTGGGTAAAAGTATCATATAAAATGCAGTAGACAATATAAATAATTGTTTTGTGTCAAGTAAATCTTTTGATGACATTGCTGTGACAAGAAGGCAAAGGACAGATTGAATGGGAGAAGCAGGGTGCTTTTCCCACTGTAAGCAGCTCAGAGGAGCATAGGAATATCATTCAGAAAGGCTGTTTGAACTTTGATAGTAGAAATGGGATTACAGTCTAAATAGTTGATGATGGAAGATCATTTGGGGCCAATAAAATGTAGTTTTGCTTTAAACTGTGGGCTTAATAGAAATAACGGAGAAGAAGAACGTACTTCTGTATTACGGGTTGATCAACAGGAAAGAGCAGGGTGGCACAGCTGTGAAAAAAAGCAGATATGTCTGAGGATGCACCAGCATTGTTGTTCCAAGTTGTTCCAGGAGTAGTAAGGAACTGCCCACTTCACTTAGAATGATTAATTCAGTTACAATTTTTTGTGCTTGACAATCATATGAACTCAAAGTGGAACACATGCAATTAAATACTGTTCAGGTGACAGCAGAGCCCACATTACAGAGGGGTTTATAAAACCTTGTCTTGCATAGTGTAGGAGAGCCAGGGGGAAAATAAGGTTCCTGCTGATAAAATATGTCCTGCTGGTACACAATGAGGAAAAGGTAGTAGAACAGAATTTTTGTGTGACTGTGATTAAATTTAAGTCTGTTTTTTTTTTTTACCCTGTGAGTCATCACATCCTGGGATAAATTGGCATAGTTTGGGTAGAAAATCAAAGCAAGAGCAATCCAAACCAACCACAACTCAGATGAAATCAATCACTAGCAAAATAGCCCCTCTTCAAAGATACTGATTGGCATATTTATGAAAGAGGTGTGTTTACAAACAGCTGACTTCATGCCTACAGAAGAAGAAGCTAAACTTAACATTTTAGAAAGATCTTTCCAGTCCTTTTTTGCTTATCAAAGATAAAGCCTACTTGTCATATTTCTGTATAACTCCTTATCTGTGCATTCTATTAAATTCTCTCTGAAAATGTTGAATTTTTGTGACAATGGGAATTTCTAACTCCTCAGCTGGTGGGAATACTCAGTTTTCAATGTTAAAACAGCTTTTCTCAATATTTACCCAGGTAAGTATAAATAAAGCAACTATGAGTTAAGTCTTTTACATTTACTTGCAGTTATGAAGTAGTGGTTTACCTAGCTCTGCATGAAAATAGTTCAGTGGCACTACAGAAAGTTCAGAAGAAAAAAAGGAGGCTAATATCCATATTTAAGTCTTTGATTTCCCGTTTTCTAGATAGTTCTGGAAACATTAATCCTTTTGATAAAACGCTCTAAAACAAATTGTCAGGCCTTAGATTTTCCCCAAAGTTTGTTCCAATCAGCCACTTTGGTCACTAAATATAAGCCTCACTCAGTTGATCAAGTACTGTCTTCAGTTTCCTCTGCTGGTTGTTTTTTCCTTTGTTTATTTGGGGTTTTGTTTGGTTGGTTGGTTTTTTGTTTGTGGTTTTTTTTTTTTTTTTTTTTGTGTGTCAGATAATCTAGGTTCAGCTATAAGGAAGTAACAAAAAGCATTAAATGCACAAAAAAATTCATATAAGCCTCACTATTTTGTATGTAGAATCCTAAAGCCCCAAAATTGTCTAACTTTTTTTAATGTGATCTTTTAGCACTTTTAATTTTGCTGACATCTACTTTTTCTCAAGTAGTGTAAGATATAGCTGCAATAAATCCACTTTTTAGATACATCTATATTTCTTCCTTGGGCCTTAGGTTTCTTTAGCTAATAGGCCATTGATATATTCAGCCATCTCCTGAAGTGGCTTTAATAGGCAGGTACATTAACTCATTTCATATTTTCCTACAGAGAGATATTCGTCAAGGTAACAAACTTGATGATGGAAGAGCGTATTCTTCTCATTACTGCTAATTCGAATGTTATGCCAAATAGGCTTTCAGGAACCAGAACACAGATAGTTATGGCCGTAATGAAATAGTAATAACATTCAAACTGGAAACCCAAGAAGTTAAAATGCATGGGTCGAAGAGGGAGAAATCAAACTGCTGATACATTCTCATATTTTCCTAACTGTACTCTCAGGACATGTATTTTTGTCATGGCTTCTGTTATGTCACATGGAGAATATTGAACTAAACATAAAGGAGACTCAATATTGCTATTTAAAAATGTGCCTCAGGAGTAACCTAAATGGTGAATAATTTGGTACATCAGGCAGGAGCACTAACTTTTGACCAGGAGAGGAGATTCTAGTAATTCCATTAATTTCACTAAACTCTCCTGAGACCATCCTGGTTCTGGGTATGAGTGCAACTACTTTTGGAGAGAAGCCAAACTTCATTGCTGCCTACACTGCATTTAAAAGCCCTTAATTGAATATTCCTAACTGAGCTAATTATAAATTACCTTAGGCTTTGAATCTCACTTTCCACAGATTGATCTTCCCTGTGCCCAGTTTTTTCTTCCTCTTTGTGACTGTGCAAAGAACATGCAATTGCCTTCTCCTGCCCTGCCCCTAATTTTTAGAAAAAGCAGTTCATCTTCCTTTTCTCTGAAGTCTTCCCCACTGACTGCTCTGGTCTTTGTCTTTGCTAGCTTCTGTCTGGAGGGATGCAGATTTCAGTCCTCTGCTTCCTCTTTCAAGGTGTTTATGCATCACACACTTTCAAGGATGTCAGAGGCAGGTCTGTGTGTTATCTATTCCTTCCTTTGGCTGTGGCACAAAGACTCCTGTAATCTTGGCATAAACACTGCTCTGAGGTGGTGTGCCTTAGTGTAGGGCTCAACACATGGCCAGTCTGACCCTAGGACATTGCTGTCAGCCTAAGACCTGCTTAACAGGCTCTGCTTCTGTGGATTTCCCTTCTTTCCAATAAAGTATGTGCATGGGACAGGCAGGAGAAACATCTATGGGTTAGTGCTTCCTAGGCAATAGCTGCCCCTCAGTGCAATGATCCTGATGTCAGCTGCTGCAGGCCCATTTCTTAGTTTAAATCATGGAAAGGTAGCATCATGGGTGCAGTCAATTTTCTACTTTTTGGTGGAAAAGAGATTGAGCAAGGTATATAAATTTTTCGTAGGTAAATGCTTTGGAAGCTTGTAAAGCAAATAAATTGAAAGGTCAGTATTCTGGCTTGGATAAGCTGTTGAGAAAAACTTTTACTTGGCACATACCAGTATGGCTTTTTTTTTTGCCCATGATAAGCACAACTGTATTCCAAGGGTTCTGGGGTGCTGATGGCACCAAATATCCATTGTCTCTCTAGAGAAGCCTATAATGCTCTGCCTTGACTAAATTTTGGTTCTACAGAGCTTGAAGATCATGTTAATAATTTACCAAAACCCATTTAGATATTTATTTAAAATTGGTCTGACATCTTCAGTGTATTTATGATCAACACCTATTTATGTGCTTTAAATAAATGTTCTGAAGCTTGCTTTTTTTTAAAGAGTGAATCTAAAGTTTATTATCTTGACTAAGGAGAAGTACAATATGAATTATTATCCCTGTTCTTTAGTTTTTATCGTTTTTCTGTGTCAACCTAAGTGGCAAAGGATTTTTAAAGCAAATCAAATAACAACAAATTAGGCTTTTTGTTTTTCCTCTTCGTATCTTAACATAGAAGTGTTAAGATATGCCAATTAAGTGAGTTCAATACCAGAAATGGGCAGGGTCCAAAAAGGTCCAGAATTTAAAACCAAGTGTCCCAACGCGTAAGCTGTCTCTTGCACAGGTTTGTAACTGTGAATTACTAGCTTTGCCTGTATTAGTTTGGGCATAAATGTGTCACAACCTTTAAACAGTATGATTAATCAGCCCTTTCAGAAGAGCTCTAGTGTTCGGGAGCTCTATAATAAGTGGCAAATCTTTTTGTTCTGAGAACCATACTTCTATTATTTTTTCTGTGTGTAAATCCTGTGAATATTGAAATTTTCACAAACTTCTAAGAGGGTTTAAAGAAAGAGAGAAACTGCTTTTAAACAATGAAATTCTATCAGTCTTTATTTTTGAAAGCATTCAATAGGCTCTATAAACACATACCTCACCTTTAATACCGTGTAATTCCGTATTTCAGTAGTTCAGTGGGATAATGCACTGGCTCTCTGAAGAGCTTGTGGAAATGAAACATTTAGCATCAGCATCATGGGGCTTAATTGGAAGTTAATTTGCAGTTATTTGTTGATAACATATCAAGGAATCATAGAATCATTCCCACTTTCATTGACAAATCATTCCCAAGCAAACTTGTAGGGAGTGAGATAGATGTTGTAGTAAAATGTTTTACATGATTCAGAACTAAGATTGTAGAAAGGGAAATTTACTACTGGTTTTCTTGAAGCCATGAAAAATCTGAAATGGTGGCTTTCATGGTAGCAATAACTGCATATGCTATGGTCACTTTTTCAAGGCCTATTGTAAACTCTATATATAGGCTTGGAAACCAAATTACCCATAAACCAAAGGAAAAAAACATAGTGAGGTACATGTAAAGCTGAGGGACATACATAAGTAAAATCCCAGGCAAACTATTGGTTTTGTTGAAGGGAATTTGTGAATTACTGATTCCAGTGTGATCAGAAATTCACCTCTAGGTTTAAGAAATATTAGTACAAATGTATTTTAGAAAGAGGAATATAAGAAATAAGTTATTTTGAGATCTACAACTCATTAACATTTAATTTTTTGTATAAGATCCTGGATGGCATTTGTCGTAATGTTGTTTCTGTCCTGCTGTTTTTTGTATGTGTGTATCTGTGTGTGTGTGCGCATATGAATTTCTACTGAACTTTGTTTTAGATAACATAAGTGTATCTGCAGATGAGATGATTCCAGTACTTAGCTAGAGTGTTAAATTAACAAAAGCTCTGAAAATATTTTAAATTGCAATGGAAGAACAGCAACATTTTGATTGGTAAAACTGCCCTTGATTGCTACTTGTACAATTACCTGCAACAGCAATAGTAGGGTGCATGCCACTAAAACAGAAATAAAAAGATATCTTTTCAAAAGCATGTAAGGTGACTCAGGAGGAGATAAACTTGTTAAGTGTTAATCTTGGAATCCATTTCACAATTTCACAACAGTAACAGGAGACTTGATTAAGACCACAATAAATTTATCTACCAGGTACTAACTGTTACCTTGCTACTCTTAGAAGCTGTGTCCCTTACCTTCTAAGCCTTATTACTGTTTCCTCTGTTGTCTGTTTCCTATGTTAGTATTTGACATGCATTATCTGTTTTTTTCATTTATTCCTAACAAAGAAAATTGACATCCAGACTAAGAATATAGGTTCTGGTACCTCTAATACTTCTTTTGAAAATGGAAGTTAATTGTAACTGCTCCTTGTGTGTTCATCAGTTTTGAAGTAGTGCTGATTTTGAGTGGGTATGCAAGGTGTACAAATTTTGGCCTTCAAGAAAACACCAGTTAGTCTTTTTAATAACTTTTCTGTATTGCCAAAAGGTTAATTGTGTCAGAACTTGTTTTCCATTCTCAAGTCATGTAATAGCTGTGGGACGCTTTCTCAGCTGCTACCTTGGAGATAGAGTTTGTTTCACAAGTCTCACTGTACTGCCTTCTGTCCTCATTAAACCTTCATGATTTTTTAAAGCAGAAGTTTGTCTTTATATAAGTAAGTAATTAAGTCATAAATATTTGGACAAGAGACTTTATTGAATGATATATTTCTATATCAGCAAGTATGCCTGCACTCTAATGTGGCAAGATGATGAATGCCTATTTCAGTGCTGCAGGATGGTGTCCCAGTATATTTCTTCTCTTCATCTGAAGGAAAGGCATATTTTTCACTGAACTTTCCTAATTGACCCACCGGGCAATCACAATTACCATAATCTCATATTGTGGATTCTGGCTGAGTGAATAATTTAGATCTTCCCAACTCTTAAATACCTTTTGAACATTTAAATTGGTATATTGTTTTTAACACTGAGTAGCAGTGACTTGGTGCATGAAGATCAACTCAAATATGTGATTTTTGATATTGATATTGATATTATTGATACTACTTATTCTTAGTTTGTATTACAATCCACTGATAAAACAACTGAAAGGAGAAAAGATGGAAAAGAAAAGAGCTGCGTGGTTCTGCCTCCATGGCTCTCTCCCTGCTTAGTGTTCCCATTGGACAGCATCCGTGCATGCAGTCACTCCCAGCATCTCAGGCAGTCCTTGGCTCTGAGGTGGGTGCAGGCAGTTCACAAAGGGACTGAGCAATGCCCAGAGCAGGAGTGCATGGCTGGGAGCAGGGAAGAGGAACAGTAATAACACAGAAAGGAAAAGGGTGAAAATGATCTGGTCCTTTGAGAGCAGCAAGCTCTTACCAGTCTGGTACTGGGCTGTAAAACAGCCTTTGCAGATTACCTTCCTGGTTGCAGTTTTTCCAACCTTCTGCCATCAGCAGCTGCATTTCTACCCCCTCCATGGGCTCTTTTCTCTGACCCTTTGCTTAGGCCTGTCAGGGTAGTGGCAACAGGTGAATGATGATCTACGTTCTTAGCATCCTGAAGCAGTGCAATGTGTGATGGATTGAACAAGTGCTGCAGCCAGGAAAAGGTAAAGGCTAATAGCAAAGAGAATATTATGGCAGTCAGCTGTTAGACAGGCTGAGGCTAGTGAAGGACTTCTGGGTAATGCCTCTGGAGCTGGTTGATGTGCCTGTGTGTTACATCAGTTTAAAGAAGCACATCGTCCCTTCTGGGCTTGTTTTCACCCTCGTGTTGACTGTTGGCAGGACTTGTATGATAAACTGGATAGGGGAGCCAACGTGGAGTCACATTTTTCCCACTCTTGGATTAGTTTAATTCAGATCAGTGCTGCTGGAATTCATATTAAACTGTGGCCTAATTTGGAGGCAAAGGAAATATTTCTCTGAGTACAAAAAGAAAGGCTGAAAAACTGGCTGATAGAAGAAGATGTGAAAGTCAGATTAAAAAGTCAGAGAAGGAAGGGTGAGTGAAAGAAAAGTGTGTAGTACAAAGTCTAATTAGGAACTAATGCAATTTTTCTGTTATAAGCTGGGAGTTATAATTGAAAGTGTCAGAGGAAGAGAGAGATCTGGCTTTATTAGTCTCAGGGTGACTAAAGCCATAAATGTGACATGACAATGAAAAAAAACAAGTGTAAAGACATATCAGGATGTATTACAGCATTTTTAGAAGTGGGAAGAAAATATTAAAGGCAATGTACATGGTACTGGTGGGATTTAATCTGAAATTCTGTTTGTAGTTTGGGTCACATATGATGGAAACAGGAATTCTAAAAGGAAGAAGTACAAGATGGGTAGCTAGAGTTGAGGAAATAGAGATTCTGTCTGAGGTATTACTAAGAATTATTACCTATCCTTGTAGAATAAAGAAATTGTACTGTCTTTTTGTTCTCCTCAAATAGAAGTTCACTGGCAGAGTGAGAATGTCTGTTTAAGCTGTAGAACAATGTTAGCAGAAGAACAAATGTGTATTTGCTGGCAATGATGTCTTGTTTTGTAGAAATGAGGGACAATAACCATCTGGGAGTAAGATTCTAGATTAATCAGTAAATGTGCTGGGTAGGTTCTTTGTCCTAGTACTGTGTAACAGCTTGATCCTTTTGTCACATGGAATATATAAAATACATCATTCTGAAAGCTGGAACTTAGATAGAAATAAAAATGCTCTTTCTTTCTGACTTAAAAAATTTTAATCTCCCCGCACCCTATACTAGAAATGCTAGAAGTTAGAGGTGAACTGGGAGGAACTAGGAACATGCCTCTTTCATGGAGGAAAGGAATTGGATATAATTACTAATATTTAGTGATGCTGGGGTTTATTTCCTAAGACATAAAGGGCAGGTTTTCTGAGTGAAAGTTGTGTATTACAGTAATCATTCCCTGAAGCCTTCAAAGCCCCAAAAGTCAGGCTGTACAAGGATATCTATAGTGAGAAATGTAGTCTTCTTTAAGGGCTGTAAACAAATAAAAAGGTTCAATTTGTTCACTAGTTCATAGCATTTATACAACTTAAAAGACAAATGATATATGTGTGTTCTTTAATAATTAATAGCACTAAGTAATAAATTACACTAAAAATAGATGGAAGAGCATATTCCTTTGAATATCTTCTGCTTTTTTAATTTGGTTACACCTTATACACAAACATAGGTATTTTTTATAGATATATAAATATTTTTTACCATTGGCGATAGAGATGTCGGCATTTTTCTTTTAGAAGAAAGATGACATAGTAATGTTCACTAAATGGCTTCCTCCCACAGGTATGTGGACTTTTGCTTTCAGAGACATTACCAGCTTAAAGAATAAATACATGAAATACATAAATTCCTCTAAAAATTTCTTTAAAAAAATAAAATAATAAAAAAAGATGCCTTGCATGCTTTTCTAAATTTCAAAGCTTCAGCCAAAGCATACATACTCTAAGGTCTTATTTATAATAAAAATGTGCTTCTCACACTCATTTTTGTAAATATACACTCATTCCAATAAGCCTCATTGTGCCTTTATCGCTCCAGCTTTGCAGAGAAGAGTGTATCCAGTATGTTTATAGTCAACTTCAGATATGACTTTCAATACATATGAAAATTTTATATTTCTATACTTGTTAAATACATCCTGTTCTTGTTTCTATTAAATAGGAAGTTGAATGCATCAATTCTCTGAGCACTCTGCATTTGAATAGTTTTGTGCACAAAAAAGGAATAATGCATGTTTTAATCTGGCCCTAACTCCACAAGGCCCTTCGGCTCAATTCAAGAAGGTATTCCTAGCAAAGAGAGCCCTTTAGTACCATCCTTAAATGCTTTGCTGAAGCATGGCCAGTTAGAGCAGATTGCTAAGATTTCCTGTCATGGGCAATAGCCTATTCTTACACTCATCTGCTTTCTCTGCAGCTGATGGGTTTGCTTAATGCTACAAATCTAGATGCATTTAGGACTCTTTTGAAAGCAGATTCTTTATCTCACAGCCTGTCATGCTTTCTTTACTGAGTTCGGGGGCAGCAGTTTTCATTCTGAACCTCAATGGTTACAGAGTAATAGCCATCTATTACTAGGTAGTAATTTAAAATATGAATGTGTAGGTATAATGGGGCTGGGTGACCAAGGCTGTTTTAATTTTTTTCCTCTTGCTAATTTAATGCATTTAAATTTGTAAAATTAGTATTTTAGTAAAGCTGTCTTTCTGTATTCAAAATATATTTTGGCAGCACAGTGAGGTTAGTTTATGATGAGCATTGGTTTACATTAAATATTCAAATCCTTTGAGCTAATTGTTTAATTAAACATCAATGCTGGCCAATGTCGAGTCTCTGGAGGTGAGACAGAGAGGTGGGTCCATGCCAAAATGAGGTCTTAACTCACAATTCCGTAGTGAGGATAAAAATAATATTGATTATAATGTTTTTGTTTAGTATAATAAAACCTTTTTATGCATTTTAAGGGTTTTTTTGTAAGCAAAGAAGTGATACTATAACTCTGTGGACAGAGACTTGAGATCTGGTCTTGGGAAAAATTTAGCCCGAATAATATTTGTGTAGTGTTCAGCCTTTGTTTTGTAAGTGTTGTCAGTACTGTGCCTGTCACTATTGATTGTTAAAGAGATTTTGGTTCATTAGATTAAAAAGCTGAAATTATGTTCTGCCACAAATTCAATTAATATTGTGTTAATAACGTTTTGTTTTAATCCTGTTTCTCACTTGTGAACATTCTCTTGCTTGTTTCTATTAAAAAGAGTATTATGCTGAAATAGGTGAAAAAGTGACTGTTCACAGTGGTTTTCTAACATTTTAAATTTTGTATCTGTGGTCACAAATGCTCTATGGTGTGTAAGTAGCATTTAATTGTAACTGTAGTATTTTCATTAATATTAAGTAAGGAATAAAGGTAATTATATGGATTTCAATACAGTGTAATAGATATGGGCTTTATTAGAACAAGTGGGTTCAGTCTCTTGATGTTGGATTTTCTACTTGGTCTTTGTCCTTTTCCTTTTGTCCTCATCTGTTGCAACACTGTAGATATATGTGTATTGACTGTGGTGGTAGCAATAAAATAATTCAATTTTGTCATTATTTTCTAG
This sequence comes from Coloeus monedula, assembly GCF_965178545.1. NCBI lineage: Eukaryota > Metazoa > Chordata > Aves > Passeriformes > Corvidae > Coloeus > Coloeus monedula. Next base: position 49,370,183 of record NC_138784.1, on the reverse strand, counting down.
TACAAGATCTTACAATTTTACTAATTTTTCCTCTTCTAGTGTTACTATTGCTCTTCAGATTGGGAAATTTTCATTTTCAGTCTCTGAAAGGCGCTTTTGGTCATCACATCAACCCATTTGCTTTATTCCATTAATTCATGTGATGCTTTGAATATGATACATTTCCATAAAGTATTCTGCAAATACTGATCATTCCTATCAGAAAAAGTAAAACCCCAATGATTTGGCTCATCCTTAAGTGTTACCCTGTAAATTAATTTTGTTATGTGTTTGTGTCATTAAAACCCCAGGGGCAGCTCAGCCCCACATAACTGCTTGCTCACTTCCCTCTCAGTGGGATGAGGGAGAGAATCAGATGGGTAAAGGTGAGAAAACTCAGGAGGTGAGATAAATGCAGTTTATAGATAAAGGGAAAACCATGCATGCAAGCAAAAAACCTAAGGGATTAATTCACCACAGCTCGTTGGCAGGCAGGTGTTCAGCCATCCCCAGGAACACAGAGCTCCACCATGCAATGACAGTGACTGCGGAAGACAAGCGCCATCACTCTGAATGTCCCCACCCTCCTTCTTCTTCCCCCAGCTCTATATGCTGAGCACAACGCCACATGGTCTGGGATGTTCCTGTGGTCAGCTGGGGTCAGCTGTCCTGGATGTGTCTCCTCCATGTGCACCCCCAGCCTGCTCACTGCTGGGGTGGGGTGAGAAGCAGAAAAGGCCTTGACTCTGTGTAAGCTCTGCTCAGCAGTAGCTGATACATCCCTGTGTTATCAACACTGTTTCCAATATAAATCCTGAACACAGCTCCACAGTTAACTCTATCCCAGGCAAAACCAGCCCAGTACATGAGAAAGCAATATTCTAATAGAAGGAAAAGCTCTCAGCTTGTGTCATAATAACTGCTTATTTTATTGGAAGTGAAGTTTGATTTAGCTTCAGGAATGCTGGCCTGTGTATCTTTGCCCATTACTATGGGAAAGAGGTCTCAAAAGAATACTAAATTTTTTTGTAGAATGTCTGCACAACTTCCACATGTAAAATTTTATAGTGGTGTTTTCATTAGTTGTCTTTCCTTTGAAAATAAAACTACTGCAAATTCCTTGTGACTGGGGTGACATCATGAATTAAAAGGGACATGAATTCAATCTTTTGTAGAGACAGCTGTGTCTGGTATTTTAATATGGTTTTGAAGAGAAACAAAGGAAGGCTAATTAATGTGTTTATGTAAATTCTACAGATGACAGTGTTTAGCCACAGTCAGTTCTTCTTTACCATGGAAGCAAATGATGGTTGTCCTGTCCATGTCTGTTGCAGTGATTTAGGGTCTACCCAAACATATAATTAAAAAACTGAATGCTGTGGTTGCTAAAGACAGAAGCAATTAAACAAGAGACTGATGAGAAGAAGCATCTGACAAAATAATTTTGTACTAAACAAAGAAAGAAAGGTTTCTGTTCAGATGGTGCTAAGAAATTGAATTGCAAAACACAGTGCCACATTATTCAACCATAAAACAATAAATTTTGTTCTATGGCAACTGAACAAAATTCTTAAGGTTGATAACACTGATAAATACAGATGTGCCACTGAGAAGCATATTTTGCTTTATGAAGTGGTGAAAAGCTTTGTCTACTTTTTCAAAGCTCTGGTCATACTATTTTGATTTCATATTTCTAGCAGTGGTAGTAACAGAGGCTGAGCCAGAGGGAATAAGAACTCAGTGACCACCTGCATTATTGCTACCATGCTCAGCAGACTTAGAGCATTGGTCAAAGTTCCTTGCACTCATTGTGTGATGTGCCAGCCATTGTTCATATCTTAATTAATTTGTACCTTTAAATTTAAATTCTGTAACGTGGAAATAATACTTGCTTCCAGTTTGCTCTGCAAATTGTTTCTAAGATGCCTATAATTTTGAGCATTCCTAATTATATTATTACTGGTCTAGCTTTTATAAAAATCGATGCTAAATGCTTTGTCATAAAGAGTTATACAGAGGAAGAAAAATATTAAATCTAATGTGAAATCTGATATGAAATCTAAAATATGAAATCTATGTAGTTCTAAGGTTCACCTTTCACTAGGATTCAAATGGAAAAAACAGGCCACAGAAACTCAGTAGGAACCAAGCAAATGTTCAAAAAATGGAGATTTGAAAAGATAGTAAGAGAAATTATATTACAGATTTCTTGACAGAATATTTATACCATAAAATAATTATATAAAAGATTAAGAGAGAGGAAATAATTTTTAATAAACATAGTTTGGGGCAAACATGATAAAAATCAAACCAATTATATATTTTTTATGTTTTTATAGTGGCTAAATTTCATTACAAAGCAGCTTGTATTTGAAAATACCCAAGTGAGATCAGTAACTCTCCATGTCTTTTGCAATAGATGTAGAGATCACTAGCTCTTATTTTGTTCCTAGATGTACCCTCCACTTAAGAAGTCTTTCTAAGAATGATCTCAACTACTTATGTTTAACTGTGGGATGTCTTTCATCTCAAGGCATCACGTCTGAATTTATTGTAGTTATTTGGTTTCTTGGCTGATACTCCAGACTCAATATCCTATTTTTACCTTCTTATCCTGTTTTACATTCCAAAATTCTTCAAAACACATACAATAATTCAGTATTGTTAAAGACAAGAACCAGCTTTTCTGTCTGGGTGAGTTAGGATTTTTTCCTTTTCAATAGGTAATTGAAAAATTGCTGTTAAACTAGAGTGGGAAACTCCTTACTGGAGGCCAGTGAAGCTATCCATTGTATATAGTTAAATGTGCATTTAGACTGATTTTGTGTCTCTAAAAGTAGGAGTTTTGCTGTTGGGTTTTTCTTGTGACAATGACATGGCTGTTGCAATGCACTGCTTTATCTGGACAGAAGGATCAGTGACATTGGGACAGCCTTGGGTATGAAGCACTTTGGGTGCCAGTTGAAATTAGGCCAAAGAAAGAAACAAATATGAAAACTTGCAACGAGATGAAATTTTCTTTTGCAGAGTCTTACATTTTTATGAAGTGAAAAATCAATATGTAGAGGAACATTAATTTTATTGCGTGCTAAAACTTTAACAGAGTGAGATAGCTTGGCTTAATGCAGCCTTTGTTGGAGTAAAGACAGTTGGGATGAGTCTGCTCTAGTCCTCAGTGCTGCTTCTTTCCCAGGTGTGCCATATTTAGGTTTTGCCTATTACTGCAAATTACCACTTCATTGATTCTTGCTGATACTAAAGATCTATAGATGACATCTCATTTCACTCTAAAATTGAAATGCCTTTACATCAGAAGCTGTAAAGATGAGTTTTGGATACTAAATGTGACATTATAAAGTAGAATTTAAGGGTTTTAAACATCTTTAGATTTTAATAATGTAATTATTCACTTTCCTTATTGCTTGAAATCCAAAATTCTTTAACTAGGTATAAGATCAGTCATATAATGAATCAATGTATGTTAATTGTCATATTTGAGTAAACCATGTGGTTTTTATCTGCTAGACTGTGTTGCTTGGACCTGGCTTTGTAGAAGATAATTTGCAATTTATCTACTGTACAGGGTCTGTTCCACAGGTAATTGCTGTTGTGCATTTGTCATTCCTATGTGCTGTGAGAGACCTCTAGAATTCCACACAGGATTAGAAATGTTTCTTATACTTTTAGCAGCTTGAGCTATTAAACAGAACAGCGAAATGGCAATTTTAAGACTTTGGTTGACAAACAAGATTGATAAAATATTTAAAAGAAAAAAAAAAGCGCTAATTTAGTCTTATGTGTCCAACAAAAGTATAGGCTTCTTTAAGAGGAAAAAATAGTAGTTAAATTATTAGTTGTGTCTGAGAATTCTCACATCCTTATTTTGTATGAATTCACTTAATTTGAGTTTGGCTAAAATAAGTAGTCAAAATGTATAGGAACTGCATAAAAGGTTCTTCCTTGTGTTATTTCCAAAGCAAATATTCCTGTGTAATAAAAGATGTCAATTTGTATGTATATATGAGGAACGTGGATCTTGATTTCTGCAGTTGTACGTCTAGTAATTCTATATTTATTCTTTAAATTAGCATGTATATACTTGCTGATATGTAACAAAACTAAGTCATCAACTTTTTAATGATTCAGGATTAATTGCTATGGTTGTTATAATTTTATTAAACGCACCATAGAAAACAGGACTGACTGATGCCTGAGTTGCTTCTAATGTAGCTACCTCTCATCAATGAAGAATCATCTTTATCTAAATTATATCTGACAGTTTTCTGCCTAACCCAGACTTAATAGCTTTCAGTTACTGAGTGGTTTAAACTAGAACGTATTTCCTGAATTAACTTCTGTGATAGCACAGGAGCCAGTAGCAAAAGTCTAATGTCATTAAGTTGTGGAATAATTTTTTTTTAATCATGCTATCTCTTTTTAAGCTATGCTACTGACATTTAAGAGTGAGATTGCACTTTTTCTGTAATGAGACTAAAAGAAAAAAAGAAATTTTTTTTAAACAATATCTGTTATGATTGCAGAGTACTATATAAGGGAGATAGTTTATCGTTTAGTATTTTGTAGATGATTCATTGTTAGATATATTAGACAAAAATTTTCACTGTTGTGTGGTAGAAACCAAGACATTGCATACCAGACTGTAGATGCAATGCCATCCAAACATACATAAATCAATATCCCAGAATGTTGTTGAAGATGATTCTATGATGAGCAAAAGTGAGGACAATGGGAGTTTTGCTTTAAGAAGGAAACATTAAATACATGTTTATATTATATATATATGTGCTTCTCTGTGTGTGTTTATATATTGCATATATATAGTTCAAATGATGTGTTTAAATTATGCATATGGTCAAGTTATAGTTTGCTGGGATTTTTTAAAATAAATGTTTGTATATAAGCTAAGAGATTAGGAGAGAGTTAAAGAAATGACCTGTGAAGTATTTTGTAGGTATTAAGACCAAAGACAGAAAGGAATATGTAGGATGTCCCTACACAGGATATTGCATTGAATATTGAAAAATTGAAAGAGAAAATTGAAAGAGAAAATATGAGTAGAATATTGAAGAAAACATCTTCAGAAATATATATTAAGTGGAAATTATCTCCCAAGAGGAATGCTAAAAGTCCTGTTGTTTAGCACATTGAAAATTTCACTGGTAGAGTACTAGAAAATGTACCATGGAGAACAATCTTGCTCTAGTGCACAGAGAGAATAGGTAGCCTACTAGGCAATTTTTATCTGTAATACATATGATTCTATTTTTTCTGTTCACATTTTAAGCACCTCTTTTCAAAAATGCCTGTTCTGTAGACACTATTCTGAAAGAGTATACTGGGGAAAGAAAGAGCTGTAGAAAAAAGACAGCATTCATTTCATGTGCATTAATCAAATATGCACCCAGTATGCTAGTACTTTCCCAACAATGAAAAACATTATTGCCTCCCTACACAGAGGCAGAGGTTATAAAATTGGGAATAGGAAAAAACCTAGTTAGGTCCTTAGGAGGAATTTTCATGTAGGTTTTATAAAGCTATTTTAATATGAGCTAATGGAAGTCACCAGGACTGCACATGAAAAAAAGACACTTAAGGGATTGTATAAAGAATATCTTGTTTGAAATTATGATTTGGTAAGAGATTAAACCAATTTATCTACCCTTAAGCACATGACAATTTTAATTGACTTCAGTAGGTCAGTAAGTTGTTGATGTAAGGCAAGTAATTGGATAAGGTTGGGGCCCACTGGCTGTTGCTGAGATCAAGTAAGATGTTTGCCTAACCACATAACACAGTACTGGTACCTTCTTTATATTTGGGAAAGATGCAAAAATGTGTTTGCAGCAGGCGTCTCTTCTTCCTTTTCAGAAGACTGTCTTCATAGTTCTTTATAATAGGAGTAGTATTCCTCTTTGTTGCATTTACCCTGACAAATCAATTCAACCTTTACCTTTCAGTTTTCTTTTCAGATCTTAAGTACCCAGCTGTACTATCTGGTACATTATAAGTGAGAGGGAAAAATAAAGCTTCAAGTCAGAGTACAGGTAGTTTGAAAAAAAGTATAGTGCACTTATGCTTGCCACATAATTTGATTGAGCCATTTGATCAAATAATTCAATCTCTGTAGAGAATAATTTAATGATGTATTTTAGAATGTCTGGTCAGTGAAAAACGCCTTAGAAAATGGAAGAAGAATCACACTGGGAAATTTTAGCTGTCTGTTGCTTCTAATAGAATTCCATATGAGTAACTCTGTTAGGTTCAGCTTCTGAACCTCAGAGGGTATTTTTTTTAAGCTGGTAAACAGACCTGATTCTGTGTCTACTGCAGAGTTTCAGCTAGAATAACACTTACTAAAATTGGGTTTGTTTGGCAGGTGGTGCACCTTAATTCAGCAATAATATTTAATCAAATCTTCTTTGAGAAATCACAAAGGCACTTTTAAAACTGGATCTCTAAGAATTTATCTGCTTTTTAAAAAATTGTTTTATTTTACCCAATAATTACAGCTGAATTAACATAATTATTAATCAACTGTAGACTAGGAACTCGAAATAAAGGTTTCTACCTTTCTTCTGCATAAATGGAATGACAGAGGAGATTATCATATTCTTTTCTGGCTGGTGTCTGTTCTGTCATTGATGAGTTGCTTTTCTTTTTATATTAGGCTTATGTTATTCTTAAGCATAAGTGGTTCAACAATTGAATAACACTTCTGAGCCCTTGAGTGTTAAGAATTGTAAGTGCAGCTATCCTGATTAAAACATTTATTTGGTCAGCATCAATTCCATATTAGCACACGTGACTATTAGTGCCAGTGCTGCCTTTGGATTGTTCCCTAGGCTTACAGGGAAAACTTGTAGGGAAAACTTTACTGGAAATTGCATGTGTTTTTCTATAGCCAAGTGAAATGAATTGAAGAATTCCAGAGCATAAATCAAGATTAATTTCTGGGCATAGGTGATCTTGAGATCAAAACATTAAAAAATAAGAATGTAGTGCTCCTGATAAGAGGGTTTTTTAAAGATAATGAATGAATTCTATTGAAAATACAGTTTAGAACTATGAGAAGTTCTTTCTGTTATTTAGGTGTTTATGAAGGAGTAGTTATTTCTACTAACAAATTAACACTGGACTAGAGTAGGAATTTAATTTAAAAATCTACAGTGAAAACACTGGAAAAATATTATATGACAGTGAAATAGTAAATCACCACATAAAGAACTGAAAAGATTGAGGAGTCTTTAGGGTGACATTAAAATATATGTGGACTATTTTAAATTAAGACATAAGCATCTCTATGGGCACATGCAGAAAAGCAGGAAACAGGAATTATTATTTCAAAGTTTGCTAGTATGTTTGAAGATAATAGAGATTTCAGACCAAGAGTACACTAATAATATGATCCAGACTAGCCACAATAATCTTGAAGTGTAGGTGGTGATTATATATGGAATATAGTCAGAGTTGTTTGTAATACAGATAGTTCTTTCCTTGGGAGAAAAACTGATTATGTATAGTTCTTTATGGCTTAAAGGAAGAACCGTGAAGATGTATAAATATTATGTGACTGAAGAAATTTAAATACTGTTAGTCACAGATACTCAAGTCTATGGGAAATTTAATTAAAATCTAGACATATTTACCATTATTGCTAGCCTTGTGATTGAAACACAATAGCTGGTCTACATACTGCAGTGTTATGCCTGTACCAAAAGTTTTGAACTGCCTCTTTGTTCTTCTTTGCCATACTAAAAGTAACATATCAACTAACTCTTGTGTTCTCAGTATTTTATTTTTACTTCTCTCCCTCGATAGTAACCAGCTCTCAACTGTAAAATAAATGTATTCCTTGTTCTGTTAGTTGTAAGTACTTATGGTAACAGTAAAATGTATTTAACCTCATTCCTACAACCTGCTACTCTTCCAATAGACAAATCTGTTCCTTAGTCAGTGGTGGTTTGGCACTGAGGGTGAGGTGTGAACGAGTCTACGAGTAAAGATGAGGTTACTTGGATTCACAATATTCAGTTTAGCCAACTCATGTTGACTTAAAGTTGCAATGCGTAAGTTTGAACTGACAGATGCAACTTTACATTTCATTTCATGTTTATGTATTTTCCTGAAGGTATTTTTGGTAGCACGTAAATAGAAGCGTTAGGATGTTTCTTGCTAAGCGCATTCAGAACTGTGAAGCTGCTGGTGTACAGCATTGTGTCCCAGCACATATTCATGCGTTAATAGATAATCTTTTGAGGGAGATGTTCCACATACTTGGCTAAGACCTTAAAATAAAAACAATGGAGTAGGTTTTATGCATTGAGGTTTTCATCAAAGTTTCCACAAAGTGTAATACCTGCCTGAAATATCTGGGATCAGTATCCTAGTTCGGACTAATGGTGTTGTAGTTGTAGAGGGATGGAGCCTCACTGATGCTAAGCCATTACAGTACACACTGATTTCTGTCGTTACCATAATCAGACGAACTTGGGAAATTTTCCAAAAACCTTTGTATTGTCTTCAGGTGAATTATAAATTTACAGGCAGGAACTTGAGAGTCTTATGATAAAAGTGACTGCGTTTCATTGTCCTTGAGTATGAGTAAATATCATGTCATCTACTCAATTTCATAAAAGGTCTGGATGTAATACACAATTTAGTCAGAATGAGAGTAACATCAACACACACTTCATATTTTTTTCTGAAGAGTGCTGGTCTATTTGAACTTAGTATCTTTGAGTTCTTCAGAATCTTTGCATGTTTTAAACACTAAAACATCTGTGCTTACCAAAACTCTCTTTGTGAATCAGTACGAGTTATCATATAAGTTGAAGCTACTTGCCTGATTTTTGGAAACAGTACTCTTCTGCAGGTACCAGGCTGTCTTTCTGTTGACAGTAGATCGTCTGAGGTCTGTAAGAAGCATAGTTTCCTTTTTGAGTAATTTTTACTATAATAAATAAGAACACCCCTCATTTTCCACTTTCTTGCTTTGAATTACAGCAATATTTTGTTCTAGAAAAAGGCTTCCAAAAATAAGAAAAATGTAATGGGTTTATAGCAAACAAGTTCAATTTTGGTCAGGAGCTTTGAACCCCTGAAACTATTGCATCATCACAGCCCTTAAAAATGTTAATTTCATAATTAGTGCAAAATTTAGCAGTGGCAGATGATTTAGCAATAGTACAGTCTTCATATAAATATTTTGGAGTTAAGGAAAAGGAACTGAAGATTCATCATAATTTCTGCAAATAAAAACCTCAAAATACTTCTGTAATTTCTAAATGCATTAAAGAGAGGACATCAGAATATATTTATGCTGTTAATGCTATTTCACAGTTCAATCAGTTATCTTGCTGTGTAATAAAAGACCCTGAAATTAAAATGACCCCTCTTTTCGGAGTGTAACTGTAGGATTTTACTATGAGGCTGCCTTGATTTGATCTTACTCTTACTGAAATGGAAAATGATATCCAACTAATACATCTGGAGTGGGTTGTTACAACATCCAAAGCTCTCTTGTGAAATTAATGGCTTCTGCTTCTGGCCTCAATTTCATCTTATGATTCTCCAATTTCTTACGGCTTTTCTCTTTTCTTTTCTTTTCTTTTCTTTTCTTTTCTTTTCTTTTCTTTTCTTTTCTTTTCTTTTCTTTTCTTTTCTTTTCTTTTCTTTTCTTTTCTTTTCTTTTCTTTTCTTTTCTCTCCCTTCCCTTCCCTTCCCTTCCCTTCCCTTCCCTTCCCTTCCCTTCCCTTCCCTTCCCTTCCCTTCCCTTCCCTTCCCTTCCCTTCCCTTCCCTTCCCTTCCCTTCCCTTCCCTTCCCTTCCCTTCCCTTCCCTTCCCTTCCCTTCCCTTCCCTTCCCTTCCCTTCCCTTCCCTTCCCTTCCCTTCCCTTCCCTTCCCTTCCCTTCCCTTCCCTTCCCTTCCCTTCCCTTCCCTTCCCTTCCCTTCCCTTCCCTTCCCTTCCCTTCCCTTCCCTTCCCTTCCCTTCCCTTCCCTTCCCTTCCCTTCCCTTCCCTTCCCTTCCCTTCCCTTCCCTTCCCTTCCCTTCCCTTCCCTTCCCTTCCCTTCCCTTCCCTTCCCTTCCCTTCCCTTCCCTTCCCTTCCCTTCCCTTCCCTTCCCTTCCCTTCCCTTCCCTTCCCTTCCCTTCCCTTCCCTTCCCTTCCCTTCCCTTCCCTTCCCTTCCCTTCCCTTCCCTTCCCTTCCCTTCCCTTCCCTTCCCTTCCCTTCCCTTCCCTTCCCTTCCCTTCCCTTCCCTCTTCTGTGATTTTTCAGTGTCCTTTCGGTGGTATTCTAAGTCAATTTGAAGCACATGCTTCAGATATAGCACATATTTACAAAACAAAACAGACCCATCCAGATTTGAAAATGTCAGGAATATGATTAATGTTCTGTGCTATCTGTAGTAATTGAGGATCTTAGTCTTTTAAAACAACTAACAGCTTAATCAAGAGAATCAACAGCAGAACAGCACAATGATTGTAAAATATTAATTAATTTTTCCACTGTTAACCCCCTGCATTTTCAGTCTGATCAACCTGACAACAATGTTCATAGATGAAAGCTAAATATATTTTTTCCTACCTGTAAATACTCATTTATGGTACCTCTTACCCAGTCTACATCTATACTTATTCCTCTGCAAAAGTGTCATACAAATAAAATTTTAAAATAGGTGTTTCTTTCTAGCTGCAAAACCCACATTTGTATTTCATATGAAATGTAACTAATGCATAATGCAGACTGTTTGTTTATACATATTGTAAATTAAGAATGAGATTCTTTTTGACCTTTATTCTTTATTAAATTTATGAAAATATGTTCTATTTTTCCTACTGTAAAATTTGCTGCTTTTAATAATTAAAAAAAAAAAGACAATATTTATAGTGTAATTTCATTCAGTAAACAAACACAAAGTCTGAAGTTGGCAACATGATAGGTTTCCAATTATGACCTTGTAACACAAAATCCTTTTATATTTAAGAATTCCCTGCAAATCTTGTGTGTGCAGTGTTCATATTCGCAAGCTCCTTCCTGAGGAGACTGAATTCTTGTCTTGAAGTTACAGTGTTTAGGCTTTATTGTTCTGTCAGATTTGAGAGTCAGATCTGAACTTTCACGTTTAGTTGGGCGTATTTGCCTCTAAAGTCTTTTCTCTTATGTCTTCTTACAGTGAAGAGTAAAAAGAATGGAGGTTTAGACCACTACTAGAAGTACTATTTATTCAGTGGCTCCCATGATCCCACTTATCCGGAGATTGATTTAATTTTGTCTTGACTATGGCAGTTGTGTTATAATGCATATTTGGACATCCTGAAATAAGGAACCAGCAAAAAACATGGAATAAAAATCATGATAAAAATTGAACAATGAAACTAACGGATTGTTCCAAAAAGAATTTTTCTGCTTACACAATTTGATTTGAGGTAGATAAATATTTTTTTCTTTTTTTATAGCATCTGCTGGGTTTTAGTGGAAAGAAACATAATAATTTTATTTAAATTATGAGTTAGATGAATCTGATTTAGCTCAATTGACAGCTTCTGTAATAGCAAAAATGTTTTCTGTGAGCAGCTGCTCATCACTGAAGTTTTAGAGTGGTTTAACTCTGCTTCAATGCCTTATTCTTGATTTGGACACTGGTCTGTTACTAATTACTACATAAAAAATACTTCTCCCCAAGTACTCATCCTTGAATCCCAACTGCACTGCCCATTCAACGCTTACTTTCAAATTTGCTAATAGCCTTAATGTCCATAACCATCCTTTTTTAGGCAGGCGATTGATTGCAAAGATGGTCATGACAATCACGATTCTAGCCCACATCTTCAGCTTAACCAGAGTTCTGTCTTTGGTAGAAACCAGGTTGGCCATTTACTTGCAATTGACTATTTTGGTGACAATTGGTGGAAAAGATTATTAAATCCTTTGGCCCCTTCTCTGCACTCTGTCAATATAATTTCCTCTCTTTTGAATGGCGGGTCAATATTTTATTTGTTGTTCTCTCACTGCCAGCGTATTTATAGGGGTTTGTGTTCATGTTAATCTTGTTCCTTTTTCATATTTGTACTCCATAATGTGTGTTGGCTTTCCTTATTTTTCACTGTGTGCTTTTGTGCTTGTCATACTTTATGCTTGTTGAAGATCTGTGAAATATCTGATTTAGGGCAATTCCTGCCTTTGTCTCCACTGGAAAAAAATTACTCTTTTAACCTATTTTTGCTCTTTCCACTGATACATGCAAAATTGTTTGCCTTCTTGAAATTAGTTGTTTTATTTTGTTTTCTATTTTTTCCCTTTTAAAGGAATATGAACTCTGTTAATTATTCATCAGCATCACCCAAGTTACCTTTCACCCACCCTGACATTCTCAACCAGCTAGTTCCTTGGGGTTAATATCCACTCCAGAGCAACCATTCCTCCATTTTTTCTTTCTAGCTCTTGTTCAACTGTAAATATATAATATATGTGCAATTATATAACCTTTAAAAAAAATATATGGTGTTTTTTAAAACTCATCAGTGTTTTTGTAGACTTTGCTGGCCTTTATACTTGTAGACTTTGCTGGCCTTTATACCTTTTCTTGTATTTCTTTCCCAACATCTTTCCTTTTAGTTAGGATGTGGTCTTTCCACAAAACGTTGTGCTTTGCTGGGTTTGGCTAGTTGCTGTCTGGCAAAAATATCCACAAACTTCATCCCACCATTTCTAATATTAATTTATTTTTAAAATGTTTATTATCAGGACTTGTTAAAATTGTTCTGTTGTGTACTGAGAGCTGGGCCATACATTTGTCCGTCAAGGATTCTCTTAATGAGGGATTTACTGCCATTGAACATTACAGCAGTTAAGTCTTAGTAGCGATGGTGGTAGCAACAGCTGTCAGGTGGTGCTGGATCATGAATCCTGTTTTATGAAATTCTGGGCAGTATAACTCATTTACAAACTGCCAGAAATGCTCTTTCAAGAATTTTGATAGTAGTGGAAAAGTTATCTTCTGTGGTATATATAGCATATTTTATAGAGGTCTTTCTAATACCTCTCAGGGGTATATTTTAGTGTCAAGATCAGTAGACAAATTGGTGAAAATTCTGATGTATGAAAATGAGATGCTTTCTCCTGTAATTTGAATGTGAAGGTTGTTGTCTGTGTCGTATCCAGTGACTGACATTGACACTGAGATACCACAACAGTGTTGTCTTTTGTGACAGATCATGTTTATTCTGTATCCCAGTAACATCTCTCAACTCTTAGGTGCTGTGAGAAAGACAGAATTTTTCATTCTTTTTGGCTCTACTGCCAAGGTCACTGATTTCTTTGGATATTGCTTCTTATTGGTCCACTGGGAGCCAGGGAAAAGTGAGTCAAGCGCTCATTTCACATGGGGCACTAGACAGCCATCAGATGGCCTGGGAGAATCTCCATTACTCATTCCAGCAGCTGTTTCATACCTGCTCAAACATTTATAGATGGTCCCTGTACCGTTAACTAGGGCTTGGTTTTCGAGCATGATAGAAACCATTTGGCTTACGCTGTTTTTTCCTGGCAATACTGTGAGTAATGAAAGTGGTGAGTTTTATTACCAACATCCCTCATGAGCCTTTAACCAACAACTCTGACATCTGAGTATGCAAGCAGTGGATCATTGCATAAAAGAGGAATGATCTGAGCCTGGTGCCAGGCTCTGACCTAAAGCTGAAGAGCGTAGTGTACCATTATCTTTCCCTGGAGCTATATAGTCCTGCTCAAGAATTTACTCTGACATTTGTCCTGTCTCTATAGATTAAGCAGTTTGCTGTTTGCTGCAGTCTCACCATCAGAGAGTAATGTGCTTTGTTTTTTTTTTTTCTTTTCTACTAATGTAGTAATAATTTATTTACAATATATATCCTCATGTGCTTTATATATCTCATAATATAAACACAATCGAAAATATACTTTAAATGATTGATGTTACAGTAAAAATAGAAAAATAAAGTGACTTTGGTCTCTAAAAGTAATGAAGTACCTGATATAGTACAGTGCAAGTCTTTAGTGGGATCATATGGCATGGTAAGCCTTGTAGTATCAAAGAAAACAATAAACCCCCTACAACTATTGTAGGTGTTCAAGTGTCAAAAATAAAGACACTTCAATTTGGTTTATTTCCTTAATAAATAATGTTTATATGGGTGCAAAAGCATAACTTCCAAATGGTAGTCTTACCTGTGAATTAAGGTATTTTCACAGTATGATTAACACTTCTATTTTAGAGTTGTAGTGCTCAAGTAGCTGGAGGCATTATAGTTTGAATATTGACATTTACCGTGTCAGTATTTTTTAAAACCATATATTCATTGTACAGGGGCTCTGTCTCACATATCTTACTGAATTAAAAAAAAAAGAAAAGCTGAGCTAGACCGTGAAATTTTCAGTTGTGATATGGTATCTCTATAACATCATACCCTACTTTCTATTTTTAGCTGTTTCATTATCACTTCCTGAATATATTTTGCGTATAATTCTTTCCTGGTTAAACATATACAGCAGAAACAATCTTTAGATCCATAGAGTATATATAGAATGGGGAAAAAAGGGAGACAAGTGTTTCTTTCTTTTGAGCAGGTTGCTATTTCAGTTGAACCCAAGAGTCTTCATGAAGGTCTTCATTATCTATCATAAGATTTTTTAAGTGTCCCACATGTTCTTTCTCAGGTCAAGAGAAAAATACATGAAAAGCTTTGATTTTTCTTCCTCCTTCCCCGCCTCAACCCAAAATTAGTTTTCACTGAGTCAGACTATTGTCACTGACATCCCATTTTAGACCATTCTTTGTCTTTCATGTTGGACATTCCTTTTACAGCCTTTGAATGCACAGCTTTTGCCACAGCAGTGTGTCATATAACAGGTGCAGTTCAAAACTAAAGAAAAAGAAATATTTCTAAATTGAGAAAAGGAAAGAATTATATTACTGATACATATAATTTTGCAATCTTTAAAAGGGAAAAAATACTGAGGAAAGTTTTCTAAGAGAATGAGATGCACGTGGGAAATTTGAGATAATTATTTAATGCTGTTCACCTTTTGGAAGAACTTCTTTTCAGTCAGTAGTTAGAGCAATGCTTGCAGAATACTATAGCTTCATTTTGAAATGCTCTCTTTCCATGTGGATTTTATGGTTAATTTCTTGCGTTGGTTTGTTTGTGTATTCTTAGAGGATAATTATTAAGCAGATTCAAAGGTGGTGACAGCTGCAATGCCTCTCTGCTGATTGCAACAGCTAGTTTGTGAAATTTGCAGACCAAATATGTCCTGAAAATATTGTGACAGTTTGCTTGCTGCAATATAACTTGCTGCTAGTATTTGTTATTCGGAACTGTATGCAAAATAGGGAGTGACTAGAAAACAACTATTATAACAGTAGAAATAGCACATGTATTAAAGCTTTTTTTTTTTTTTGTGTACAAGATGTATTTCAAGAGTCATATTCAGAAATTTATTATCAAATGATATTCAACATTTTTTTTCCTTTGTGAGTATTTGTCCAATCATGAATGAAAGACGACTATGGGAGATTAGAGAGTGGCTGAACAGAATACTTTGTCACATATTTGCTATTTCACACTAGTAGCTATTTGCTATTTGTCAAAGTTTTTAAATTCCTGATCTTTCAAATTTTTTTCACTTTAAATTTTCATTAGCTATTAAAGCAGATGTCTTTAAGTGTTCTATTGACTGAAGAGCTCTGTACTTTTCCTATTTGTTACACGTTTGCTATTTGAACTGACACCTAATCTTAATGTAATCTAAATAAGCATTCTCAATGCTTTCAAAAAAGATGATCCATTAAATTCATTTCATATTGGGACAAAAAAAAAGGCTGATAAAATCAGAAGCTGTGTTTGAAAACCTTCTTGCAGTTCTGGTCTCTGAAATTACTATCTTGTATTTAGGGTTGTGTCATTTAGTAGTAGTGCAAGTACTTACCAATCCTTTTATCTGACTAGGTATTTAAAGTTAGGGGAAGGAAAAAGAGCATAGACGTTCTGTTCTTTGCTGTTTCTTTTGAATTTGCTTCTTGTACTTGGTCAGTGAAAGAAGAATGCCTATGACCTTAGTCTTGCTGTAGTAATACAGCTCTGTAAAAGAAGTGCAAAATTGCCCTCTTTGTCTGGGTGTCCCTGTTGGACACTTTTCTTACACTACCTCTTTGTGATTGAAAGTTTTGTCTCTGTGGGACAACCTGTATGAAACTTTCCTTGAAAAGTCTGAGACTCAAGTGGTCTAATTAAAACCAGGATTTATTAACAGCACAGAAGCTGCTCAAAATTAGAAGAAATGTTTTGCATAGCATATCTAGCCTGACACTCTGCAAAGCTCATCTAGATAGGTCTCCCTAGAGTTTAGTTACAATGAATAAAAATACTTTGCATTTATAGAAAAATCTTTTTTTGTTTTTCTTCTCGGCCTTTTTTTTTTAGGCAGCTTAGTTACAGAAATCTTTCCTTTCAAGGGACTCAGCCTTTCTTTTTCTTCCTTATATTCTGCTCATTTGCATTTGTAACCTTTTCTGTTGTTATTAATTTTCAAATTGTTGTATCAAGTCACCATTAATGTATTTATGCCTTCCAAAGAGAGGTCACCCTCTTCCTGATGACAGAATTCGGGATCCTTTAAAGACTCTTGTTCAAAGTAATTGAACAACAGCTATGAGCTGGCATCTGGTCATGTCTGAAGTCAGGGTTGTCTGCAAAGCCCATGTATGTCTCTGACAACTGAGTGGTCTTGATCAGCAAGTGAGAGAATGATGTAGCAGGGACAGCTGTGGCTCAAACCCTTGTTGCTAAATGACAATATTTTTGATCACATTATTCAATATTGCCAATAGGACTACTTTCCTTTGACAGCAGGAGGTCGCTGAAAATAAGAATATCCATAAGAATTATTGCTATTTTATGCATTCCAAAAGTGGGTTAAAGGAATCCAGACACAGCAAGATGTCACAAGACCCTTAATTTTTGTTGGTTTCTTTTTTTTTTTTTCCTATTATCCTATTTATACCTCACTCACTTCAGGAAGACTGTGGAGTGATGATGTTTCACTAAAAGCCATGGTACACTTACCACCTTTATGAAACTGGAGAACAGGATATGGATTTTTTTTTCTCCAAATTCACTCACTTTGAAAATATTTTGGAAATATTTTTCTTCCTGGCTTTGTGGGGAAATGTTCAATCTGATTGTTCATAGAACATATGCCCAAAATGCTTTTTCCTTGTCTCAGGGCTATTTCTTATAGGAAAGACATATTATTTCTTAAACCACAAATCTCAGAACTTACTAGACAAAACAAAACCCACAATTTTTATCTTGAAAAATTAGTCCAATTTTAATAAAATTAAAAGAAAATAGGCAAACAGTAAATGTAATGTAATGTAAAAAAAAAAATAAAAATGTAAAAACGTAATGGCAGTATTAGTGTTTTATTTCTGACTGAGTATCTTTGAGTCATTTTTCATATGTAAAACAAGATATCATATCTTAGCCCTTTCTCACATAGCACTGTTAAATATATTTAGCATTTACGTATAGTACATGTTAGCTCAGTAGGTCATAATTGGTGAGTTCATCTTAATGGCATGGAGTAAATCCATAGAACAGTGTGGATTCCACATACTGCTGGATCTGCCCTGTCTCTGTGCACTGTACTTCTTGTGCTGGGGTCAAGAGGAACCAAGGCAGGAGCAGGACCTGTCAAGACAAAGCAAAGAAGCTGATCCTGGTGAGGTTCAGATTGTTGCCATCTTTCTCAAGAGAATAGACAAAAAGTTAGGGACCTCTGACTTAACTTGTAGGTATCCAACTGACTGAGCCCTGGGCTATAATTAAATACTCCTAGGCAGAAGGACAGATGCCGTGTGTTCAAACTATCTTCTCAGTATTTTCTCTATAGAAGAATGACTGTCTCACATTAGAACTGAATTTTTCAAAAAACAGTTGAATCAAAAGTCAGGTGTTCATGATATTGGAGCTGTGATTGTTGTAGGAGTTATTTTTTAAAAAATCCAGGGTTCTTTCTCTTCCAATAAGGACTTTTTAATGACTTTCTAAGTATATATCTTTTGTTTCTTAGACGTATGGCTGTGGTAATCACTTTACTGAGCACTGAGTTGCACCTAAGCCTTGTTTTACTGAACTTCTAATTTTGTGTCTTAAGGTACATTTTCTTTTGAAATTTCTTGGCTATTTTTATACAAATAAGTAACCTTTTTGTAATTGTGGTTTTTTTTTTTTTTTTTGATCCACTCATAATGGCATGTAGGGGCAAACAGTTTGATAGACCGATCAACACTGCTTTATTATACAATTATATAGTAGAAAAGAAACTTTGTTTGAGGATTAAATACAGCCATTTTTTAATAGCATACAGTGTTAGACATGGTGCAACAACTTTACAAGGAGCAGAGAATAATAAGTACAAGGGAAAAGAAAAGGATTTAAATTGTTTTCTTCAAATAGGCATAGGAAGAGGAAAGAAAGATAATTGGGATTTATTTGAGATGAGAGACCAAGAACAGGGTAGTGTACATCAGACAGATAAGTAACTTTGGAATGTAATATTTTTGTATTTAGTTCTTAAAGACATATCTTCCACCACAGAACTAATTCAGAGATTTTCAGAGTCAGTGGACAGTTTCATCCACTTTGATGGAGTTAAACCTAACCTAAGTAGAGGATATCTGTGCTGCTACACATGCAGGGAATGTTACATCCAGAGGACATCTATAGTGAATGGGAAGAAATGCCTGTTTAAGGCTCTTCCTGAAAAAGAAGTGACACTGATCTAAATTACATTGCTATTTAAATCAATTTAATTAGATTGGTACAAGTTTATCCATGTATACATTTGAATCTATTTCAACTGATCTAGAGGAAATAAGTTTACAGTGTGGTCAGTTGCCTATTTTATGTCATTTATGTATAGATACCACAATGTGATTTTGTTTGTACAGTGAGGAAGCGATGGACAAATCCTTTGGGTGTAGAAGGCCTGAAAAATAATTTTTGGAGGGTACATTCAAGTTGCCTTATTGGTCATGTCTAAAAACTCTTGCTTAGAAGTGTTACTGGATTTGGTGCTTTTCAGTCTCCTAAGAGGAGGGAGTACCAGACTGAGGAAGGAACCCTGAGAGCAGTCTGCAAAAATCAGCAGCAGGGAAGAGGCTGAGGTGGAGGGTGGGGAGAACAAGTCTTATGAGGAGTGGCGGAGGGAACTGGGATTGTTTAACCTGGAGTAAAGGAGGCTCAGGGGAGACCTGATTGCTCTCTACAACTACCTGAAAGGAGGCTGCAGTGAGGTGGGGGTCAGTCTCTTCTCCCAGGTACCAAGTGACAGGACAAGAGGAAATAGTCTCAAGTTGCATCAGGGAGGTTTTGATTAGATATTGGGAAAAATTTCTTCATGGAGAAGATTGTCAAGCACTGGAACAGGCTGTTTACAGAAGTGATGGAGCCACCATCCCTGGAAGTCTTCAAAAACCATGTGGATAGGGCACTTGAGGACACGGTTTAATGGTGAAAATGGTGGTGATACTACATTGATGGTAGGACTTGATGATCTTAGAAGTCTTTTCCAACCTTAACAATTATATGATTCTATGTATATGCTGTAACAGGGTGGAAATAGCATGTAATTGCTAATAATGCTAATAATTACTTTCATTTTGAAAGGTGGGAAAGTTGAATTTCTCACAGAATATTGAAAGTATTCTTTGACAAAAAAGCGTGGGAGTGAATGGGAAAGTTTTTGAGGAATGATTGCCTGAAGGTTAAATGGAAGGATGATACCTAGTGCCGGTGTATGTAGATTAATGTGTGTTTAGGTTAACCTATTACAAGCTTGTAACTTTGATGTTGCATGTTGTCTTTACATCCTGTTAAGACACAATACAGTTTCCTGCAGAGGGTAATTCAGAACTTTGAAGCTAGATGTTGAAGAATCTAGCAGTGAGATAGTATCCCTGAATGTCTAGATGTCACGTATCAAAAAGTGATACAAAGTGTCTCATTTGGTGTTCATTGTCATTCATGCAGTTTTCATGAACTCTTACATATTTTAGTGAATGTTCATGTAGTGTGGTCAGTGGAGAAGTGTGAAGTATTCATGAATATACATGCATATTTAATAACTACTCCCAAGGGTATCTTCCTCTTCTGGCAATTTGTACATTCCAGCTCCTGTACTTGTGAAACAAATTGTGTAAGATTTGGCAGCCAGAGAGACTTGCACAGAAGACATTTCTGGAGGCTGGATAAGATGCTTCATGTTTGCAACGCACAAACATGCGCTCTCCACTCTGAATAATGCACAGCCAAAATTTCATTAGACTCTTATCCATGGGAAGTTTTTCTATTCTGTCATCAGTCGGGTAATTACCTTCTGTTCTTTTTCCCACAGAAGACTTCTTAGCTAGATCCTGTGGAGTAACTGTTCTGTGCCAAACACCTGTACAGTCTGGCCCTAAAGCTAGTTAATCTGTCCAAAAAGATCTCTTTTAGGTCAAGAAGTGATTTTCTCATGGTATAAAGTCAATCTGTTGCCCTGAAATTGTCACTATTTTTTATTTAATAAGAAAGTAATGCCATGAAGAAGAGTAGAAAATGCTCTTTGGCACCATTTTTCAAATTCAGATACTTTTGTTCTATAAAATAAATTAAAGCTGCTTTTGAGCGTGGGCTGATGAAGAGAATGCAAAGATAATTTTGTGCATTTCAGTTTTCTCACATTTTAGCTTACCCTTTCCAGAAGAAATTAAATAAAAAATGAGTTTATATACACATTATTGTGGTATTATTGTTATAAGGATCTATCAAAATCACTTGTCTTAAAGACATGTCATTATAGCAGCAGTTCACATGCAACTATTTGCCAAAACAAACTTGAAAACATTATTCTGACTAGGAAAATTCTGTTCATTATAGCAGGAGTTGGAGGCATTTTCTGTAATTACTTCTCCTTCAATGATTTTTAGGTTCCGAAAGGAGACTTGCAATGCTTGATAAACCTTAAAGAGAAATGTCAACATAGTTTCAAATGGTACCTTGAAGAAAAAGCTGCTAGAACATGTCTTAGGAACATAGATCAGAAATCTTTTGTTTTCTTTCAGTTTTGCTTAAGATGGCTAGAAAGTGTACAAAAAACCATTACAGAATTCTATTGATCGTATTAAATGTTTGGAACGTTTAAGCTTGAATATAATTTTTCAAATATCAGAAGCAGGATTCCACATTAAATGCTTGATATTAAATGATTTTGGTTTTCTCTGTCATGTGTTCATGACAGAGACAGAGAGAAATGGAACTAATATTTTTCATTTTGTATGATGTGCTCATTTACTAGGACAAATCCTCTTTTCTCTATAGAAGCACATATGGCAGAAGGAAGCAAAATAAATCTGGTTCCTCTTTGTAGAACGGAACAGGATGTGGAAAGCTTATGGTAGAGTGTAAGAGGACTGAGCCTTTCACATTAGGGACATATGCTTGAAGGGGATCCATCTGTACTCTGTGCAGACGTGTTTTCAGGGCTCTGTGACTGCACTGGGCAGGAGCCAAGGCTGCTGCTGCTGTCAGGGGCTCCAGCCTCCTCCCAGCGGGGACTTGGAGTGAGTGAGGCTTTTGCACCCTCCTGAGGGCTCCTTTGTCAGGCCAACCTTCTTCAAATTGATGTTTAGTTGACTCTGTATTTTCAGAAAATGATTTTTTAAAATTTTTTCCTCAGATATTTGCTGTGAAAAAAGTCAAAATATCCATTCTTGAGATGAGATCAAATGCCTCCCAGGAATATATTTTCATGGGTGAATTTTGAACCTCTTCATCATAGAGAATTTTAATGGAAACTCAGAACAGAAGTGTTAGTTTAGTGTGCAGTTGTAATATGTTTTCTGAGCAGAATAGCATGCACAGTGCAGCGCTTTAAACTTAAGTGACAGCTGAATAGGAAAACAGGAACATTTCTTACTCTTGAGCTTCTCTATCCTTAAGCCTGTACTTAGCATGAGATTATTAACACTATTTTAATGGAGAATTGTTGGACTCCAGGTGAATAGAAAAGTGATTCAAATTCAAAAATACTAAACTGCATAAAATAGCTACCATTCACTGACTGTAATTGTCTTTGGTCAAGGGTCTTTTGAGGTAGTTTGAATCAAATTCAAAGCACACAGTTGCTGACTAAATATAATCTTTTCGTTACAGGGAGAAGGAGGTTTATGTTTCTTGTTACTAGGTCATCTTCCTTTTATTTCATTTCCTTTCGTTTTTCTTGCCCATGTTGTCATTGTCAGATCTAGGCAATTGCTGTAGCAGAGCAGTTATAATAACACAGGAAAAGAAATTCAATCATATTTTTATGTAAACTGCAGAACTGACACGGTTTATTTTGACTAGCTGCTTCCCTGCTGCTTTCCAGGTATTGATAATATACTTCGATGTATTATCAGATCTGCCACAGCTGAGGTCAGTATGGATTAAACTTCACTACAGTACAGTAATAGTATGAGATTGCTCTTTCAGTGCACTGAAATGAATGTTTTCATTACTTCCTTAAAATAAATGCATTCGGTGCCTTGAAGGTAAGCAAACCCATAAAACTATCTTTAGAAGTCTTCCCCGCATGTAAATATTTTCTTCTTCCTAGTGAAATATTTTTACCCTTTTATTTGCCACAGTTTCAGGCCTATGCTACTCTTAATGCCAATAAACACAATTTTTCTCAGGGCCAAAATCATCTTTCAACATCAATTTCTTGCTGTAGACTCAAAAGCTCACTATTTGTGTTGCCACAATCTGTTCTACTTTCCACGTGCTGTGCTGCTAGTCCAGTCTTGTTCTCAGAGTAGAGTCATGGGGACTATCTCCAGCTGTGGAACATAGACAGGCACACTCCAGCCACATCCCCATTCTATTTTAATCCTAACTGCCCTGGAAGGGAAACCTGACTGCCTGTGCCAGAGAGGAAGTCTTCATGTCACCAGCTGTAGATGGTCAGGAGAGCAGAACTTCAGGACCATTGCAGAGGCCACTTCTTCTGTTCTAGATGTGGTGGTCAGGATGTGTCAGTCTTAATCAGAATATAAGAAGGCATAATGAGCATACCAAATATGTGTCTGTGTCTGATAATAAACCAGTTAATAATAAACTCTCCAGATACTGACTAGAAATAGGATACATATGGATCTACATCTGCAGTGTAGGCCGAGAAGATTGTTTTCCTGCCTGATCTTAGGAAAAAAGAAAGCAGATAATTATGCTCAAAGATGCCCTCAGTTCCTTCTTCCAGTGTTGTCTGGAATTCTGTATTGTAGTAGGCATAGCTACTCTGCTTGAAGCAGAAAGCATTTTTCCCAGTGGTTTCTTTAAATAAAAAACATCCTGTCCTTTTGCTGGCACAAAAAAAAAAAATTGGTTTTGCAGTATCCGCAAGAAATGTGTGTGTCTGTGTTGGTGTGGTTGTGTTGTTAATCATTGTTCATTTTCCTTTTGTGTACTGCGCAATCAAGTCATCCTAGTTGGAGATTATAAGCCCTTCAAGCAGGTAAAAGCTTTTGTTTTCTGTGTTGAATGGTTTGTACAGTGTTGACAAATATTGCAAATAAGGACTAACTGTACATTATACAATGCAAATGGATTTTTGGGGTAATTTAATTTTACATAGGCAATACAGGAGTGGCTAACTGGGTGTAAGTCATTCAATTCTAGAAAATATATGAAAGGTGAGTCAGAGTAAAAAGAGTGAAGTTATTTTCTCTTTAGAATAATACCAAAGAATTAAAAAAATATATATAGTTTAAAGATAACAAAGTGATAAACCAGAGAAGTGATGGAAACTAAATCTTAATTTATTTTCAAGTTTTTTGGTGAATAATGTTTTGTCTATTTTAGTCCTATGAAGTCTTTAATATGTCTTGGGAACCCTGCCATTAAATTTGAGCAAAACATTCAGTCTAACTGACTAAATGACTCTTATTATATATTATTATTAGGAGTTTAAAACTTAACTCTTGTTCATAATGTTGATGAGAGGAAAAATGCCCACCAGTTTTGGCCTTGTGAAATTTGAAAGTAATTGTAGTTTCTTGTTTGGCTCAAAACTTCCATAAGCTGGTCTTCATGAATCATCAGCTTTTTAGTCTGTTTTGCATGACTGCAGAAAATTCCTGATTTTTCTTTTAAATTTTTTTCTTGTCTCCTTTTTCCCTTTTCCTTTCCCTTTTCCCTTTTCCCTTTCCCTTTCCCTTTTCCCTTTGCCTTTTCCCTTTTCCCTTTTCCCTTTTCCCTTTTCCTTTCCATTTCCCTTTTCTCTTTTCCCTTTCCCTTTTCCTTTTCCCTTTTTGCTTTCCCTTTTCCTTGCCCTTTTCCCTTTCCCTTTTCTCTTTTCCCTTTCCCTTTTCCCTTTTTGCTTTCCCTTTTCTCTTTTCCCTTTCCCTTTTCCTTTTCCCTTTTTGCTTTCCCTTTTCTCTTTTCCCTTTCCCTTTTCCTTTTCCCTTTTCCTTTCCCTTTTCTCTTTCCCTTTCCCTTTCCCTTTCCCTTTCCCTTTCCCTTTCCCTTTCCCTTTCCCTTTCCCTTTCCCTTTCCCTTTTCTCTTTTCCCTTTCCCTTTTCCTTTTCCCTTTTTGCTTTCCCTTTTCCCTTTTCCTTTTCTCTTTTCCCTTTCCCTTTTCCCTTTCCCTTTTCCTTTTCCCTTTCCCTTTCCCTTTTCCTTTTCCCTTTTTGCTTTCCCTTTTCCCTTTTCCTTTTCTCTTTTCCCTTTCCCTTTTCCCTTTCCCTTTTCCTTTTCCCTTTCCCTTTCCCTTTTCCTTTCCCTTTTCCCTTTCCCTTTCGCTTTCCCTTTCGCTTTTCCTTTCCCTTTCACTTTCCCTTTCGCTTTTCCTTTCCCTTTCCCTTTCCCTTTCCCTTTCCCTTTCCCTTTCCCTTTCCCTTTCCCTTTGCTTTCCCTTTCCCTTTGCTTTCCCTTTCCCTTTCCCTTTCCCTTTGCTTTCCCTTTCCCTTTGCTTTCCCTTTCCCTTTCCCTTTCCCTTTCCCTTTCCCTTTCCCTTTCCCTTTCCCGTTTCCTTTCCCTTTCCCTTTCCCGTTTCCTTTTCCCTTTTTGCTTTCCCTTTCTCTTTTCCCTTTCCCTTTGCTTTCCCTTTCCCTTTCCCTCTCCCTTTCCCTTTCCCTTTCCCTTTCCCTTTGCTTTCCCTTTCCCTTTGCTTTCCCTTTCCCTTTCCCTCTCCCTCTCCCTTTCCCTTTCCCTTTCCCTTTCCCTTTCCCTTTCCCTTTCCCTTTCCCTTTCCCTTTCCCTTTCCCTTTGCTTTCCCTTTCCCTTTTCCCTTTCCCTTTCCCTTTCCCTTTCCCTTTCCCTTTCCCTTTCCCTTTCCCGTTTCCTTTCCCTTTTCCCTTTCCCGTTTCCTTTTCCCTTTTTGCTTTCCCTTTCTCTTTTCCCTTTCCCTTTCCCTTTCCCTTTCCCTTTCCCTTTCCCTTTCCCTTTCCCTTTCCCTTTCCCTTTCCCTCTCCCTTTCCCTTTCCTAGTCATGTGAGACTCACAAAGCATCTTTAAGCTTGTTTTCTTTTACATGCAAACTACTTAGTTTAGCCTTAAATGTAATAGGTGCTTTGCATGAGCCTGAGAAGGTTCTGTTGTCCCATACAAGTTTGCCATCTCAGAAGGAATTCACACAGAAACTAAAATGCAACTGTCTTTATATCTGCATCTATGTATTTATTAAATTAATGTAATGTGTACATATATGTCTATATGTAATGTAATATAGCACACACACATTTGATGAACATTTTTAGGAATAGTGGGGTATATCTCTCAGGTCACTCTGTGATTTTGCACAGTGCAGCCTAAAGTTGCCCAAACGGAAAAGCCCAGAATTCACCTGGGTCAGGGATCTTTTCCAGAGAGACAAGACCAGTATCATTACTCCCTTTCCCTTAGCAAAGGGCTGTTAAGAGCTGACTAGAGAGTACCAACATGCTGCTTTTATTGCTAATCTAAAGGCCCACTTAAAAATCTCTGTAGGTTATAAAAGCAGTCATGTTGATCTCTTGGAGAGCTAGTTGAATCCATGTCTTCCTGAATGCTTAGAGAAAAGGAGAATGTTACAGAGAGCCATTGATTTAGGTATAGTTAGATATCAAGTCTATCATGTCAAATATAATTTCCTGCAAGTCATCTACAAGACCTGTTTATAAATAGAGGAATCATTCTGGAAACCACTCAAATGCTGTCACCACTGGAATATGTTATATTTATCTCAATACTTCAAGCTACTAAAATTATTGTAGTGCTATAATGGTGCAGTGGGGTAAGATCATGCTTTATTCTTATTTCCCAAAGCTTTGGGAAGAGTAGTTAACATACAGATGTGTCAAGTTCTTTATTGCCCTTTCTTTAAAATCTAGTAAAAATCAAATAAATTTCAATTAGGTTATTTTGTTTTTATCTTACATAGACATTCACTTAGAAATACATAAAGAGTTATCCCAAGAAAAGCACTTAGTATTTCTCATTGGTATGTGAATATAATTAATAGAACTAAGCGAGTGAAAAAAATTGACATTTCAATAACTGTCCAATGGACCATGGATTTACAAGTTTTTTGCAGCAATGTTGATCAAACTTGGATCTGACAAGCATAAAAAGAAGTTGCCTGTAAGTGGGAATGGTTATTATTTTATATTTGGATGTGAAGTAGTCTTGTCATAATTGCAGTTACTTAGAATTGTAGAAGTATAGAATATCCTGAGTTGGAAGGGATGCATGGGTATCATTGAATCCAGCTCCTGGCTCTGCACAGGACACCCCAAATGTCACACCATGGTGCCTGAGATCCTTGCCCAAACGCTTCTTGAACTCTGTCAGGCTTGGTCCTGTGACCACTTCCCTGAGGAGCCTGTTCCAGTCCCCAAACCACCCTCTGGGTGAAAATAATTTTCCTAATGTCCAACTTAAGCCTCTCCTGACACAACTTCAGGCCATTCTCTCGGGTCCTGTCACTGGTCACCAGAGAGCAGAGATTGGTATCTGCCCCTCTTCCCCTCACGAAGAAGCTGTAACTGCAATGAGGTCTCCCCTCAGTCTCCTCTTTTCCAGGCTGAACAGACTAAGCGCCTTCAGCTTCTCCTCATACAACTTGCCCTCAAGGCCCTTCACCATCTTTGTAGCCTTCCTTTGGACACTCTCTGATAGCTTAATGTCTTATATTGTGGCTCCCAAAACTGCAAACAGCATTCAAGGTGGGGCCATGCCAGAGCAAAGTGCAGTGGGACAGTCAAAAATACTTTTATATGTTGAGGTTGGCTATCCTTTCAGTCTGTTGTATTGATCTAGTTGAAAGGTACAACTCACATTTTGCCCTTTAACTATCTATCCATGCTTTTTTTCATCATTTTTGTGTGTATGTAAATGTAATATTTATAAAGGAATACTGATGTCACTGGAGGCTGTATTTATTTATTCGCAGCATCACCAATGTTAGATTGTGTGTATGTTTGCCTTGATCAGTTGGGTCCATCCTTGAGGGTGATTTAATTTTTGCAAGTGCTTTATTAGTAGCCTCTCTGGTAGAGGAAAGAGCCCAAATACCGCTTTGTTACTTGACCTTGTAGAGGTCATTCATGCCAACTTTATTCCCATGTGCTATCAGTGGGCATCTTTCAGTTAGTAACAACTTGCCAAAGTGAACATAATAGCAGAGGTTGTGTTCATGTGTCATCCCACTGTCATTGTGGGATTTAAGCTTTTGTAACCCTTGTGTGGTGCTGGGCAAGGAATAAAATTGTTGTCAGTCTTGCATGTCACATTAATTTGTGATAGACTGAATTAAAATAGCTGACCCATGGTAGCACATGTATGACTCCATACAATATATGCTACATTTTCCTAATCCTGGAAATAAAATTATATTAATCAGGGTATACACTGCAGGAAAAAAACCAGGGATGTAATAAAGAGGTAGCTGGAGTAGGGTTGAAGATGGTAAAAAATATTCATGCTGACAAGTGTGGGCATGTCAATAGGTGATGTTGATTAGAATAAACAATCTGCACTGTGAGATTGATGTCTGCCTGTATTACATTTGTGTAATTCATGTCCATTTCTTTCAGATTGAAAACTGAAATGGCATATGATGAAATATGGACATTTCAACATTAATATTGAACAGTAGCATCTTCAATATCCAGTCAAATCACATTGAAGATAGTATCAGTAAAAGAAAACTGTTTACATCAATGTCATTTTAGAAATTACTCTGCTAGGCTCCTAAAAAACATTTTAGACAATGTTACTGGTTTCCTTTAGAAGAGTCATAATCATAAATGCTTACTTGTCAAGAAATAAGCAGGAATCATGACTTCGCTTGTTAAAATCCAAACAGATGCCCTCACTGATTTAAAAATGGCTGATTGGGAGAAGAAATGTTTGCTAATGGAAGTAGTGGGATAACAATCTGTTTTCACAATATACATGACTATATACTATTTTTTTTCTCCTAAAAGTCTAATTTCAAAGTCAGGACCAGAAAAGCACCCCTGTTGTCACACACCATATTATTTTTTCTTCAACTGATGTTAACTAAAATTAAAAAAAAAAAAGGCAAAAGAAATGAGAAGTTTAGTGAAAATGATATGAAAATGATTATTATATTGCTGTTTTCTTGTTTGCTTAAAAGCACAGGACAGAGTAGTGCTGAAGTTGCAGAACTGTGTTCATCTGTACAGTGTTTATACTACTGGTGAGTGCTCATTCTCAGCAGAGATTGATTTCAGTGGGCAGACAAGTATAACTGCTCATCAATGTTGATAAAGGTTTTGCAGTTTGCCAATGTGATTCGATTACAGGAAGATACTACAGCTACCTCTGTGACTGCAGTGTGTAAGTTACCGTATCGCAAATCAGCGGTGCCTAAAAATATATGGGAAGTGTACAGTGGTGACTCAGGAGTGACAGTTGTATCTAGTTCATTATTTGTGTGTTTGCTACATGAGATGCCAGCTGTATAAAGCTTGCTTCCACTTCTTAAAATGGAGAATATTTCAGCTGATTTTCTCTTATCTGAGAATCCAGCAGATGAACTACTATTTGATGAAATAACTGGATATTCTTCCTTAAGTTCCTGTCTGAATAGAGCATTTAGAGAAGCTGAAACTGTGCTCATCAAATAACAGTATGCATTTCCGAGGAAGTGACTAGAATGAATACAATTTGGTACTATGACATAGTGTGTTGATCAGTAATGTTCTGGCATTTATTGGGCAATAGTACAAAATTTGCTCCCCACACATGTAGGAAAAGGAGGCTAAACAGATCCTTTGCTTCACAAAAATCTGTCTCTGGCTATGTCCAGGATCAACATCATATACTTCAAAAAAATTCTCAAGTTTTATCCTGCAATAGGTTAGTCTTTTTTTTTGTCTTGTATTTGAGGACTCTTCTTTGGAAATGAGTGCAACATTCATCTAATCCCAGGCTAAGTATCTTTTTCTATAATTTCTAACATTTTATATCCTCACAGTACTTAAATAAAGCAATGAACACTTCTTTCCACTTTTTGCTTCAATTTCTGCCCCCTAGTGTATATGTCATATAGTCTTCTGTTTTTGCTTTGTCAGACAAACCAAATTCCGTTAGCTGCTTTTTGTGAAGTGAGTGTGACTTTCAGTCTTACTATTACCTTTCCTTGTTAATGTGTTCTGAATTGCCTCAGAATGGACAGCTGGATGTGTATGTGGTATCAAAGTGGTACTTTCTGTTCTTTACTGCAAGTAGGTTATGCAGGTGTCTTTCACAGCTGCATCATGGTGATGACTTCTAGTCGCCTTGACAGACAATTATGTCACATTTTTTTCTGCTGCTTTTTTGTTCTTTTGGGATGTATATTCATCTTGCATAGGTGTGAAAAGAATTTAATTTTTTTGCCATGTTTTTTAGGACAAGACTGCAAACATATGTGGTTTATAAACTGTAATAAAAAAGCCTGGTGCATCTTTAAGTGCAAACAAACTGGTGATTACTGATGAGGTTTTAAACACAAAATTTTTAATAACTTTCATAATATTTTTAAGTACATCTATTTTAGCAATGTGGGCTTTTAACAGTAGTAATTTTTCTATTGAAAAACCCTTAAGGGCACATGTGTACCTTTTTTTCTCCATTGAAAGAGACTGTTGTGACAGGCTCTTGTTTTTATATGAAATATTTTATGCTGTACTGAATCTAGCCTTCCTCAAAAAGTACATATAGTTCTCCTTGCCACTCACATCTGCAGAAAATGTCTTGAATGCTCATCTAGAGAAGCTAGAACCATGACAATATGGTGAAATCTATAACTGACCAGTTAGAGGTAAATTGCCAGTCAGCCTATGACTAGGTTGGCTTAATAAAAAGGCATGATGATCTAGAGATTTTATTTCTTAATTTCCTACATAAATAAAAGAGTATTTTTTAAATTGAGTATTGCCTTAAAGCAGTGACACAGTACACAATCGTAGTCCAGAACTTATTTTTAATATCTCTTCAGTGCCGGTAGCATTGCACACAAACGACAAAATTTTCAGTTTGCACTGAGAGTGCTATATGTATGCAGAACAGATTTTCCTGAAGTTATTTTTGAAGTTTGCCTGACTTTGACTGAACAATGCTATCTACCTTCAAATGTTCAGTTGGACCCTGTTAGAGTCAGCTGCAACCAGAACACAAAGATGTCGCACATGGACTGAAATCCATGACTCATCTTAGAATTGGTTAGCTCAGTAACTTCCTGCTTTTTAAAAATGTGAAAGCCTTTTACAATTTTCTGATGAAGTGCAGATGCTGGAATAGTGCTCCCAGTCTATTGAAAATAATCTTGCATTTCACTGTCCCCTTGCACAGGCTCCTTAAAGTAACCCACAGCACTAACTCCTCTCCCTCTCAGTTCCCACACCCCTATTGCTGCCCCAATTGAGCCCCAAGGTTTCATAAATGACTTGCATGTGCCCTCTTTATCTTTAAAAGTTTTCATCTTCTGTTGTTCATATCTGAGGTCTCTGTGTTAGAGAGAGTGGCTGTAGGAAGGACTCCATCCAGGATTTCAGAAGTTTCTCTTCCTGGCATGCCAGTTGTTTTAGGGAGGGAAAATCGACTTTCAGGGAATTCAAACTGAGTCAGCATGCAGTCACCAGGATCACGAAACCCAGAAGGTTTCCCCCTGCTGTCCAGCCATACCCCTTAAAT
Organism: Coloeus monedula; assembly: GCF_965178545.1. Taxonomy (NCBI): domain Eukaryota; kingdom Metazoa; phylum Chordata; class Aves; order Passeriformes; family Corvidae; genus Coloeus; species Coloeus monedula. Next base: position 49,338,941 of record NC_138784.1, on the reverse strand, counting down.
ATTACATATATGCTAACCTGATAGTTCTTGTATCTATTTTGAGGACCTATAAAATGTAGAGCAGTAGTCTGCTTGCTGCAATATAGCAGGGACAGCACTGACATGATCTAAGTGAAAAAGCAGGACAATAATTTTTGGAGCAACATTCTGAGTGGGTATGAGTGGAACAAGATTGCATTTGCTAAGGGCAGAGAAACTGATGCTGCAGCAAATGAGACATGTGATGCTGAGTGTGCAGTTGAGAGTTTTATATGTGTGAATTTCCAGAGATAACAGAAGTAGAGAACAGAATATCTTAAAAAGAGAAGTTTTTTTGAAGATGATACCCAAAATTTATCCCCCTTGAGGGTGAAGTAGGAAATAGGCAGGGGTATGATCTTGTATTGAAGCAAGCAAGCAGGGTGCAGCAGCATATGTGGAGAAGCAGTGGTATTTTGAGAAGATCAAGTCTGTTGAAAGTTTTTGGGGAAGTGGTGGATGTGGAGAAGAGCTGAAGTGAATAAGCAAGGAAATGAAAAATATATCATTTAGGAGGTTAGGAAGAAGGTGATTCAATTAACATAGAAATTAAAGCTAAGACAGGAGAAGAAGAGTATATAGAAACAAGAACTGGAAAGGGAGCTGATAGTGAGCAGTTGAACATAAGTACATGGACATAAGTACATGGAAGAGACAGAGGAAAAGAAAGGAGGTCACTGCTCTGCTGTTCCAGAAGAAGAGATAATGGATACAAGAAGTGATGAGGAGGAGAAGATCAACATATCTTCCTCACCATCTGTTCTGACAGTGGAAAGGCAAGTAAAGAAGTTATATCTCACTGGAAGATCTGTGTCTTTAGAATTGACAAGAATTTGGAAAAAATTAAGTATGTAAAGGCTCTGGATAGCTGTCATGTGACACAACTGCAGCAGAGGTGTTATTTAGAGGTATTATGGTATCAGGAATAAGTTGGCTGCAGAAAGGCATGTTTAGAGGAGATATTACTGGAGCTTGAAGGAGAATGAGAGATCTAGATGTGTTCTGAAGGAAGATTAAGAGAATGGATCACTGTGGTGGTGGGAAAGTGGTGGAAACGGTGGACATGTGAGTGTACTTTAGGGATATGGGGGGTCAGTGGGTAGAAAGGAGAATACAAAGTGAATCTCAGTAAAGGCATGTGATTTGTGCTTTTGCTGAGTGGTTGTATTTTCTGTTTAGCGAGAAACTTGTATATAGTTTGAAGTTTCCAGAAAACAGTGGCATTCCATCACATTTTCATGCATGATTAAATAGTAGTGTAAGATATAAAACAATATGTAAAATGAGCGTTATGCATTGATTTGTTTTAATTATGTTAGCCTTTTCTACTGCCCTATAAAAACTTAATATTTAATATATGCTACCTTTATTTTGTGCCCTGGAATAGGTTTTTTGCTTAAAGTAGAAGATATTTCTTCAAACAAGTTTGGGTACATTGATTAAGAAGTCAGTTCAGTTTTCCAAAACTGAAAATAAAATATATTGTTTACTTCATTTTAAGCTAACCTAATTACAGTATTCCTGGCTGTAGAGTTGCATTATTACCTTAGGTCAGTATTAATGTGTTCATCTTTTGCATTCATTCATTCATTCATGTTACCTTTGCAAAATCCTGCAAGAACAAGATGTTTAGCATATTTGTATGTCAAAATATTTATGAATGCCACCACCTTTCAATTTTCATCCTTTGAAAAAATGCATATCCTGAAAGATATGTAGCGATCAGGGTATGGTGGAAAATAAGATGGAAGATCCTCCTCCACGTGTTAGCAGCACGAGCAGAATATTTTATTTCTGATCAACAGAAAAATATGTGTTTAATTAGAATGTGGGATTTCTGTTGTACTATATAAACAAATGTGGGGGGTTTGTGTGTTGTAGGTTAGTGTAATCTAACTTCTGGCCCTCCGCTGAGAGAGATTCCAAGGGGCACTGAGACTATCGCCTAGCCTGGCACATGACATGGAAAAGCTGGTTATCTGTATCCACAAAAGATACCTCTTCATTCACAAAAGAAGTCAGAAAGAAGAGTTAGACAAAAGGATTTTAGATACTGGAATAAAATGGAGTTTCTATGTAAATAGACTGAGGAATCAGTAACACATGAAGCCAAACTGATTGAAGCCAAATTAAATGTGGCCAACTCCATTTCCTTGATGAACCATCAGAGAATTTAATAAAAATATATTTAAACCTGTAATCATGTCTAAATGACAGTCAGAGTTATACTTCGAAAATGTTTAAACCAGAAAATTGTTATAAATAGATATATTTAGTACATTTGGACTCCTCTTATGAAGGCTACATCTGGAATAGCACTACTAGAATCACTTTATAAACTGTATGATCTCCACTTCTAAGTGCCCAGTAATTTTACGGTTCTATTATAGGAAATATGTAGTATTAGATGAATGTATCAGAACTGGAACAGGTAAATGCTGCTTGTGAACTGATGTGCTTACTAATTGTGATGAGCAGTTCAGGTAATAAATGACATTGTAATAACTAATATGGTACTAATGGTGAAAAGTCCTAAGAATCGCAAGTGGAAGAAAAAGTAATAAATGAGGAAAACTAGATGAAAAGACAATAATACTCCCTTTACAAACCTATAATAATGATAAATGCTGAGTCTCAAGCCAAGTGGATATTTTTTAGAAATATTTATGACAGACCGATTTTGTACGACATCTTCGAATATCCTGAGTCAGAAGGGACCCACATGGATCATCAGAGGCCAACTCATTTGTTCCCTTGAACATCACAGTATCACAAGTGTGGGTTTTCTAATTAAACTCTTAGTGTTTTGGTATTTAGGACTTAATCTTTTCTTTTACAAGGCAAGGAGATCAAGATGCTGAGAAAGGGAAGAATAGTACTTAGATGTAATTACTCAAGAAAAATAATTTAAATTGTGTAGGAGGTAATCCTTGAGTCATCACTGGCTTGTTTTGATGAATATATTGGTTCTGTGCATAGATACCACTTTTAGTTTTTGCACTTACTTTATGTCCAGAAATTTTATACAATCTTGTTCCCTAATCACCAGTATGATCAGTAGAGACTTACATTAAATTCATTATCAGAAATTAGATGAGTAAACTGAAGAAGCCATATGTTTTCCTCAATCCTTCAGAAATATACACTGTTACTAAAATAATAAAAAATAAAAGAAACCAACACAATGAACAACCCACAAATACTACCTAAAAACAGTAAAGGAATATGTGTAGAGTTTTAGTCTGCTAAAGATGATATTTTAAAGTTGGTGAAATGGTGAAAACACCAGTGGTGTTTCTTATTTATAGCAGTCGTTACCTTTCTTTCCCCAGAATAGTACTGCATATAAAAGTAACCAGAAATCTTTCAGGGTAAAAATTGTTTCAGAACCCTTTGTTTAAGAAGCTTAAATATAGGAAAAAAAAAAGGTTAAAAAATCGATAGCATTCTCCTTCTTTGGGTTGTGTTTTGTAGGAGATGGCTTTAGGCCTGAATCTGAAGCAGCTCGCATTTAATGCAGGAATCAAATGTCTTACCAGTAGTGGTGATGGTATTCCATCAGACCCTTTAGTGTGATTTTATCTGAAACAGACAGGATATTTGACATTCTTGTATTCAAAATTCTAGCCTCTGCAATGTACCCAGTCTCAGGGGTATCCAAAGAACAAATATGAAGTTACATTTTCTTTACTTCTCTGTCTGAATGTCACTAATATTTGTTCTTTTTAGTAAATTCACACATTAACACAATTTTAATTAATACAGAGTGGGCTAACAGAGCTTATTGTTGTTTTCCTTGGTTGCTATTGTATATATTATGCATTTAACTGACAAAAGTATTTACTGAAAACCTTTTTGGTTTTCCTCAGAGTTTATGAGACACTGTTTCTTTGTTCTCACTTTTTTCTTGCTAGTCACAGTGTTTTCAGCTTGTTTTTTGATTGTTTTTAAAATTCATTCAATGAATTTTCATTGATTTAATTTAAAAAATTCAGTCACAGCTTTTATTGGCCATGGCCTGCAATCTATCATTCAGTAATAATTTGGTTTACGTAGAACATTTATTTGTGTATTAATTGGTAATAATGCAGAGATTATTGCCCATGAATAGAAAATAAGCAGTAATTTGTGGATAACCCCAAGGTTAGGTGAAAGCTCAAGTAGCAATAAGTTTCTTATATTTATCTTTCATTTTTTATTTCCTTTCTGATCCATTGAATCTTCAACAAGGGAGTGATAATTTTAACTATGTGATATGTAGCTGGATGTTAAGTAAATTAGTTTACCTCTGGGTATTGAATGCAAGTGACATACAAGGACAATATATATTAATATATTCACTGTGAATTTGGTAATCTGGATAAATATAAAAAGTAGTAGTAAGCCTGAATGTATGTCTTAATCATAACTCTCTTGATATTGTTTTAGGATTTTGATGCTTTTGGATGAACTTTTCATATGCATGACAGATCTTAATAGAGCTGCCTAATGAATCTCCTGTATACTACGAAATTTTTGCCAAGACATTTAGAAATGCAATTAACTAATAGAAAGGTGCAATGACAGAAGTTACTTTGCAGAAAAAGAATGTTTGTTTTTATTTAAATTTATTCTTAAAGGCATTGGTGAAAACAGGCAGTCTTAAAGATGTTTTACTTGATGTGTTGTTGGATGAAAATAAAATATCTGCACCGTACTTACAGTAATAGTGAAGGAATAATTCCCCTAACTTATTACTAACATACAAGTCTTTGGTTTCAAATGCTGTAACATATTGCTGTATTTCAATTATGTTTCAAAAATTAATCAAGTGTCATTTGCTTGTCTGTGGATTGTTCAGGTAGATCCCCAGGAGGTCTAAAACTCTCTTCTTTGGAAAAGGCAGCATTTAAAAGTATTTCTATTTCCTTTCAAGGAAGTCTGCATCAGGACTGATATGATTTATTTTTGTCAAAATTTGTCTTGAAAGATGCTTTTCAGTTTCTGAATGCAAAGGTAAACATCCTAGGAAAAAAAAATCCCTGTAACATAATCTTTAAAATTCATGAGTTGGTTGTTAAACTTCAAATCTTGAGCCGCATTTGAAGACAAGACTATAGGCTATAGTTCAACAGTTATTTACAGTTTTTCTAGTTGTAGTCATTACGATTCCAAATGAGACCTACAGGCTTGGTTTTGGCTTAGCTTAATGAGTGGAAGTTTTTTCAACATTTATTTCTGTGGGAGCTGAACCAAGTACTGTAACTTACTTTGTATTAGCTTGCTCTGCCCTAGAAAAGAATACCATCTTAGTTTCTTTTTTTTTGTAGAAGAAAGCAAATTATTCTTGATATTTAGCATTAACAGTAAAAAGCTGCTTATTTGGAATTGAGTAGCCAAAGTTCACATAGGTAAGGAGTCTCTGTAATTTCATGCTGTTTGACCTTTGGTTTCTTTTAAGACCAGCTAATTTCTCAGGAATAGAGGCAAAATCCCATTGTCATTCTTCTTGATCCCTTTATAATGAACAAACCAGAAGACATTATTTTTATTTTGTATTATTGCTAATTATGTTTGTCTATGCATTCTGGTGATTTTATATGCTGTTGAAAATATCTTCAAGTTGAAAATTCAATTTTGAATATTTTCAGTATTACAAAATTATTTTTTGGTGTCTGTTGGTTTCTAGTGTGTCCTTTTGTTTCCCATTCTACCTAACAGAATCTCACTGTACCTCAAAATTAGAAAAAAGCTGTTTGAATGCAGGTTCTCAGTAAATAGTATCTTTGCAAAAAGGAAAAATATAGGCAGTTGCTGGCATGTGGAAAAAAAGAAATATACTTACTGCAGTGAAACTAAGGAAATGAAAAATTACATTGGAAAAAAAAAATTTCATCAGAAGCCTTGTAATAAACCTCAGTGAGAAAGGAGAGGTAATATGACTTTTTCTGAGATATCATTTCACCCTTTCCCTTTAAAGTTTTATTTGGTTAGAAGTCAATATTTTCCTTGCTCCAGAGTAGGAATGGGTTGTTTGCTGGTACTCTAGCTTCATGCTTGCTTTGGGGATCACATAGGTAATTCCCAGAAAAACAATTGGCAGACCAGGATAATTGCTGCTGTCTTGAGTCCAAGGGGATCAGGGCTAGGCAGATAATTTGTTCTTGAATATGGAGATCATTCTTCAGCCTTAGATGTCACTGGGTCTATTTACATGATTGTACCTTTTCTGGAAGAGAGACAGAGTTGTTAGCACTTGTACAGCTGAACACATTGTGAAAAATGTACTTGGTCTATAATACCTAGCAAGTCCTTTGACAAGTGAGCTTCTATGTAAACAGTGATTAATTGCAGACATCTCTGAAATTTCCATTTCAATGACACATAAATTTCTTCATGAGGTAATGACTTTCTTTATTTAAGTGTAGCCTGATAGCCTGTATTTTACAAAAACTTGAAAACAGTAAATATCTTTATGTGATTTTTCAGCTGTCAAAAAAATCCATTGTGAAGTTACTTGTGTAATAGTACTTGTGTAATAGGCTAGTGCAGTAGGATATTGTATATATGTTATCTGTCAAATCTGTTTGCTCCTGCAGGATTTTACTTTAGCAGGTATTATCCAAGGTGAGAAAGTGTATTTAGAAGTGTCTCATTGCCTTGTGTAATCCGCTAAGTCACCTGTGGCCGCACTGGCCATTTAGTGCTACAATAAATACTGTAAAAATATCCCCACTCCCACTTTTAAGGGCAGATGGAACCTAATCTGAATGTCTACTCAAGTTAGAGAATACATGAGTTGCTCTTCATCTCTGAAAAAAGTGAACTGAAATGGAACTGCTTTGGAACAGTGAGAGTAAGGTTCTACAGACTTGTATTAATTACAGAGAAGAGAAAAAGAGCATAACCACTTCCCAACTGCGGCCTGCAATCAGAGTCCTTTTAATCAGAGTACTTGAAAATAGCAGGAATGTAGCTGGGGGAGTGAGTGGGTTGGTGATCTGAGACAGAGTGTTGTTAAGCTCTACCCATATGATGATGAACTCAGAGGTGTTGAAGCAGGAGGCTATCAGGACCCATTCCTTCCCCTGCTGTTACCATAATTATCATGCCCTGTGATGGCCATATCGGAAAGTACACTTGGTAGATAACTGGCTCTTGTTTCTAGTAAGTTGTTCACTTTTAACTTTGCTCACCAACTAGAGTAAACCAAACCTCAGAATTGCTTAAACTGTTTTAACCAAAGACTGTGTTTGTCAGACTGTAATCAGAAAGTTCCAAGGATTTGAGTTCTAGCAATTAAAAAAATTACTATCACTCTACAGTAGTTGCTGCTCTCAGCATTAATTAAAGACAAAACAAAACACTAATGCTCAAAACAAAACACAGACACCCACACACGCACCAGTCTTTGTTACTAGTTTTGTGAATGCTGTTAGTTACTGATTTCCAGCCTAAGCTTGTCAATTCTCCTTGAAGTTTGGTGACTTCATAAACCACTTCAGTTGTAATTATCTAGCCGTGCCATCGCCAGTTTCTGCAAGATAAAACTATTTCTGTCCTTCAGGCCTTCTGTTCATCATCCATCCGTTCCATCCCACAGTTTAGTGAAGCTGAGTCTTCTGCTCACTGGCAGGCTAGATTTTAGCATGTGGTTGCTCATTGCCCTGAAGAGATGTCAAAACCTGTGAAACATCCTCTTTTCTGCTCAAAGTAGCAATTTTCTTTCTTGCCCTCAGCTGCTCATCTAGTTTTTGGAATGATCTTACAGAAGCAATTGTTTTACTCAACACATGGAAGCTTTTGCTTTTTTGCCATCCTCGAGGGATGGCAAAGAAGAGGAATCAAGAACGTACATGGAAATGAACTAGATCTTTGTTAAACTGGTTTTAACTTATCTACATTTGGCAATTTGCATTTGTTTAATTAAAGTAATTAAAAATTTATTTCAGTTATGTGGAAGTCACTTTGTCATTGCTAATCAGGTCCTTGTAGCGCTTTAGAGCCATATGAATTAAGACAAAGGCATTCTGGCTTAGTGGGTGGCCTGACAGCATAGTAACAGGAACAGGCAAGAACAGAAGGGGTGCAGGGAGCAGTGGACAGTTGGGTGGCAGGGTAGTCAGACCTTGGGGACAGGCCTGCAGCCCCTCCAAAAAATATTTTGTGTAACAAGCGCTCCTTTTAAAGCGTATGTAAGGCCCTGCTCTGTCCTCTCAAATGAATATATAGGTTTCTTGTTTGAGAAGTATGTAGCGCTGCAACCTGGAGGAGCTGTGGACTTTCTCTGGGGTAGAGAGGCCTTACAGAAACATCTGGATAGCCAGAGAGCAAGACAGTAACCTACTGCCAGATTTGCCACCTGGGAGAGGGTGATCCTGGCATTTGTACAAATTGTATAAATTTGTACAAACAAGAAGCTGGAGAGGAGTGCACAGAAAGAGATCTTTGGGTTCTGGTGAATGGCAAGTAGGATATGAGTCAGCAGTGCCCTGGCATCCAGGAGGGCCAGGCTTGTCCTGGGGTGCATCAGGCACAGCATGGCCAGCCGGGCAAGGGAGGGGATTGTCCCACTCTGCTCTGCACTGGGGCAGCCTCACCTCAAGTGCTGGGGGCAGTTCTGGGCACCACAATATAACAAAGATACAAAGTTCTTAGAGAGAGTCCAAAGGAGGGCTGTAAGAATGGTGAAGGACCTTGAGGGGAAGCCATATGAGGAGTGGCTGTGGTCACTTGGTCTGTTCAGACTGGAGAAGGGAAGGCTGAGGGGAGACCTCATTGCAGTCTACAACCTCCTCAAGATGGGCAGCAGAAGGGCTGGTGCTGATCTCTCTGGTGACCTCTGATAGGACACAAGAAAATCGAATGAAACTGTGTCAGGGGAAGTTCAGATTGAACATTAGGAAAAGGTTTTTCACCCAGAGGGTGGTTGGGCACTGGAACAGGCTCCCCAAGGAAGTGGTCATAGCACTAAGCCTGACAGCGTTCAATGAGCATCAGGGAAGCACTCTTAGTCATATAACTTAGTTTTAGATATACTCCTGTGAGGAGCAGGGATTTGGTCTAGATGATCCTTATGGATCCCTTTCAACTTGAGATTCTATGAAAAGCAGTGTGGGACAAGGCCAGAGATGTGGTTGGGGCAGCTGAGTGTCCAGCCTGCCAGGCAAGTCTTCAGATGAAGCAGGTATAATCTCAAGTCAGGGAGTCAAGTTTGTGGGTCAGGACTAGAAACATCATATAAGAAAATAATGTATTTGTCTGCTAAGTGTTACAAGAAGGTTCTATACCATTTCCTGAGGGCAAAGGTGATGATATCTCTCGCTAATTGGAGGTCTAATAATTATCTCATCCTTTTTTTGCTGTTGAATTCACAAATTCACAGATCATACCAATACACCACTGCAAGATTGACTGATATGAGCTCCTACAAGTTTTGTATAACTCACTGTTAGAGGTCCGTCAGATAGATACTAGTTGACAAAATAATTTTTTTTCTATATACCTTATGACTTTTGGACCCACTTTAAACTAAGTAGAAAAGGGGCTCTTAACCAAGAAAATAACAAGGCCCTGAGGCATCTTAAGTTGGGCATTTGGTAGCACTGCTCATTTTATAAAATTTTGCTTGAATTATGCTAGTACCTTCTAATTTTTGTATGATTATAAACTGATCATTTGAGTAGAGGGCTGCATTTCCACACGTGATAAAAGAAATTAAATACACAGTGCACATTAGTGTTTCTATGGCTAATTTTCTTTCCAAAATTTATTATGCATTTAAGGGCTTGTTATATTCAAATGGAGAAAGTTTTTCTAATTTTGTTCGTACATTTTCTGCTCCACTACATGAGTGATGACATTGTTATTCAACAGTTGGGGAGAAGACTGCATCTGTCTCATTAAGATACTTACAGTGTAAAATTTTTCTGGAATGTATGCAGTCTCACTGAACTGCTGCAAGCAATATACAGCTCATTCTCAAATGAATTTAGTGTTAAAAATTCTAGTTTACACAAGTTTTTATTCCCTCTTTTCACCTTATCTCCAAAACCAATGTCTTGATGTCATTAATTTTTTAAGAAAAGAAATAATACATTTTCGTTCAGAATATGATTAGGAGCTATTATTGTAGCTTACAAAATCATTCTCGAGGGAACACTGTACTGTTAAGTGTAATCCATAAGCTTTCTACTTCTTTAGAGTTTTTTTGAAGGTAAGTTGTGATTTTCCATATGATCGGAATTATTTTTTTACCTTTTTGAGATAGTTGCAACATTCTTGACTTTTGCAAACACTGGACTATAGATCATCTAGCCAAATTTGAGAATGTGTTTAAAAGACTAAATGTGATCTGAGATCTGGCAACCAAGAATGTTGCAGAAATTTATTTACTGAACTGACTGTCAGCTCGATGGACCAGAACTCAGCTATTAGGGGTCTAAAAACTGTTTTTATGCATCTCCTTTCATGTGTCTGTTCAAATGAGTCAAATTATAATTTTTATTTTATGCTTTTTTTACTTTGTTGTTTATTTGGGTCATATGCTGTTAGTCAGGCTTCCTGTTAATCTATCTGACCTTTTAAAATTTTTTTTCTTAGGTGTCTATGTTCTTAATTCAAACATGTTAACGATTTCAATGCGCCAAAACATGAAAGTCAATAAGAGAGATATCTGTTCCTTATTCCTCAGTTTCCCACTCTCACTAACACAAGCAGAAGTTACACCATTTTTTGTAGGTTACACTGTGATTTTCTTTTGCACTTTTTTTCTTTTTTTTTTTTAAATGAGATTTGCCTTTGGCTCTGTTTCTTCTGGTTCACCCAAGGTTTGCACCAGCTCATGTAAGCTAGTGGAGCAGAAGTGGGGACAAAATTTAAAGAAGTGAAGATGAATGGCTACTGGAAATGATGTGAGGGGACTGCAAGGTTTATTTTCCCCTGTTTAATTTTTTCACACAGGCAGCATTAAATTATTCATAAAGTAGTAATGGTGACAGCAGTTTATAAAAGAAAAGAGATCTTGCATCTTTCTTTGAATTGGCTAACAACTCTCAGGATGTAAAATAGTTTTAAATGTTTCTCATCTGTGTTGAGAGAGAGAGAAGCTCTTCTAAAATTATACACAGAGTTTGTCATGCATAAAGATGGGCATTGAAAGTTTTTCTATTTGACCCTATTCTGTACATCAAACCTAATTTTGAGAAAAAATATAAAGGATGTTGGACAACTTCAAATGTGAAAATATTATTAACACTCAGAGGATAACCAGTGGGGAAAAAAGTGCTATTGAAAGTGACCAATTATTAGAATCTTCAAATGAAAGTAGGATGCCAAGTTGTATGTTAATCAATCACAAATTATGAGGCTCAATATCAAGTTAAATGAATGAAATCTCATGACCTGAAATATCTGGCGTACATGTACATTATCAACATAGTTTCATGGCAGCTACCCATGTCTTCCTCTTTAGCACCTGACAGACAAAAAATAATTTGATCCTTCTTTTACTGGAAGTTAGAGTGACTTTGTCTTATAGTTGGTGCTGACTAGTAGCAATCATAAGGATAATTACCATCAACCAGATAACATATAATGATATTGGGGAGGTATTTCAACTACTTTTCTTATGTATAATTCATAAAGTATAGTTACTTTATGAAACAAAAGTATAATGAAGAAAGTTCAAACAAATATTTATTATTTCAGTGTTTGCATTGACTGGTCTGACCCACCTGTGAGTGTTGCCCTTTGTGGAAACACACGTGTGAGTGTGCCAGCAGTATGGAATTCCCCACTCCCATGAATGAATTGGCTTGTCTTTGCGGGGGAGTTAGGGATCAGGGGCATTTGCTCCTCACTGCATTCAATTCAATACTGCCTAATCCTAGCAAAGACACGCTTGTGAACACCTAATGGAAGAACAGCTTCCATTTTTTTCCTCCTCCAAGCTCATAAACAGGCAGGAAATTGAGAGATTCGTATTATGTTTTTTATGACAGATTTGTACCACAAACATCCTTGTCTGCTGAGTACTCCTTGCCTGTCACTAGTTGTTTTGCTGCTGGCAACTCATCTTGACAACTTGAACTGATCACAAAGCAGAGAAATATGTTATGTTCCAAATGTGACAACTATTTTTTAATAACATTTTGATTATGTTTCAATTAATCATTTGTAAAGCTTAGTTCTCTTGCATACTGTCTGCACACCAAACTTGAATAGTGTAGATAAGTGCACTGGTAGCTTTTTATCAGACACCAGAAATCATGAATGTCAGTCACTTAGTGCTTTGAATGTACAGAGAGTTACATAAGTAATAAGTCTTAGTATTGCTATTCAGTTAAAAAGAAACTTACCCTAATCCTACTGTTTCTGAGTTGTATAAATCCTTTGAACAAATCTCATAGATACCTTTTTATACTCTTGCACAGCTTCTTTCAGAGAAGTAAGGTTATACCTCTACCATTATGGCTCCGACAGCCTTACTATTATCCTCCTTTCTAAACATATTGCCAGCTTGAGTTTTAAGGAACTGTGTTGGTAACCATTTCTGTAGTGATGCGTCATTTGAAGCACATATGCAAGGGCTATCTTTAGATTTGGAGCCAGAAGTATATGGCTAGTGTTTCAAAACACTACATCATACAACTTAAATACATTCCAGTTTAAATTTTATGCTTTTTGACTGCAACAAATACCTATCAGGAACATGTAGTAGAATAACCTTTGGAGAATCAAAATTATAAGGTTAGGCTGTTCTAAATAATTAATTTTGTGATACAGTAGGCACGAGTGTTGAAATGAACTGTATGATTTCCCAGTTTTTACTCTTATTATTTGGCTGTTCATAACCCAAATAATTTGTATTGTTGTTCTTGCTTTCTTACAATAAGGATGTTAAAGAGCTTCTGTCAAACTCAGATGCATTAAAGTCTGTGTTTCAAACCTGTTGTGGATATACACCTTTAATGAAAATATAAAGGCTTAAAATTAGACTGGCAAAGCCAATAATGCCAAGTTTTAATTAGCTGAATTAACCTTTTTGTGTTTCTAATTGATATTCTCTGTCAAGAGACAGTTAATACATTTAAGAAAAAAATTCTGAAAATTTTTGTTAATCCCACGCTGTATCTTGCATTTTTTCCTCCCAAGTTTTCATGCTGCTAATACTGCCAATACTTCCAGTCACTAAGAAGTAAAGAATTATTCTTCCATACTAGTTTCTGATACAAGCTTGTGTCATTAGTCCTTCTGGCTTGCATTTTACCTTGCTAACTTTCTGACTCTTTTCTGTGAGATGGCTTTCTCTTTTTTTTTTTTTGTTCTGTAAAACTTTCAGAAAAAAGACACTTGCTTAAAAAGAAAACCAAACAAACCAATGTGGATTAAAAGAAACTTAAGACTGGGCCAAAAATGTTGAATTTTAGGAAAACTGGAATTCACATCGATCTTCATGGATCCAGTTTAAAAAGGTGAATATACAAAAATTATAAATAATTTGTTTGAACTTTAGTCCCATGGATAAAGGGTGAGGAGGAATTAGTCTTTCAGAATGTGAAAAAAGTGTCTGCAAAATTTAGTCCATTCTTTCTCCCTCCCTGCTTGTCTCTTCTGCCAGTCTCTCCCTTACCTAGCAACATTCTGAGCAGCATATCACTTCCTTGGAGAAAATGGTGATGGGGACCTTCTGTGGGAAACTGTGGCATAGGATTGGGTTTGACAGCCTGGATGGGGCTAGGATGGGGTTTGCTGCTGCCTGATACCAAAGAATTCATTTTGGGTGGGATAACCAGAGTGGACTGTAGCGTGGGAAGAACTGGGAAGCAAGTGTGCAGACCAAAGCCCGAGGCTGTGTGCGCAGTTGGGGCAGAGAGGGAGCAGATTGGCCTTCATGGCAAAGGGGAGCGCTGTCAGAAAAGCTTGTAAACTGCTATGTATGAAGGGAAAAAAGCATCTGTAAATATAAATACTTTACTCATTTATGCTGTTCACTGTTGATGACACTTCTTATTTATTTAATCTTCCTTTCTTAATATTTTAGCTAAATATATTTGCCATCATACAAGAGAAGAAATGTCTTACAGCTCAGAATCCTAAAAATCTCATGGCAAAAACCAACACGGGGTACTGTTTATTCTTGACAAGCTCCTCAAAGTTCTTTATGCCTGCTCAGGTGATCAAATTCACTTAAAACAATATCCAAAGTTATTGTGCAGGGTCCCTTGTGCTTTCTTTGGAGGCTCCTAAGTAGAGGATAATGCAATTAGTACCAAATGGAGCACAATGCCTGGTGACCTGCTGACACAGAAGATCAGGTTTTGAGACAGAATATCGTGGGGAAAAATACTCCCTATTAAATTTGCCATTGCGTCTCTTTGCTAAATCCTCATAAGCAGGTCATAAATTATATTACTACAAAGATTTCTGTCACAGAAGCCAATCTATGTTTAATTCAGCCTGACATCATCTGCAGGGTGGAAACTTGCAGTTAATTGTGGGCATTTTTCCCCAAATGCTATCTAAACTAAAAGTGAAGGCTGTGAAGCAAAAAATCCAATTCTATGTTGTTTTCTTATTATTGTGAGAGGTGTTACCTGTGTCCAATAATCTTATTACTGCTCTTTTTTTTAAGCATGTCTTGTAACTTCTGCAAATAAAACTTTGTAACTGTGGTTTTGTTTTGCTAATGTTATTTCTCACTTTTTTTCTGTATTCTATTACAAAAAAAATACTACCTTTTCAGCTATGTAAATCCTTAGCAGCACTCTCTATTTCTGAAATGTTATTTTATGATATAACTGTATAAAAGTTCCAGTGAATTTAACGTTACACAGTCTGAAAATAATTTATATATTCGTGTGCTTACTGAGGACTTTGAGATATTTAGTATTCTGTCCTATGGACAGGTTTTTTTAATGACCATGAATAGAGATACAAATTTTTTTTTTAGTTAAACCTCCGTCTTTACATTTTACCAGTTGGAAGATAACTGATTTTCATGTTCTTTGTCGTAAACATGGAAAAAAGTAATTGTATTGCATGCAATTAAAAAAAAAAAAAAGAAGATAATTCTAAAGTCAGGACTTCTACAAGCCTCTGTAGTGAACTTTAAATTGTTGGCTTGCTTGGTTTTCTGTGAATTTATGTTGACATGTCTCTATTCTTAAACTATTTTTTACTAAGAAAGTATATTACAACGATATAAAAAGTATACATTATACTGTTATTGGAAATCCTCTCCCTCACCATTAATACTTTCTTTCCTGTGTTATTTGAAAAACAAAATCTGCTACAGATACTTATAAGGTAGATGAAACAACATTTTTAAGCAGTTTGTCTTTAATCATTTAATGTTAAGATGGCTAGACTAAGCTGATGTCTGTCTTCTTTTGTAGTCATCGAGGAGAGGGATACTCCTCCAAAGACTGATTCATCCCACTTTAATTGTTACTTTCTGTGCATTGACTATAACAGACTTAACTCATTTGAAAGGCTTAGTTTCTTGACTGTAGCTGAGATTAAATTTGGGAAAATATATCCAGCTACTTAGAATTATCAAGAAAGAGGTTTTCACAACAGGTGCTTGAAACAGCATTAGAATTTAAAAAGCAATGTGCTGATGGAGTTTAGGTGATTTCAAAATAGACAAAAACTTCAGCTTCTTCAGAGTAATATTTTTTTTACTAAATATTATGTTAATCCTATCTGACATGCTAAAGTTGGTATCCATGAGAGATAATATGAGAACCAGACTTCTTAATGTTTAAAATTATTTTGAGATAATGTTTTGGTTCCTAGGTCACTGATGTTTTTAACACCTAAAAATGCATCCAGTCCTTTTTTTAATAGTTGTTGTGGCATTCTATAACTAGAGAAGTTTTCTGGTACCCCATCAGAAAGGAATAATGATTGAAAATTGCTGCACAATGTGTGTGTGGTGTGTAGCTACAATTGCCATTTTAGGGTGAGCAACTGATTACTAAATTTTATATGCTTGGAAGAGTTGCCACTGAATACAGGTCTAATCCCAGAATCAAAGAAGGTATAGAAGTGCATCTTACATCATGTATGATAACTTTTTGGATCATTCTAATAGGTAATGTGTAGATAAATTAGGTTATTTCTATGTAATATCCCATATGGCAATGTAAGAATTCTTTTCAAGCATTTGATTACATTTTGCAGTTTTCTGTGCCTTTCCCTCTGTTGTCTGTTGCAACAGAAGCAATATTTTGTTTCCATTAGAGAGTAGAATATTTGTGCAGCTGTGGTGGAGGTGAAATGTGGCTCCTACACTACAGCATAGGGGTTAATGAAACAATGTATATATTACTGTTGTTGACTTAAGCATAGAAACTCAGGTGTTCTCATTCCTAGATCAGGCTAACTTCCTATTTGCTTGATAAATATTTCTGTGTATGCTTCCAAAGTCAAAGGTTAAGTTAGAGTTTTTCGACCCTTTTGAAAAAGGTGAAGATAAGGTGAAATGGCCGGTTAAAACAGCAAGTAATTAATTGAGTCTCTTTGTTAACAGGAAGAAGGTCAAGTGCACATAACTATTGTGATTACACAGTCTGCATTACAAGCAGCTGAGTCATTTAACCTGAAAGTGGTTAGATTGGAAGGCTGGGAAACAATTAAATGTGATTTTACTTCAGGGTAGTAGCTATACTTCCAAGTTACTATAGTATTTTGAGGTTTTTTTCAGTCCCTTGTTGTTTTGCAGTACCAATTAGTTTTATTACTGTGAAACATTTTATTTAGAGTTTATTGTCTTTTTTTTTTTTTCTTTCTTGCCACACGGTAGCTAACTGGCTGCAATTTAAAAATGAAAATGCCAATTTCTAATGGAGGTGTAGTTTATTTTTTTATTATTATTTTTTGGCTTTGTCTTGTATATAATTCTAAAAGTTTTTCAGATACACAGTTTTGATTGCCTGATCTGAAGTGTAGAAAAGATTGCTTAATTTTGTCATATAGGAAGTATACATCTAGTTAATGCTGGGGAGAATCCATAGTTACCTGCTGATGAAGATCAAATTATTTGCGATACCCTTCCAACATCTATGAAAAACACTGAAAATCAGATGCTGCTGATGTCTCATCATACAGTGAGGTTTCAATTATAACATGCTGTAGATGTACCATGGAAAAGTCAGATGTTTTGAAATTATGGAAACCTTTATTAATTTCCCTTCAACTTCATCCCTAGTGTAGGAGATCTCTGCTAAATAGTGTCTGGTAGCAGGAGATACATTATGGATGTTTATTTACTTGGAAGCCACTTTTTTGCTTTAGAGAGTTACTTCCTGCTCTACTTGAAAGCTCAAGGCTAAATCAGGATGTAGAGAGAAGGAAAGGAATAGAAACCCATAGAAAGGGAAAGGAGCAACAAGCATGAAAGAATCATAGAATGATTAGGGTTGGAAAAGACCTCCAAGATCATTGAGTCCAACCCTTGACTGAACACTTTATTGACTGGGCCATAACATTAAGTGCCACATCCACTTGTTTCTTGAACACTTCTAAGAAAAGCAGAGCTTGAGAGAATTGTTTACTACTTGTATGACTCCTTTTCTGAGGCTTCATGCAGGTGTTATATTCAGATTGTTATTTTTGTTTAGAGGATGCTCAGAATTCACCAAGAAATTTCAAGGAAGCATTACTCTAGATTATATACAAACAGTTTGAAATGTAAGAAAAACAAAACAAAACTACCTTTCCAACAGTGCATGCTTGGAATCTATAATTATTATGAAACACTACTTCCAGTAAAAACAAAAAAGGTTTGTTGGCAGTGAATTATTTTGCTTTTTAACAGAGGTTGACTAAGAAATGTTGATGCAATATGGAGTTAGGAATTACAGGATGTTACTAGAAGCAGTTTTCCTCATATTTTTAATTATATCTTTGTACATATTTTGCACTGGAGGTGTTGAGCAAATCAAGCATCACCAGAACTTATGCCTAGCCAGTTGGTGCAACTGCTGTCTTTAAGTAGTTATTTTGTAAATTATGGGTGAAAAATGGTGAATATTCAAAATGGTTCACTAAACTAGTATTTATTAAGACTGGGGCCTACTTCCTCAAATTTAGGCCAAAGGAAATCCAGGACCATTTGAGGAATTATTTTTGATGCTCTCATTGGCTGCTACACATTTTCAAAATTGCATATAATTTCTACATAATATTTCTGTTTGACAAAATTGCTGATCTAATCTATTTCACTTCCTCTAAAGGTATAACACAGTTTTAATCCAGAAAGGGGTTCAAACATTGATACTGAATGGCAAGCACAGGACTCAAACAGTTTTTGTAGTGTGGAATACCATTTGGAAAATTACTCTTTTGAAGAGGCTGAAAGACAAAGGAGAAAATGCAAATTACTTCATGACCTGCAATAAATTTCCAGCATTTAAACAAAGAAAAGGGCTTTAGAAATGTCTTGTCTGAGCAAAGTCATCACATGGTTTATTTCTCATTCTATTAGTAGAAGCTAAAATAAAGTTGTTAAATCAGGAATAGGTTTTGTCAAGCAAACCTGGTATGTTTTATCGGTAAAATTACAAAACAGCTAGATAAACATAATTTTGATACAGGCTATAATATAGATATCTGGTTTCTTCAAGTATTCTTTTTACTGCCACATTATATTTTGATCAAGAAATTTGCCTTTTATGGAGTTAATGGGGGACATAAGACAGATTATGAAACAGGCTCTGTTCAGCTGTGAAGGTGTAGATATGGTTGGAGGCACATCTGTGAACAGTAATATTTCCAGCAGGTTGCTGAGTCATCCAAAGGTAGGTGCTGGTTTTGTCAATTGACTTCCTAATCATTGGCCAAGCGTGCAAGGAATGCAGGGATGGACAGGATAGCATGATGTAAATCACATGGTTGGTGTACACAAACATGCTCTATACAATGTGAAGTGCAAGTAGTGATCTGAACTTTATTGTTTTAGCAAGCAGTTCACTCAGAGAAGGTTTAATTGTCACTTTTGGTATCTTTTCAACACCAGCTCCTATGATGAAAAGGATGAGCTTTTTGTCTGACTATACAAAAATAAATGGAATGAAAAACAGGAGAGAAATTTTTGGATTGAGCCAGCAAATAAGGCCATGTTGCTCTACTTAATTGATTACTAAGCGTAGTAATTATCCAAGCTGAATAATACTAGGTTCCCATGTGTGCTAAGAAGAAAATGAAAATGTTGGAGGAGTTTGAAAAATGGTAACAAAAAATAGTCCCAAAATTGAAAAACTGTGTGCTAAGAAGTTTAGGAAATTCTAGCTGATGAATCCAAGAGAAATTTAAGAACTATTGTGCCCAAATCTTTCTTCATGAAGAAGTAAGATGTTGAGGGGTTTTCTGCCTTGGAGGAGTAGGCATGAAATTGAAATTGAACTAGGATAAATCCAATTTTGAATGCAGATGCAATTTCCTAATAGCAAGGATAATTAAACTGTGGAGTAATTTCTCTGGATGTTAGTCTCATTGCAACTCAGAACGTTGAGACATGATATCATAATGTTCTTTAAAAATGCTTTATAATAGAATTAAGTACTGCAAGAAAAACATAGAAAAAAACTATCTGTGGGCTACAGCAGATAAATAAAGTCATCAGTATGGTCTCTTCTAGCATCAGAGCTTGCATCTGTGACAAAATATTTTGTATTTTAAGATATTAACATCCTGATTCTTCATACACTTGAATAAGACTAAAGGCTGTAGAATTGAAAAAGAATTAATGTTTTAAGGTTATCTAACCTTACCAACCACTCAAGGCAGGTTAGACTCTGAATTTGGGTCAGGCTGCCCAGAACTGTGTCCTGTTGAGCTCTGAGTACCTCGGTGATTCATAGCCTCTCAGGGCAGCCTGCACCACTGGAATTTCCCTTGCTGCCACTCATGTTGCTTGCTAATCTCCTTTGCTGTGTACCTTTCCAAAAATTCTGAATTCCTAATCAGCAATTAGATAGATGGCAATAGCAATTGAACCCTTGGCCTAGTCTCTGATCTGCACAAACCCGATTACTTTAGCCACTGCTCTTACCTTGCTCTTCTGTTACTATTATTTTGGTGTCACATTTTTCCAGTTGTGAGTACGTCTCTTGTATCGGTGGATCCAAACTGAGCACAGATACTAAACCTGGTATTGGATACATTTAATGCAGTAATTCTGTACAAGAGAAATTGATAACAGGAATGATAACTAAAGCAAGAAGAAAATAAGTATGAACTTTTTTTTTCCGTCGCTGTTATATTGCATGTTATTTTCCACAATATGGAAATTGTGTCATAACCTGTGATGTAATTAGATGTTATATTTATTATGAGATTCACTATCTGCATAAAGAGGCATGGAATTTAGATGAAAGTTATGGACTGGGAAAAAATTTAAACAAGTAGATGAAAAATATTTTAGTTTAGAAAATATATGCATATATTAAGTAAATTTCCATTCTTATACAATATTTAGAATTGGCTATGTTGGATCTGTCGTATCATAGCTATGGTACTTGGAGGAATGAAAAAATGGATATTGCTACATATTTCCTACTGTACAGAGTTTGAGCATCAGCTACTATGCTGGCAACAGGAAGCAAGGATGAGCAACAGAAAATAAGAATGAGATAGCTCCAATGTGTCTCTCTGTTTCCTCTTCCTCCAAGCATGTTTTTTAGGTAAAGCCACCAAAACCATACTGTGAGGTTCCCAATTCTTTAGGTGTATTAATACCACTTATTCTGGGCTCCATCACATTTTAGTTACTTCTCTAGCTATTTATTGGATCCCCAAATGGGTTGAGAAGGAGATAAACAGCGTATTTTTCATCCTGCATCAATCCTGGAAACTCCCAGAAGTGTAGACTCCAGCTATGCTAGAATTTTTGATGAGACAGGAATTAGTTTAGGGAAATGAACAGCTCACTGAGTGAAGCTTTGAATTGCAATGTTAGGCTAAGATCTCAAAAATCCCCCCTTATCCTATTTTATGGAGTTAAGTCCTTTTCAGTATCTGTCATTAACAACATAAATAGAAGCAGAAATTTTGATTTTGAAGAAGGTGGTCTTCATTACTTCAGTCCGTTTATACTACAACAACACAGTGCTAGTTTCTTCAGTTGCCTCCGTGTAAATGATGATCAAATCACATAAATCTCAATCTGAAGTAAACTGAGAATAATCTGAAGACAAACTTCCAGCCTGCTGCCTAAACATCTTGCTTCTATCTCATAAAAAGTGAAGTAATTTTCTAACAGTAATATACATACTTGTGCATATAAATAGATATATACATACAAAAATTGAAAACTTTAGGCACTTTTCCCTGCAACTTTTTAATAAATGTCTGTTATTTGTCCTGTTCTAGAAGATGCTAAGTTAGTATAAAAAATCCAGTAATTTTCAAAGAGTGAGCACAAAATCTTTCCAGGTTGTCTATGATAATGGATGAGTAACATTAAACACATGTAGATCATCAAAGTATCTAATTAAAGCTATCTCTTTGAAATATATTGTGTGCTTTTTCATTGAGTTCACAGTATCAGGTCTCTTTCTAATGTAGGAACCCAAAAAAGCTGAGTGTTTATTCAAGGAAAAAAATATTATTGTATGTTGTAGTATTAATTTAGTTGGACTGTGCTTCACTTATTTTGCTGGGATCTTAGGGCATTTTCTAAAAACATTCTCTCTAGAAAAGCCTGTAGAAACTGAAGTTAAGTATGATTTTCTGTGCACACTCTTGAGAAAAATGTACTTAGGAAATTCAGAGAATGAAAGAAGAATCAAATAACAAATACAAAATCAAGAAATGTTATGAAAAGTTTTTGTTTGATCAAATGTTAATTAGCTCATGGAGCAATTGTTTAAAATTGTGCTGGGCAGTATTCACTAGAGCAAATAAATAATCCGAGTGGTTGAAAGGGAAATGTTTCGGAGTAATATTGACAAAAATACTCAGTTGCTAAATATGTAAAAAGAAAGCTTTCAGGGAATTGTCACCATTTTTATCTGACAATTGCTTGCTAAAAAGCAATTTTTCTGGATTTTTCTGGTGGCTGTAAAATTTTTCCTGTTTTTCCTGGGAAACATGCTTTGTAGTACTGTGATCCCACACTGTTCTTTACAGGGTTGACCACAGAAGACAGAAATTGCCTGTATGTTTTTGTGATTTCAATAACCAGTGAAATCCCAGTGTTATGCTATACACCATTCAGGAAGATATCAATATCCATCACTTCAGAACCAGTCTCTCTTACCTCCTGTTTGCACACTGGCTCTTGAAAAAACCATTCTGCTCAGCTCTTGAAAATACTTGGTGTAAAAGTTATTGGCCACTTCGAGCCTGCTAATCTGTCTTTTACCAGTCCTTTGCCATTTTAATGAATTATAATCAGAATGTTAGTATGAAGCTTATTTTAAAAATATTCTGGCTTCCAATATTAAAAATATTACTGATTCATAATAACTATTTGCAAGGAATTCCTTGAAGTTTTTCTGATAAATTATGTGTTTGGTTCAAATATATCATTGCTAGCAAAAAAGCAACCACTCTTTGAACAACTACTCATACCTCAAATTTAGAGAGACTTTTTTTCAAGGTCAGCAGAAATTTTTGCACAAGGAAGGAAAGTTAAGGGAGGGGTCAGTAACTGCATTACAATATATATATTCTAATCAAGTGGAAATGCCTACTGGGAAGTTGCTGAGAACCTTTGAAAGTAAGATATTGAACCAGAACAGGATTTTGAAGGAGCAAACATAAAATTTGTTTTCATTCAATCTTTAAGAAATGCACATTTCATCACATACATTATGTATTATCATTTCAATTGCTTAAATATTACATGAAAATATTACAGCCTGAACTTAAATGGATTAAAAATTAAATAAATTGGCAGTAAAGTAACTTCAAAAAATATTTTTAATTTGTAATAGCTTGTAGTAAAGGTGTGTTGTCTTTTCTTAGACTGTGCTTTGGTTGAGAATAAGACATGGTCAATGCTCAAATGAGTGCTCAGTGAAGTAAGTGTTGCTTGCAAGGAGCAGCATCAGAAAGTGCTGTGGATGTTCCCCGTATTTAAATCATATGAGCATCTAAAACTTGATTGATTCCTCCCAAGATTGGCATACAAAATATTATGAAACTGTGTATTCCTACCTTAAGAAGGAACATGAAATTCAAGACTTAACTGGAATATACAACTATTCAGATAAAATGAATGCTAAATAAAATATTACTCCAAATTACGTAATGATTTGAAAATTTGAGTGATGACTAGGGAGTCAAAGTATGGTCTTTATTCATGCACAGTGTTCCTTACTGCTTGTTGAAAATAAGGTTTCCTGGCTTGGTAAACTTTAAAGGGAACCCATTTGATATTTTGAAATTCAGAATTAGGCTTCTTGAATTTTACTTCATTACATTGAAAGAGAAATTTATTTCAAATGTATTGACATGCACCCACAAGAAAAAGACCTAATACCTCAGACTAATTTTAAAATATTTAGAATACTTTTTTTGGCCTAATATTTAAAAAAAAAAAAATCAACAAATAAGTCTGAACCCATTTTTTCTTTTTAACTATTGGAATGGTAGGGAACCTCAAATGCCTTTAGTCATGCAGCAGTGTGGGCAAGCTTTTCATCCAGACTTAGCTCAGCTTTGCTTTTTAAAGAAGTGTAATCTTAGTGTGCTACCGTTTGACCACAGATGAGCTCAAAGCTGGTGTTAGCCATGAAAACTGTAATGTACACCTCTGTCAGTACAGTCTAGCAGACTGTACTTGAAGTCTTAATAGGGAGAACCCAAGCATCAACAGAAAATAAAAGCAGTTTGTTCCTTCCCTGACTTTTCTATCTACAAGCAGCAAATAAAAAGAATTGTTTCTTTAGTAACATGAAGGCATTCTACTAGGTTTGCATATTAAATAATTAAAAGCTAAAAGTAAAAGAAAAGAGGGAAAGTGTAAAGTATAAAGAAAAAGAAAATTGATGGTGCATATATGTCTACATTAACCTGTCAAAAGTACAGTAGAATAATACTTTTAACAGTATATCTATTAGAGTTCCTTCAGGAAGTTGGAATATTGAGGCTGGGCATGCAAGTTCATCTTTGCTTTCTCATATTATTATGTATTATGTGATCAGAATCTACTCAATAAAAATACATATGGGAAAATAAGTGAAAACATGGCAATGCATTCAGAAGCTGAAACTTTCATAAAATTTTGTAACTTTTTTTTTTTTCTACTTCCACAATTCCCTAGGCAAAGTTTACCTAAATCAGTGATAGAAATTAATATAACATAGGAAGATTTTTTTCCCAAAGCGGTTGAATGACATCAATGTTTAACACAATATGATGGGGAATTCAGGTTTTAATACATTAATCTATTTTCAAAGGTACGCTTCTCATTGGTAGTGGGGTGCTTTGCTTCTAGTGTTGTGGAGTGTATTTTTCATGGCAAAAGGTATGTTGATTATTGTGGTGTTTGTAAGCAGGTCATCATCTGCTTTTCAGTAATGGTTTGCAATGACAAAGATTGCAGTAGCTTCACTTCACCATAGAACATAATGACTGATGCTAAATCAAGGAGAACACAGGATTTTCTAATGACTTTCATAATGTCTATTTCTTTCAATTTCTTAAAACATTGGAAATGTTACTGATTGTGTAACCTTATTCCCTGTCTCAGGTCTCCTAGAAATCCTGAACAGAAGATCATTAAACGAGTGATTGCTCTTGAAGGAGACATTATCAAGTAAGTATTTTAAGCCTTAGTTGCAGAGTCTTTATAGGAATAGTGCAGCTTTTTTAGTATATTTTAAATCAGTATCCTAGACAACGAGTACTTTCTAGCATTTTCTTTCTATTATTAACAAGGATGTCAGCATTGTACCTGTCTCTTTTTTAATGAGAGGAGAAATGCTATACAAAACTACTCACTCTCTCGTGAAATGTACATGGGTACAAATAATGCTTGTTTCTGAGAATATCTCTGCCACAAATCAAGGCAGGTAATTGTACAGCAGTTTTCAAGGAGATTGTAGGGCTGTGATTTTTCATTTAGAAAGTCCAGCTGATGTTTCATACTGGTGTGGGCAAGTAAAAGTAGGTTGTTTTTTAGGCTTTTGTTTGTTTGGTTTTTTCAGGGTTTTGTGTTTGATATTTTATTTTATTTTATTTTATTTTGGAGACAAAGAACCCTCATAGATTACTGTCTTCACTGCAGTGTATAGGCATCTGTAGGGAATATGGTGGAACTGATTTTGAGTAAATTATTCTATCAGAAAAAAAAACCATTGTAGCAAGAGTAGACTCTAGAGTACTTCAAGACTCGGTTTACTCTGACAGATAGACCTTCCTACTGGGGCTGTATGGAAATAAATTACCACTAGATGTAAATAAAACGTTTTTGTGAGAACAGTATTTTTTTGAAGAAAATGTTTGCTTGAAAAGGTTTATTTTTGCCAGGTACAGAATTGAATAGGCATAGAGGTGGGAGGGTAAATCTCTAGTTTCCCATACTGAGATGTGAATGACCCCGGGAGATCTCAGACAATATGGCAGACTGTGACTCAATTCATTTAGATAATGATTCTTGCTCTGGTTTAGTGAATATTTAAGAAGTCCTTGACAGCTGCAACTCAAACCAAGGATTTGAATTTGATCTCAGTGGGCCCTAGTTAACAGCATGGCCTCTGTGGCATATGTCTATGTATTTTTTTTTTTTTTTTTTCCCTTCTTGCAGTCAATACAATTTCTGTTTTATTGAAAAATCCTGAATTATCTCGGTTTGGAAAACCAAGATAAATTGTTGAAGATAAATATCTAAAATAACAGGCACAAAGAAGATAATTTGATGTCCAAAAACTACAGACATCTATAGCTAAAACTACCTATCACTTCCAAGAACTAAAGACAGAGGACTAGTGTATGTACTGTCTTTTATTGACCTGTGTCCTTAAGAAGGGACTTATTTCTTGCTGCAATTGATATTAGTGCTGTAATTCATATAAGTGATAAGAATGTCATTTTTGTTCCAGTATTCCTCATTCATTTTTGTGGCAATATCAGAAAGAGATTGCAATGTAGGGTAACTTCAAGGGTTACTTTATTATTGTATGTTTATTTGTATGTTCAATATATAAAAAATAATATTTATTTATATGTTCTATATTATTAACATATTTGCCTTATTTTTTGAAACTCAATGTAGATTTTGATAAAAAAAGGACATTTAATTAAGTAAATTCTAGCTTTAGGAAATTTACTATGCCATACATTCAAACTTCTTAAGACTTGGAACTTTTCATTAACATTTGTTGGTGTTCTTGGCCAAATGGACAACGGTGTGTGGCCCAGGTGTGTTCAGAATACTGATGAGCCTGCAGGGGAATCACTCATGGACACAGAAGACTGTACAATTCTCCTCATTTGTCTGTGGTAAACCTGGTTAGATTTATTGATAGAAATATTGATAGAAGTCTCAGTTACTCAGACATGCTTTTTCTTTTTTTTTATTGGAAGATGTGACAATTGTCCCAGAGCTTTTTGCTGTTTGTCTTGGTTTTGGCTGGGATAGAGTTAATTTTCTTCCTGTAACTGGTACAGTGCTGCGTTTTTTGGCTTTAGAATGAGAATGATGTTGATAACAAAGTTATGCTTCAGTTTTTGCTGAGTAGTGCATACCCTAGGTCAAAGACTTTCTGGTTACCCATGCTTTGCCAGTGAGGAGGTGCACAACAATCCGGGGGGGAGGAGCATGGCCAGGACAGCTGACCCAAACTGGGCAGAGGGACATTCCATACCACAGAATATCACACTCAGTGTGCAAACTGTGGGGAGCTGGATGGGAGGCACTGATCACTGCTTGGGGATGGGTGGTGAGTGTTTTTATTGTGCATCACTTGCCATTCCTGAGTTTTATTCCTCTCTTTCTCCTTTCAATAATAATAACAACAACAACAATAACAAAGATAGTAGCAGTGATTATTATGTAATTAATTTCTGTTGTTGTTGTCATTAGCATTTTATTTTATTTCTTTTCCATTATTGAGCTGTTCTTTCTCAACCCATGAAGTTCACCTTTTCTTTCCAATTCTCTTCCCTGTCCCTGGCAGGGAGGGGTGGAGTGAGCAAGTGGCTGTGTGGCATTTAGTTTCCAGCTGCAATTAAATCAGACAAACAGTATTGCCATGGGTTGAGATAAGAAAAGTGATAGGCAATATGATCTGTGATTCTGTAGTTGTGTTTTCATAGCAGAACGAATTATCTTTATTTGGTCCATTTGGAGTATTAGGGATAATACAAAAAGGCTGTGTTTTCTCATGTTATCAATTAAGGTAAGTTAGTTATCATTTTGCTGTTTGTTAATTACTGAAAGTGATGAAAGATCAAATAGGCAGAGCCATTAGTGCCATAGGAAAGGCCCCTTATATTTTGACTTGAGTTCAGGAGTTACAACTCCATGGCAGAAAAATCCTATTTTTCAAATCTTAATTTCTAAAAGTATTTAATAAAATGAAAATTGTGACATTTTAGAAGTAATAATGACTGACTTAGAGTTTTTGTAAAGGTGTGTGGGTGAAAGATCTATAATAGGTCCATTTTCTCCTTTAATTTTGTATTTTTCAGGTAGTCAGACATTATGGACTGCATAATAATTTACCTTTTGAAATATGATTTGAGGCATTGGAAAATGCTACAAACTCACTGAAATAAAAATGCTGTCATTTCAGTTTTCTATTCCTGTTTCCAGTCTAGTTGCTAGTGCAGGTGAAGCGAGTTTGGTTGTGTCTTGTAAATCACCAGAAGCATACAGTACATGCCACAAACCTGTAACAGATAATTTAATTTAGATAAGCTAGTACAACTTCCTTTTTAAAAGAATTTAAAGAATGGCCAAAAAATCACCACTTAGTCCTTGAGAATGAGTCTATAGTTCAGCCTGTATATAGACAACATTGCAAAGTGTAGCTCCCGTAGATCAGGATTTGTATTGTTTTCCATGGATTCACAGGAGAGTTAACTTTAAGTAGAAAATCAGTTCCTGAAGACTGTTTAAATGATAAGTCTTCCAAAGGAGGCCTTATTTAAAAAGTCAATATAATCTAATTTGTTAAAAATTAATGTTGGTATTATAAAACACTTGGAGTAACTTGAGATTAAAGTTATTAAAACTCATTTATCTTAAATGCATTACTGGTAATTCAAAAATCTATAGTAATCTTTCACAGATGAGTTATGGTATGTTTTCAGTAACAAAAATAAATTATGGTTTATGTGAAGGAAACCAAAACTGGGATTAAGCTAGCAACATTTGAAATTGTCTGTTCAGTATCTTGCTGAACTAATTTGTTTTCCTCCTGTCTGTCACGGTTCCAAAGGTCTGCAGGAGCTTGGTGTGCCAGTTATGTTTTTTTCATCTATTTGTTTGCTTCTTAATACTCTACCTGAATGATTAGTGATCAGTGTGAGTGAGATGAGTGAGAATGATTAGTGAGCCTCTAGGAAGAGTAATTTTAAAAAAAAAGGTTATGTCTGGGAATATTGTTAGGCTTTTAAGGAGTTAGTGTTCTGAACTGAGTGCTTCAGCAAAATGTTGTTGCGTTTACATGTTGCATCTTGCAAAATTGCTCTGAAGATGTGAATAAGGAAATACTCCTTGTTTCTCAAAGCATGACACTGCAGAGATAGATCATTACGTTATTAAGCTGTAGGTCTAAACCAACTTTTCAACAGTAACTTTTCGTCTTTTACTACAAGGTTTATCATTAAGTTGTAGAAACTTGCCACAGAAAGTTAGGAAAGAAAGAAGTATAATGGGATTTGAAAAAAGGTAGAGAATTAATAGAAATAAAGCCCCTATAAAAAAAAAATTTAATAAAGCTATTAAATACAGCGATCATTGTATTAACTTCTTGTACTCCTGTTGTCAAGTTCATGCAGCCTTCTTCCAGTCAAAGATTTCATACTTAAATTATAAACAAAATCTGGTCATTCTGTCCACTTGGTAGAGAGCCCTTTCAGCTTCAAACTGTCATTACTACATGCAGGTGTTTGGTTGCTTTTTTTATTCTCAGAGGGTTAGTGTCAGTGGCATCCGGTGTCCCTTTAGAGTGAAAGATAATCAGTAAGGGTTTTTTACTGTTTGGGGTTTTTTTTTGTTTTACTGAACCCACTCAATTTTGTCAGACATTATGGCTGCCATTTTTTTTTCACTGAGGTCCAGGAGTGATTGTCCAACAAAACAGCTGTCTTCACACAAGAGACCATACTGGATGATAACAGTTTGTGTTAGATTATAGCAAAAAATCAGTGTCTTCCTCTAGGAAGTAGAATAGCCTTCAGAAAAACTCAGACTTTGCCAGTGTTGGAGCACAAGAATGTCTCTATACATAACATCTTCAGGGCAATCACCTGGCAGGAATTGCATACAAACCTTTGCCATTTAATGATACAGAAGCAATTTTCTGTTCAATAGTGCTGTAGTAAGACTTTTTGTTCCCTCTTCACTCACTGCCCCCAAAATATACACATAGATCCCTGGTAACTATCCTGAGGTACTGCTTATGTGGTAAGGTACTGCTTGCAATGGCTGAAAGTTAGAATAGGAAAATAGATTATCAGTAAAACACATTAAAATCTAGGAATCACGGTAGGTGATGACACACAGGGTATGTTTTATGGCGGTGTCCTAATCTCTTCTTCATCAAAGTCCACTGTGTCTGTCTTTGGGTTTTGAATATAAATCTGTGAGTGGTCAGATCCACATTGACAGGAGTGGTAGATCTGCAGAAATGAGAACAGATTGTACTCTACAGCGACACAGCACTATCCTCATGGATTACAAATTTTGGAATATCTTTTATTTAGACTGTCGTCTTCATATTGTTCTGTCTTAGTTCTTTATGTATTTAAAGGACATAGAAGCAGTCAAATTACCTTAGATGAAAACTCTTCAACCTCTAAAATATTCTTATTTTGTGTCTATGTGCACAGAATATCTCACAGGTTTTATGCAGTTTATTTGGCACTACTTACTGTTAGGTACTGAAGGGATTTTTTTTAGCCAGTGGAAGTTTTTATTTAGGTTCAGCTATACTGCTCTGTTGTGACTCTTTGTCATTGATCGTATTCTTTCAAGTCTCCTAAATAGAGTTTCCATTGATTTTGATTCCATTTCCATATGCTGAGTCCTTGCATGACTGGACTCCATTTCTTTAAATGCAAATGATGAGAATGTATATTGGTGCAGCATCTTTAGCCCAGAAAAACAATTTGAGAAATGCACAGTGAAGTATCCGTAATGAATTTCTAAGGTTCTATAGATCTTTAGGCCCAGTAGTGATGGTACAAAAAGCTGGATTTTTGAAATTTGACGTTATGAACAGTGCTGTGATACACACAGTGTTTTAGGAAAAGAAAGTGTTTAAAAAAAAAAAGTGTTTTAGGAAAAAAAAAATACCATTGTGTCAGACCACACATAGACTTCGGTGTGCATTTTGGGGCAGAAAGACAACATAGTACAAGTACAGCAGAGGGCCCCATGTCCTCAAGTGCAACAGTGGCTGCAGCAGTTGCCTTTCCAGGAGATGTTGGGCCAATGGGACTTGTTCAGCCTGGAGAAGAGAAGGCTTTGGGGTGACCAAACAGAAAACCTCCCACTATGTATGGGGAGGTTAGAAAGAAGGTGGAGCTGGGCCTAGTGGTGCACTGGCCATAGAGGTTCAGACTGGACAAAAACCACTTTCTCTTCGAGGACGGTCAGGCAATAGGGCTATTGCCAGAGAAGCTGTGGCTTCCATCCTTGGAGGTGTGCAAGGCCCGACTGAATAAAGCCCTCAGTAATGTACCTTGTAGCTCACCGTGGTTTTGGCAGGAGTTTGGGCTGGCGCTCTCCTGATGATTCCTGCAACCTGAACTATCCTATGATTCTACGATAGCAAATACTAATTTTCAAATGTCTTACTTCACATTTAGATGAATGTTTCCTCTGTTAGAAGCTTAAACAAATGCAGTGTAGTCATGTCACTTAAGAGAGCGTGTCTTTCATAGACATTTTTCTTTAAAGAAACAGATTTGATTTCTATTTCACTGAAAATTGATTTGCTGCCAAGACATCAGATGGTGAGAAAAGACATGCATACAAGTATAATCATTCCAATGGGAAGCTCAATAGGTTGTCATTATGAAGATTTTCAAAAAGTGAGCAGCAAGAGACTAAAATGCATTAACACCTTAAAAGTCCAATAGTTAATAAAATACCCTCATGTATTTTAATTTTCAAAAATTATTTCCTTTTTGCAACCTATGGATACAAATTTCATTGGTGATCTGAAATTTGGCCCTTAAATCCATACTTAGACATCAGAATAAAGGGTGTGTTTAGTAGAACTGCTCTTTGTTCTGAACAGTTTAGAACTGCATCTTCTTGGTGTTTAGATGTCTGGTTAAGCAGTTTGTGGATATCAGCTTATCTCCGTTTCAATTCTGGCTCTCATCTATGTGTATTGCATTAAAAGCTCACTGTGACAAGAACAAAGATGAGGGTAGGAGGAAGGAAAGAGTATTAAACCCATTTTATAGATGAGAAAGTCAGGATGAAAGATGTTGTTGTAGGCTTATGCTTATATAAGAAGCTTGTGGAACAGATATTAACTGAGCTCCCTGGGCTCCTCATCTCAGAAAATGAACAATAAGTTCATGTATTTGTCAGCAAAGATTTTTCTAGGTGTACTGAAAGGCAAACAGGTTCAAAACCTGGAAATTTGTGCACTTTCCTCCTATAAATTGAAACTACAATTTTTATTAACTCAAGCAGTATTAGGACCAGGCATATTCTTATGTTTGCAATTTGAGGAAAAACATGCTGAAACAAAATACTCTGCTCTGGATAATGTAAATAAATCTTACTGTTTATTTCATTTTACAGCAGTGCAAAAGTCCTCTTTCTGTCTTGAATATATTTTGTGTGGTGAACTCAGCCAGTGACACCGTGAAAATGTTGTATCCACATACCATAATGAGTAGCAAACTGTCTTGCAAGATAGTCTCAGTATGAGGTTGTTTTATTATCTGTATCATTATTTTGGCTTTAGAGTCCCAAATGATGACTTTTTTGGGGTGTGTGTGTGGGGGGGAGCGGTTTCCATCTGAATTTCTTTTTCTCCTTTGAAGAAAGATTTAAGACTTTCTGTTCATTTCAAATCAAGTAATGGTCAAGTAACTGTAGATGACTGAGGTGGGTGGTTTTTTAAAGGTATTGCTTTTCTTGCTCCCCTTCCATTTCTACACACACACACCAACACACACACACACACACACACACACACACACACACACACTCTCTCTCTCTTCCCTCCGGCCTTCCACCCCCCAGAACTGGAGATACAACTCATGTCATTGATTTAAGCTGATCATATGCATGATACTACCCCAGTCTAATGGTAAAAGTAATTTCCATTTCCACACATATGCAGGAAAATAACAGCCGCTGCACCACTTTTGAAGCTGTACATAAAAAAAAGCTTAGCTTGCCTCCAGTGTTCTTCCTAAATGCTCATATTTCCTATGCCTTCACCTGGGCTGCCTTTTGGAACTGCTGAAGGCAGCTTAAGTGAACACCATGTACTTGTCATTGCAATGAGCTGACAGGGACCACATGTCTGCTTACCAACTCCAGCTGAAGCACAGTAACTTCTTAAAATGCACCGACGCTGCCGTTTGGGATCATCTGAACAGACTCTCATAGGATCAGAGCCTCAGTTGGTATGACGACTCTCAGCTCTGCTAATGTTAAGAGAAATAGGCCAATTTAGTCTAAATGAAAATCTTAAATTTTTTTTTTTTTAATATTTTTTTAAGGATAAGAGCATATGTAAAGAAAACATTTTTTGGGGACTAGACTATATGTAAAGAATACAAAAAATGTCATCTCTTCAAAGTTGATTTTATGCATTTCTTATTTTTCCATTGAGTGGAGTAAGGAATACACAATTCTACACAGAATAAACTAATGATGCTTTAGCTGTCTGTTATTTTGTTTTAACTTAGAAAAATAGTGTGAACTTTCCCATTTGTTTGCTTCATTTCTTCATTAGATTTATAGCCTGACAGTTTTTTTAGTGCCTGTGCCTTTTTTACAGCACTATTTGTCAGCCATATGCAATAATTTGCCATATTTTAATTTGAAAATTTTGACATTGTGTTTTTTATTATGGAAAAATTACAAATATATGCTGGCAGAAATATTAATTGTGAATTGTTAATTTAAAAATATTGCCTCTGTAGTTTTGTACTGCAAACAAATCTGATGTCCTAAATAGTTCACAACAGCAGAATAAGGTTTTGAATATTGATCACCCCAGTGGTTATGAGATTCAAATGAGTACAGGAGGGAAAATGACTATTATCTTTTTAAATTATGGTAGAACCGACTATTGTTGACATTCTGCTTCTGTGGAGTAAATTGTGTGATGAAACTGTAGTGTATTTTTGGTATAATGGGTGACAAGCCATTAAGTGGAGTCTCCAGCATCCATGGATAGGGAGACAAGAGATATTTTTTGCTTTACTGTAGTCTGTAGGCAGTGATTGCACAAATAATTTCTGTTCGCTGATCATTATGCCACGAGGTTTTTAATATACAGCCAAAAAAGGTTATGATCAACTGTATGTCATGCATTTCTAGAACTTCAGATGTATCCCAGCTAGCATGTCTAATGACTATGTTTCGATTTTTTATATATGGCAAAATTAAATTAATATTTAATCGTTTATTATAGCATCAATGGGAGGAAGTGATAAATGCTGAAAAAGATTGTCATAGGATTTGCTGCAGTTGAAAACCAAAGGAGAGTCACCTGCTAGTAGAAGTGGGAGTCTAATAAGTGATGGACCTATAAAAGAGATAAAATAGAGTCATGCATGAGGAAATCAATGAACAGGTTAGAAATAGGTATATGCCAAAAAAAGAAAGGTGAGTTGTAATGGATTTAAGGGAACTGACTTGTTGATCAGCTAAATTAATCACAATCCAACTGCTTGTGCAAAACCCCCAAAATTGCCTACATGCAGCATGATGGAAATAGAGGGCACATATAATGAAAAGGACCAGTATTGTATGTATACTCAGGAGTATTATGCACCATGTCTTGTCATATTTCTGATATATGTAGACATGATCATATTTAAAAGAAGGATTTAGGCTTACAGTAATAAAACTCATTCTACTGTTTCTAAAACTTATGCAGTAGTTAAAACTTTAATTAAACAGGTTTTCAAGAATGGGGAATAGAGGCTGAGTTCATAAACCAGACAGATATGCTTTGTAAATGAAGAAGAGAGCTAATTAAGCCAAGCATAGCAGCGTAGTATTAATTTTTAAAAACACTTCAAGTGTATTTGTAGTAAATCTTGCCACAGCTACTGCATATTTCCTAATGAATTATTCTACAGTTTAGATTCATTGTCTATGCTGCCAACACTCCATGGCCAGGTAAAAAATTGTATCCTTAGGCATTATGCTAATGTTTATTTCAGGACAATTAACTCTTTGAGCCGAATTTATGGAAAGGTCAAAAATGACATAAGGAATCTTTAGGTACCAGAATATTTTTCATCCCTGTAAGTTTTATTCAACTGATGTTAATTCTAGTTTCTTTGCTGAGGAGACAGAGGTTAATATGAAGTTCTTGCTGGTCTCTATCAAGAATTCTGTCATGTGGGATAGAAGAGGGCTCAGTTTTGTTATATGTATGGCAGGCAATTAAAGGAGTTGGTGATCTGCTACATTTCCTTTCATATGAGAAAAGTTTTCAACTCTGTTTTTACATTGTCAGATTTAGATAGTTAAGTCAAAAGCACTTGCTGATGTTTAGCTGCAGTGTTTGTTTGTGTTTCTATGTTTCCTCAAACTATTTGTCTAAAAAAACCTTGAACATTTTGAATTATTTGAGAGATGGAATAAACCTGTTAGGATGTTAATTCTTTGGTTGAGTTTCTGTATTTCTTTAGAGGAGGCTTTAGTTTCAGGTAGATTACAAAGAGGTCCTTAATTTTGTCTTCTTCCGCTGGGAAATACTGATGTCTGAATAGGTGCAGTTAGATCAGCTTTAGATATGTTCTTTTGGGATCTCTATTACACAGAATATGAAAATTTGGGTTAGTTTTCGAGGCAGTAACAAATGCCTGAGGACTTCTTAACTAAATTGTTTCCTTCTGTCAATTCAAATACTCATTTTTTTCCCTAGAGAATTTTAGAAGTATAGTTAGTATTGAATTTTTCATAATTACTTTCCTTCTATCTGGGCCACCAGGTAACTGTGAACACAATATAAATATATAAATAAAACTATAAATATACAGAAATGAAAAAAATATAATATATATATAAATATATAAATATATATGTTTTTATATAAATATAACTATAATATACTTACAAAAGAACATCTAATAATATTGTATATTATATGTTTTATCTTTACACTCTGAATAGATATGTCTGTATACATATATATTCTTTGATAACAGCAAAATCTCCATATGTTTTGAGGACAACACAGATGTGGAAAACTGGGGTTTAAGTTAGTAACATGCTTCCCAAGTTTAGATCTAGACCCTCTTCAATTGGCTCTCTCTACATTGCCAGCTGCAATCACTGAAAATGGATAAAAACTTCTTTAAAACCATGCCATTTTGAAAAGCTGTGATTGTGGAAGGAAATTACCTTATACATTCTGTTTCCATTTTTTTGCCTTGCTATGGGAGTCTATAACTGATCCATCTCTGTTTCTTCTGTGGTGCACAGTATTTTAAGTTCTTGGCTTCTAAGTAGCCCTTTAGTCTATTAAAATTAAGACGCTCAGCCTAACACTAAACTGTAGGCCTCCGGGCTCCTTCTTGGCTTTCCAGATCATCCCTGGTACTATGTTGGTACAAGGCACACAAGCACATCCTGTTTTCTCCTTCCCTTCTTCCCTTGGAAAGGAAAAACAAGTATAGAGGCTAGAAAGGAGACGCAGCATGAGCTACACAGAAGCAAAGACAATGGGTGCATTATGGTAAATAAATGCTATGTAGGTTAGACACCCTTGCTTTTCTAACTCTATACATATAATTTCCAGAGCTCTGATGATTCTATTGGAGTTGTGGGTTTCCTTCTAGGGAAAAAAACTTTAGGTCAAGTAGTCTTGAAAATATGGTCACAAGCAATACATCCACATTTGTTTTGTCATCCCAAAATGACAGGATGGGACCAATCCCTTTACACTGGGTATCCACGCTGTGGACATTCACACTTAATTTAACAAACAAAAGTCTAAGGAAATTTAACCATCTCTTCAAAAGTTAGTTTAACCTGGTATTTAAATTTTCTAGTGACAGAAATACCACAAATTTCTGCATAAAACAGTATCTAATACATGAAAATCCTTTAGTTATAAAATTATTCATAATATTTAATGTATAGCTCTTAACAGTTTAAGCCAAACATAATTTTGTATGTTTTCTAAAGCTATGGGGAGTGGTTAATCATATCAATCATGTAGCAAACTTTTACATGTTGAAATTTGTTATCAGGTCTTCTCTATCAATCTTATATTTTCTGAATATTCCTGTTCCTTTAGCATTCCCTCATCTACCCACACTGTGTGCAACTTTAAGGTGCATTCAAAAATTGACCTGCAGTTGCTGCTGAGGCTTCTCCATTTCCATACTGAATATAATAATTATCTACTATATCCTAAAATTATGTTTCTGTTAAATAATTAAATTTAGCTTCTGTAAAACTAGCATATTCTTGCTTGCCATTCTCTTTATGCTGCAGAAATTCCCCCACTCTAATCTTGTTTATAACAACTCCTAGCAAATATCTCACACCTTGCAATTTTCATGATAAATGTGATGACAAGAATGATGCTGCTTTTGAAGTAAAAAGCACAAACTACCTTATCACCTCCATCAGGCTGCCTAGACTCATGCATTAGTACAGGAAAGACATGGTCTACTATGAATTTTAATTAATTTATTTATTTGTTTTAAGAGAAGCTGAATTCTTTGACTGATAATTTTTTTTATGAAAGTTCCATGGACAAAAGGTTTGCTGTGTTGCATGCTACAGACTGGGGGGAGAAAAGTATATTCCAACTTTTTATACTGGCAAATACTATTATATTTTTCTGTGCTTTGAATACCAACACGTAGGTATTACATTGAATTTAGCACCTCCAGTGCTAAGAGGATTACTGATAAAAGATATGCAGTGGAAGGGAAAACAAGCTCTACCTTATACTGATATAGTGCCATATATTCATCACCTTACTGACAAGAAATCCCCTAGTTTGGGAATCAAATCTACTTAATGTTACCAGTGCAAAATCTTGCATCTGGATATTTCCTTTAGACAAGAGCTCTAAATGAAATGAAACAAACACAGATGAACTACTTAACATAGACTTTCCCTGGGCTGGAAATTCTAGATCTCTCCACTTTAATTTATTTTTGTGAAGTTTCACTAAAATAAAGCAGAGAAATCATGTAAAAAATTTCTTAACTTAAAGATTATACCAGGAAAAAATCACTGATGTATTTGCAGATTTGCAATTTTTTTCAGATTTTCTTTTTTCAAGGTTAATGCTCCACATTTTTTTTAAAACAATGGCCACATCAAACAGAAGGATTAGGTTTAGGGTTAGACTTAGACTTATTAGACTTATTTACAGCCATATTAACTGTATATTATTCAATCATATATTCAGTAACATATCAAAATCCTGAAACTACTGTTTCCTAATATCCGTATAAATCAAAGTATATTGCCAAGACTCAAGAGAAAATTTGCTATTGCTTCTGCTGCAGGCATTGCTCAAAAGTTGTAACACAGTGGCTGTGGAGATGTTCCACACTGTGACAGATCTCCAGTCTCTTCCAGAGATATGCAAAGAAAAAATGACATCTGCACCTATCATTTTTAGTGAGTTGTGGAAATGTGTCAGGTTTTCAGTTCCTCATCTGTCATCGTTGTTGAGCTTTTCCATTTTCACAAGGACAAAATGACAAGCACTGTTCCTGGGAGCAGAGATGAATCTGTGATTGCAACAGGACTCAGACAACAACCACACAGTTTTTTCACTTAGACTTTAGTGACTGGATGTAGTAAAAGAAGAATTAATTATTTCTTTGCTGAAATGAGGAGAAACTGTCTCTTAAAAAACTAGACAGATTCTTTGCTTTCATAACTTTGTAGGTCTGAGTACTTGTTATAGCCAATTCTGGTCAGGTGATCAGAAATCCACTGAAGGTTTTTAAATAAATAAATAAGTAAATAATCAACATTATGTTTTCATTAAAAATCACTGTGACCATTAACTATTAAACAAGCTTGGAGAAAATTACAAAACACAAGGTTATTAATTTCCTATCACCCAGTGTTCTCAGGAAATCTCGTTAGCTTTAATGCTCATTAAATACTGCAACATAAAATATTTTCCTGCTATATACATTTGGCCTTCTTTAATTTTCGTTGATGGCTTGCCTTCTTCCTTTTGACAAGTCTGAATGTTGCAATGCAGCACAGCCAGACAGAGTTTCATGATAAAGCAGTTCGTAACTGAATATTGTGTGTCTGAAATCATCTGGTTTTAAATTTACCTGGGGACTTGATCTGCTGTAGCAAATAATGTGATACTAATGGGATTTTGATATTATGCTGATGTGAATATAGCTTGGAGACTTATGTAGTCAAGATCTACAAAAACTTTTAAAACAACATTAAAAGTATCTGATGGTGATTTGGTCATAAATTGAGACTCATTTTATTTTAAATATCCCAAGACAGATATAATCAGAACATGGTTGAGATGGAGTGGTGACACATCTGTGTGAAACTGGAACTCCATTCTTTTGTAAACAAGATTTCTTTTGTGAAGCTCTAATTTGAATCACAGGTTTTAGTTTGTAATTTGAGATTCACCCTGTAATGCATCTTCCATTGGGGACTACAAACTCCATTCAGTAATAAGATCTTTAGCCCTAACTTAATTACAGTATCTGAAAAGCTGACAGGGAATAAACATGACTAATGATTCTGATTTTCTCTCAACTGCTCACCTATCCAGCAATCTCTCCGTACAGAACCTTGCAGGGTGATCACAATTGATGATGTTTACATGTCTGACATTAGAAATAACTATTGTAGCAAATCACACTCGTATCTCTGCAGTACTTTAGAATTGAAGTAAAATTTAGAAATAACTATGTTCAATTTAATCTGAATTTAAGGGGCAATTTCTGGTAAATTTCTCATTTTCAGAATAAGTGAACATTTCAGTTTCTCTGCAGATACACAGGGATGCAAATCCTGTTTTCAGAGATGTCCTGTTCATGGCATACTTTAGCAAGCAAAGCCCAAGAAGAGGGAAAGCAATTTCATTTGTTTTCAAATTTACGTTTATTGCCAGCTGCTGTCAGTGTCAGGGTGTTTCAGGTACTTGAGAATACCAGCTTAGCAACCTTTCCTTGCTTTAAGAGACATGAGTTTTAGTCCTCCAATCTGCTTCTATTTATTCTAAGCAGAATTTGTCTCCAGTGAGTAAGGATATTTTGAATTTCTCATAATTAAAGACAGGGTGTTTAAGCATATATTATACATTTAAGTTCTATTTAGACTGAAAGTTTCAGTTGCCTGTGAAGTGACAACACATAAACAAGGTTTGAAAAGCTGAATCATGATTCATTTAAATGTATTTTTCAGTTCTCTTTTCAGCAGACCTATCACATACCTTTTAATTCCTAGCAAATCTGGCAGGCCTTTTTCCTCATTCATGTATACATCACATATACATATTCATAAAATACATTTATATGAGTAGACATATGTATATATGTCTTCTCTATATTCAAGTTGAAAATACATTATAAATTTAGGATTATAGATTACTGTATTATAACTATAAATTACGGTAGGCTGTGAGAGTAATACAGCATAGTCAAAATTTCTTTTTCAGAATAAAGCAGCTGTCCCAGTAATCACACACTCAATAATGACTGCAAGACAATTGCACTGGAAGCTTGTCACACACTTTAACATCAGGGATGCTCTTCTATTACTGACCATCCTTCGAATATCAACCAGTGTGTATACTTGGGAGACAAAGAACGGGTCAAAATCAAATAGTTTTCATTCATTGCTGTAGAAGGTGTCTACTTACACCCCAAAGGGGCCCACCATCCCTAAGCTAACTTTATGTACATGTAAGAAAATTCAAAGAACAATTTTCATACAGTAAACGAGTCAGAGATTTAAGGCCAAAAGGTTTCTGAGTGCCAAAACTTCAGCATGATATTTTTAATTGCTTTTCATGAACCATCTAATTTGTTATGAAGAGTGACTTGTATGCCTATACATAAATGACTGGTACTATTTTAGGTAGTCTGCTGAGACATCCTCATGACAAGGGCAGCTATAACACAATGTTCAAGAGAATTGTGCCTTTCTGAAACTGTAGCTTATAAAACCAGACAGGATAACTAGGACATCTAAAATGGCACTGGACAGGTATGTTTCAAGTAACTGAATCCCACCTATTAACCTTTGAAACTCAGAGTTTTCCTCTGGAAATTTACTTGGTTAATTAATTTGGTTGTGCCAAAACACTTTTTAAATTCACCGCTCAATTTTCAACAGTTAATTACAGAAGACCTTTGATGCAACAATTTCAAATATGAATTGCTTGATCTTTCAGCACTGAATATACAACATGGAAAGCGCTCATAGCAGAAAAGACACAGAAAAAACCGCTAAGAGACTAAGGAAAAAACATCCTTCATCAACATATGCTGATCTCTTGCCCTTCTTCTGTCAGGAAGTCAGCTCCTAACAGTTAAGTCCAGCAGAACAAAACTGAGCAGTTAAAAGGTGAAACTTGCCATAAAAAACCTTGAACTCTTGTAAAAGACAACTCTGGGTCAAAAAGTAGATGTCCAACATACCTTGGCATGTTCAAAATGATTTTCACATGCCTGTGTATCAAGTGACAGTGTAAAGAGATGTACAAATGTTTCTAACACTTCCTAAACTCTGTTATGTACATCAAAGGATACAAAGGAGCAGAACACATTTACCTATGGAAATGGTCTTACAGACTGACTTTAGCACTAGTACAAAGATATATGGGGGATGCATGAGCATGGAGTTGAGGGCAGGGCAGGCAGAACAGAAACATAGTTTTCTACACATTCCCTGAAAATCGAAAGAAAAGAAGGGGGATTGTAGGATGAGTTACACTGCACTGCACTGCATTAGCTGATTAACTGTTGATGCAGATATTTCTACAGTAAATGGTTAGTTTTGTCCAGGCAGAATTTTTAAGTCTCGACATTAAATAAAAAGTCTCAAATTATCTACAAAATGATCTGACTTTTCTTGTTCTTCATCATCATAAAAAATTGCGTTATCTGCAGAGAAATGAAAGGTGCGTATGTTGCCCTGCTGTTTAAGGTTTGTAACACTAGGGGGTTTCCCTTTATAGCCCTGTAGCATTTCACTTGCGGCACTGAAGTCTGCTTTTGACTTTGTAGTCTTGCACTGACATACCCCAAGGCTGCTGTGACAACACTTTTACCTCTTAACTCCCAAATGTTCTTGTCCTCATGGTGTCGTGTCATTGAACTGCGAGACTTTGATAGGTCTCTGATGCTGGGTTTCTCATAGGAATAGATTATGACTGATTTTTAACTCATCCTTTCTCCTCCCACCCTTCTTTCACCTCTCACTTTCTTGCTTGAGATTTATAACTTTATGGTCAGGAATATGTAGAGCTCAGTAGATAAAACTAGTAGGCAATTATTGAAATAACCCATAAAACATTTACAGAAATATACATGCACAAAGCTTCACAAACAGTTAAATGAGTGCAACATCTGTACCTGACCAGTTCCTGCAGCCAGAAACATCAGCGCTACCACGTAATGAAAGCCAACCGGGACACCAAGCTGATCCTGCTTTAACCAAATAATCATGGTGGGAAGTGTTCAAGGGAATATCTGTGGTGCTGGAGAAAATGATGGGAAAAAGAATCTTGCCTGGTGATAATCCAGTTTCTTCCTTTCCAGCTGGCTGTAGGTATAGCTTTCCTTCTTTCTTTCTATCTCATGCTCTTTTTAAAAATATTTTTAAATTTTATTTTCAATTAAAGTTTGGGACTTTTTCATTAATACTGTGCATACTATCAGTTAGGGAGCTCCCAGGAAAGCCTGTCAGCTCAGCCTTTGAGCAACACAGAGAATACTTCAGATTTTAAGAAAATTTCCACAAAACTCAGTAGACATATATGTAGCATTCCTGGTGCCTCTGCTATTTTTGCCCATGTTTGGGTAATCTCAAGCATGAACAGTGGGAAAAACGATAAGGATACTACTAATTATAACAGTGAAACAGTTTATGTGGCCGAGTACCTGTGCCTAGAAGAGCAGGGTTAGGGTTCTCTACTGCCATCACTGCCATTTTAAAGAGAGCTCAGAAGTCCAGTCTCACTGGAGACAAAGATGCAACAACTATTGCAGTCAAAATTATGAGACAGAATGGAATTAAAGTCGGTTGCAGACATTTTTATCTTCTCTTCCTGGGAGGAGGAGGGAGTGCAGCTGTTTAGAAGACTTTGTGTTTTTACATGCATATATGAAAAGCACCTCCAGGGAAGAGAGAGAAGAGGAAAAATTAAGCTATTTGGACATTTTCTGAATATGCTTCTCTCTTACTTTCCCCATTTCTTAGAGATTTTGTGCCCATTGTTTCTTTGGGCACTGCCCTTCTTCTTCCTTTGTCCTGGGTGCTGTTGGAGGAGGTCCAATTCCTTCTGGACAATAATTATTGTAATAAGTAATAGCGTTAATGGGAAAGGGCACATTAAGCATGGAGCAGAAGGTCTGGTTAAGCACACTTTTGCATCACATCTCTCTGTGTAGTAGCATCCTTTCTTTTGTACTGTTAGTAACTTCTAGCACTCTACCCTCCCTTTTTTTACACCACTTTTTAAAAAGAGATGATGATAAACCATAGGAAGACAACTATGTTTCAAGATTTTGCCATCATTAAAGATTTCACCAAATAAAACATAAACATTTCCAAAACTCTATACATGTATATGAGTCTTCTCTCTACTCTATTAGTTTTTATGCAAGTACAGTGATTTCCATTGGACAAAGGTGATTCCTGGTTCCTTCTTACTCCCTCTTATTACTTCTCATTCTTTTTCTAGAACTTTGTCTCCTTCTTTCCCCCATCACAGATGCAAGAGATTTTATCAACTTTATTTCTCTGTTCTTTGTGTTCTTTAATGAATTTTTATACTTCATCCTCTTTTACTTAGTCTTCTGAATTTTTAGTAGTTCCTTTGTCCGTTGCCTGCAGCCTATTTGTTTCCTTGCTTTCAAAGTTTATGTCCAAAATCCAAGATTTTTTGATTTTTGTTTGCTTGTTTGTTTGTTTTTTCTCCATCACTGAATCAGATTTATGTTGCGACCCTATACTTTGCATAAATTATTTTCTTGA
Organism: Coloeus monedula; assembly: GCF_965178545.1. NCBI lineage: Eukaryota > Metazoa > Chordata > Aves > Passeriformes > Corvidae > Coloeus > Coloeus monedula. The sequence continues at coordinate 49,295,377 of NC_138784.1, read as the reverse complement.
ACGTATGTCCAGGGTTAAGGCTATGTATTATGCTGTCACCAAATCTGCTTCCAACTGTCCAGAGTTAAATCTTGTACTGCCACCCTTACTGTTTCATGTAGATCTACAATGAACAACTCACATTTGTCTATTCCAGGGTTCTTATTTTCTCTACATCCAGGCTTGTCTTGCTGATTCTTTCCTCAGTGTGTGTGTCACGGAGTCTTTGCTTGTGTTTCAGCTCATTTGGGGCACCATGCCAAAATCCACTGTATGATTTTGTCAGTCCTAATATCAGGCTCCAATTATACCTCCTAGCTTCTCATCATAAAAAATATTTTATAGTTCTAAAATGTGTGTGGGTTTCTGTTTCTCTTCAGAAGTAAATGCAAAAGGCTGAGTGTCTTTAGACTTGAGTATCGGAACTCTGTCTTCTCTGGTCTTTACAAATGCAAGTACCTATTGGGGATGGAGGTGAATGTTAGGGGACTTTGGGACTCTTCTTTCTCATAGATTTATCTTTATCTTACCCTCTGGATTTTTGGGTCCATCCATAAATCATCTTATAAATTATCATTCTTGAGACTTGGTTCATTTGTTTTCCACCCTTTATTATTTTCTAGATTGTCTTGAGCTACACAGAACTTGATTCCTGCCTCTTCTCAGCCTGACAAAGAGCTTCCTCTGCACCACTAATTTAGTAATTCAAGTAAACAGTCTAGTTTCTTTTGTGTTTCCTGCCAAAAAGAAAAAAAGAAAAAAAAAAGCAAAAAAAAAAGAAAAAAAAGCAAAGTCCTGTAAATCCTTAACTTAACTGTTTGTGATAGTCTTTATAATATGTGAGACTTTACAGAAAATAGTTTTGTATTTCTTTTTTATGATGATCTCGTTGTTTCCTTGTATACCTATATTCTGATTTGGATCCAGTTCAACTTCTATGCCTTTTGAGGCACAATGATAAAAAGCTGTCATATTAATTCCTAATCAGTATGGCCGAAATTAGAGATACCAATAAAATAAAGGCTTTATTTGCACACTTCCCTGTTTGCATGGGGTTTACAATGTGACTGACCTATGTAATTGATGCTCTGTCCATATAGAAAGCTTAAAAAGTCTTTTAACACATAGCTGTTGGGATGTAGATATATTGAAGATGTATATTGAAATAGTTAAAATAACTTCAAACATAAAAGAAGAGGTGTGTCTCTGAAATTCTATAGAGCACTAGTGGTGTATTGCCCTTTAGTGCTTTCTTCTATTTAATGCCCATCTTAATTTTATGTATTTGTTTCTTTTTGTTTTGGAAAATCAAATCTTTCCTGTGGTAAGGTGATGAAGGAAGGAAGTGAAGAATAGAGTGCTACAAATGAAGTGCTTTTAAAAAAAACTAATGAATTACATGTACAAATGCATTGACTAAGTTTGGGTTTTGAATTAGATAACAAATTATGTTGAAAATGGCATCGCATATTTAAATATGTGCCAGTGCTTCTGGCTCATCCAGTTCTCTCTAGGCTGTTATTTAAGTACACAGCCAATTCTCTTGCTGTTAGGTATCACCTGTTATAATTTAAAAGCATGGTTGCATGCCTAATTAGACATATAATCTTGATGTTTACATAAACAAAATATAATTTTTTTGTATTAGTTTAAGGTGCGTTTTTCTACTTCACAGAAAATCTGTCCATCAAATGCTGTGCAAAGTACCTGTTTATTATGGCAGCATTCTTTAAAAAAAAACCCAAAATTTCTTACTATAAAGTACAGAATTCAAACTGGGTTTGCTTGTATAATGTCTAGCAGCTATCTAGTAATTACTTTGTAATTACTCTTTTTGTTAGCTGCTTAAATCTGATTCCAACCTCACACAATCTTTCAATGTATTTGTTTACACAAAAAAATTTTAACCTTTCTGTATTAAGGAAACGGAGTTTTTTTTAAAGAAAGACCATAGACAGTTATCTCTCGGAAACAATATAGGTCCAATCTAATTGTCAAAGGTAGAATGAGATGAATCATGTCACCAGCACATGATTATGAATCATGTCACCAGTTTCTTAGACCTTTTTCAAATTACTAGATATATTTTACATGAGATCATAACAATACTAATTTTTTTGTTGTTGTTGTTTGTATTTAATTGTTGATTTCTAAAATACAAGGACCATATTTCTGGTAGAGAATGTCAGAGTTGTCAGATCAGAATTAAAGGTAGATCCAGGGATGTTTTTTTAAGAAGAATTTTTGTATATTAGTTGGCCAGATAAACTGGATTCTAAATGATAAATATCCCTTTGCAAAGCCACTTATTTGAGTAGTCTTCCAAAAGAAAATACAGCTTGCATACATTCACACTAGCAGGACATACTTGTAACATTCAAGTTAAAGTAAACAATTTATGATACTGCACGTATGCATGTGTGAGAATTACTTTTATCAAAATACACAGTACTGATTCCTTGTACAGTAGGTGGTATTTTCATTGTTTTAAAATGAAGACAGGTACTCATTTAACATTATCTTTATTTTAACATATTTAGGAGAGAGGCTGAGTACAATATTTGGATTTTAAAGTTGTTCTACAATTATGTAAGAACACCTTCTATATAAATTGCTTTAGCATGTTTAAAGAACTATCATTACCTTTATCAATTCACAGACAGTGATGAAATAGTAGGCAGCAGATGGATCTGGTGCAGAATCCTGTCTGTAAAACGCAGCCTTTTTTGTGAAATCTCTTTGCTTTCGCATTTACACTCTGGGGAAATACCAAAAATTAGTGACGATAATGTTGGGCAGAACACACACCCTTCAGTAAAAATGAATAGTTGCATCATACGATTTCAAAAAAAGATGCAGTCAAAATTTACTAATCTTTTACATAGTTTTGTTAAATGCAGCCTTGGAAGTTTAATGGAGTATTCATTCTCTTTACAATTTTGACCCCAGAGAATAGTTCCAGAGCAGCTCTTTTGTTTGTTGGTGAGCAGCACAAAGCAAACAACATTCATAAATCATACTGACTGAAAACATCAGTCCTGGTTGCTGCTTAACGAGGCTCTAATCTGTTTTGAACAGTTGAGTTTTTGTTGCTTTTTGCATTTTGTTTAATGTAATTCCCTTTTGCTAAAATTCCTAGGGGAGAGAAAGAGGGAATATGGTTAGAACACTAGCATGTCTTCTATCTAGTCTTTAGAGGAAGTAGAGATTAAGGCATTTTTTCCAAAAGATTTTTCAAATATTGATTTATTTTTAATAAACCTCTTCTAAGCCCACTCAAGATCTCATAGAACTGGACAATCACAGAATCACAATTATGGTTGAGGTCAGAAGTCACCTCTAGAAATCATCTAGTCCCACTTCCCTGCCCAAACAGTGCCAGCTATAGCAGGTTGCCCATTCCCATAAACAAAGAAATATCTGTGGAGCAGCCACAGTATCCTGTGAGAATGAACAATTTTAGGACATCTCCATAAAAGTTATCAGGTATGAGGAATTGGCACAGTCCACAGGAGTATGAAATAAGAAGTAGAAATCCTATGGTGGGATATATACCCCCACATAAGGCTCAGGTATCTGGCTTTAAGTAGTTGCTGTCCAGGAAAATACTAACTTTTTATCAGGTATTATATTTATTGATTACTTATTGTGTTACACAAGGCACCAGCACAGAAAAGACGAGTCATCATCTTTCTACGTCCTTTTCCAACAAATTTCGTGAGATGGTTATGACAGGACTGTGCAAACCAGAGATTATAAAGACAGTTCTCCTCCCACAAGAAGTTTAGTGTCCTTAGTGCTACATTTTACTTTATTATTTTGTGGTTTTTTGCACATACGTACATACATACATACATACATACATGCGTACATATATATTCCCCAGAAAATATCTTCATAGGATAAACCCCCCATGATTATGATGTATTGAATTCAGGAAATGGTTAAGCAAAGCCTTTTTTTTTTTTTTTTTACTTCTGTTTTCTGCAGGAAATTTTACGCAATGGGATTTTCAGGAAAATTGTCTTTAAGTCCCTCAATTTACTAGAAGTCTTCTCTCAATTTCTCTTTAGAGCAAAAACAATTACCTTCCTTCCTTTCTTTCCTCCTTTCCTCATCTTTTGGTAAAAATCTGTGCAGAAAATAATGCCTACCTTAGGCCTTCTTGATAGATTATTTTAGTATTTAAAAATATTGTTGCTAGAGATCCACTTTTAATAATATGTGATGAGTTTTCTAGAAATGGTACAATTACATTTGTACAGGAAAAAAAATCACATAAACCTCAGTATTTTATAATGAATTTTCATCTGAAAAACCTAGATTGGTTTGGCTTCATGAATGCTTCTCTCATGGTTGACTAGCTTAATATTCATTGTGTCAGCTGCAATTCGAAGGTTATTAAGCCTGACCTAGATTTCACTGGTGTATAGGTTAATCTGCTCTGTTATCTTTTTGTGTATGTATGTGCTTTAGCTCACACCAATTTCCACTTTCAAGTTAGTGATTTGGAAACTCTAAGACCAGCATGAAAAGGAAGACAATTACTCTTTGTAAAGCTTAATTTAATACCTTTTTGTCCTTTGCATTGCATCCTATTTGAAAACAGTTATCCAAGGATAAACAGGGTAAAAATAGTGATGTAACATATCCTGGCATTATGCTTCGCTAATGTGTTACAGAAGCAGTCTCCAGAGAAAGTCAGATCTTTATCTCTTATCCCACCCCATGCAGAGAAGATAAACTGAGATGAGGAGGGTAAATTAAGGGGGATTCAGTTAATAGACAAAAAATTAAGATAACAATCACATGACAGGAGGAAGTTGTTGAAAATGCATCTATTCCCACTCTGAAAAGTAAACAATCCTTCTTCTAGAGGGACAGCACCTTGCCTTCTGTTTTGAAGCTTTATTCTAAATACAATGGAATATTTTAATCTTAGCATCTTTATGAACAAAACTGATATCTGTTTTCTCTTATTAAAAGTTTAGATTTCATTAATTCCAAAAAATGCTTTCTCATTTCATTTTTTGGTGTTTTGAATTCAACTGAAAAGCACTGCCTGGGTAGCCCTAGAGTCTGAACTATGCTATATTTATCCATAAAACTGACTTTAAACAAGATTATACTGCAGTTTATGTATGGGCTGTTTCTCCCTTTATTCAAGAGATGACCCTTCTGCTAAAATCCATCCATTGAGGCTCAGTTCCATGCTCACGTTTAATTTTCTATCACTCAAACTTTCTTCCTCTTTCTATCTAGTAGATTTTAAATGATAAAAAAGTGGCAGAACATTTTATTCTAAAACCTTCAGTTCTCTTCATCATTTGAAGGAATGAAGCAACAGATGTGTTGTCTCAAACCTTTGTTGAATTAAATTATTTAACTTTGTAATTTTTTAAGGGTGCACTTTTTATTGAAATACGTTTTCATTTTTCATCTATTCTTTTGGAAATTGTCACCGTAAAATACAAATGAAGCTGGAAGAATGGGCTAATCAGTTTTCTGGCAAAGAAGAAAGATCAAGTATATTCTAACAAATGTTTGTCTGTCTTATTCTTCTAAACCTTGTTGAAAGCTATTCTACAACCTCCACAGAAAAAATATTCCAGTGCTTTGCTATCTAGGTAGCCAGACTATTTTTCATAGTAATTCCTAATAGTAAACTATGTTAGTGAAAATGAAGCAATTATTTTCTTTTGCATCTAAAGTGTTTGAAAAAATTTATCATTGTTCCTTCTAAAGAATTTAATGCAGAACTATAGTTTATAGGATTTGCTTCTTGCACTTAGTCTAATTTTTCCAGAGTAAAAAAATATAAGGGCTTTCTATTTTTCCTGACAGATTTATCCCAGAATAACTGCCCTTCTTCAGAGAGGAATTTGAAGAGAAGGCAGGTGCACAGGGGCAGTTTTCCATAATATCATCCTGGCTTTGAGCAACATCCTAACTTGAGGCTGATGATTTGTTTGAATAAACTTTTCACTAGACTCTTCCTCCACAGGTTTGATCATGTTTCAAACCTTTTGAAACCTGTATCATCCAAAACACCTAGTGTGCTGTGTCACATGTTTGTCAGTGACACGGACATGGCATCGAGCGCACCTCAGCAAGTTCGCTGACAGCACCGAGCTCTGTGCTGTGGTCAACGGGCTGGAGGGAGGGGATGACACCCAGAGGGACCCTCACAGGCTTGAGGGGTGGGTCTGTGCAAACCTCAGGAAGTTCAACAAGGCCAAGTGCGAGGTCCTGCGTCAGGGTAATCCAAAGCTGCAGATAGTATTCAAGATGAGATACATCGCAGGTTTTTACATTAACAAAATGACTGTTTCTGGGTTTTTTTCTGCCATTCTTTACTATAAATGACAATGGATTTGATTGCCAATAGACATTAAGCTAACCTTTGTTCAAACTGGCAATAATTTTCCCCATTGTACCTTTACTGTGTGGTAACAATTAGATCAGAGCCCATCCCTGTGTGCATAAAATTAGGACATGGTTTTTTTTAATTTTTCCCAGAAGCATTGTTTTACCTTCACTGACATCTACATAATTTTTAGAATATCAGTTGTTTGCTCTATCCTGGATTCTCTCAATTAAATTTCGTTTTTTCTTAAGTTGTGGTACTCTAGCTGGGACCTCAGCAAATGATAGAAGATCAAATGAATTGTCCATTTCCCTCGTTTTATATGCAACACATCTCTCAATACATCTCTGTATTACATCCCTCAAGTGTACTTGTCTTTCTTTTTCATCAACATTCTCTCATATTTTTGATTAGCTATAATGCTGAAATCTTTAGTGCAAAATGATTACAGGTATGTTGCTCAGTTCCTTACTATTGTTGCATACTATCAGTCTCTATCATATATAACACATTCCCCCTTTATTCTGGTTTATGATCCTAGCCCATCATTAAAATTCTTTTCATTAAGTTTTTGGTCATGAATTATATTTTGTGAATACTGAGGCTAGTAAAGTACTGAGCCCATCAGACTTCTGTCTGCCCTGTGAACAAAAAATCATAGCTTACTGTTCAGTGGAAATACAATGACTGTTAACTGAAGGACACTTTCTTTTTACTGTGTTACTGCCACTGCCATGGATTGAGGACTTAAAATCTCTTGTTCCATTTACCTTTCCTTTTGTGTGTTTCTTCTAAAAATCATAAGTCTACCTCCTACTTTTGACATGTAAAATTATATTGCATAAAATAGGTTGCTAAGATAGATACAATGAATGATAATTCATCTGAATGTGTTCACTTTGATAGTAATGAATTTAAAATAGATTTTTAACTTTTAAATTTAGCTAAGTGGAATCCCAGTTAATGGGTTTACACAGTATCTAACAATGGGACTCAAATCTTAATTGCTGCTTTTAACATCTTAGAGAACAAGAATCACAGTAGAATCTAATTATTTTGAGTGCGATGACCCTTCCTGTGAGACGTTACCTAGAAATGATATTTGCAAGAACTAAAGGAATTTTTTTTGAGAATATTTATACAAACTTTAACAAAAAAAGAAATAAGGCTGTGATCTTCATCGAGCACACAACAATGGGAAGAGATTCTATTACTGTTTGATCTACTGGTTAGCAATTTATGCTGATACTAATACAATAAACAAAAAGAAGGAAATAACACTGACAAAATACTGAACAAATTAAAAAAAAAATTCTGATTAGAGATTTTGATTAAATAAAATGCATGTCAAGCACCATGGTGTGATGAAAATAAATCTGTTAATATATAATTTGGATATGCCTGATACATACTATTCATGTTTTAGTCAATTGTAACAAAAATATGAAGTGTAAAAATGTCTGAGGAAGAGTCAGACATCTGCTAAAAAAAAGAAAAAAAAATATATAGGTGCAATGTGACACAAGTTGGGCTGTAATAGATTAAATTGTATCAGCAGAGACATACATCTGCAGCCAGACTTCACGACTTATCTACCAGTTTCCAAGACTAAATATAAATTCTGAAGAGATTATTATTCTGAAAAATCTTGATTGCAGACAGATATCACCAGTGCACTTTCTCACAGCAAACTGCAGAAAATAGTAGTCTGAATACATGCAGAATTTCTAAGGGTTGTATAAACAATGTTACGCAATTAAACATTGATTTTCTAGTTGTGAAAAAATTTCTAATTCAAACACAAATTATGCACAAATACATTTTTGTTGAAATCTGTACTATGGCCTTCAGCCCAAGTGGCTCCTAAACTGGTTTAGGAACCCAGTTGTCCCTGCTGTAGAACTCAGCCTCCCCTCCAGCAAAGGCAAGAGAAGACCAGATTATTTTACACAGGGATGTGGAGTCCACAGAGTGGACTGGATGGCTGAAGTGACTCAAGAAGTACCATAAGTCAGTTTGTGTGAGAAGTCAGGCAAAAGAGGAAAGATTGCATTACCATATATCAGGAGTGAATGTTTTAGTGAATAACAAAAAAAAGAGAAGTCAGTTACAATATTTAATCTTTAAAAGAAAATTTTAAAGAATTTTAATAAAAAATCATCTAGGCTTGTCCAGAGAGGAAAAGCAATGAGATCTAACAAAAGATTCACCTGGGACTGTGCTAAAAGCTGTGTGTGACCAATTTATTGAGTGTACAATAGAGAACTACAGACACTGAGATTTTAAAATACGAGTATGGCATATGTTAAATAATGTAGTCTTGTCAGCTTTTTTGAACCATTGATGTGTTTCCCTGCCCTTTTCAAGCAGCTTAAATGGTAGTGAGTTATGTATAAAAGGAGGGGATATTTGAAGCTGGAGAGATCTTTATTGTCAGGAGCAACAAAGTTTAAAAAGAGTTAGCTTTCCTTATGGATTCTACAGCAGAGTTAATTTTTAGCATTTCAGTCTTTCTAATCTATGTTTCGTTTTTTAGAGACTTTATGCATTATAAACATTATGGAAGAATAAAATCAATTTAATATATAAAGTTATTTCTTTGAAACCACTCTAATTTACTTTTATTTCTGTACTGTATGCATTTCACTGATTGTTCCAAAAACATAAAAAAATACCTTTTTTGCAAGATACTACTCAATTTTTTGTTGAAGATTTCACCAAACAGTTTGTCACCTAAGGTAAACTGAGGTGTTTTACTATGTATCTTGTAGGCACACTGGTCTTCTAGTAGGGCGTTTACTGAAAGGCTGTTTCTTGTGATTGTCAGATAAGTCTGAGAGAGTAGGAGTTTTATGATTCTCATTTATCCATTACTTTGACCCCATCACTCATCTTCCTCCTCTTAAAAGATATATAAATACCAAATAAATGAAAAAGAAGCCTGACACTTGGAGATTGACATAGTCTTCAGCTTTCAAAGATGATGACTATCTGAAGCTTCTGCTGACTGTGAAGTGAGCAGAGTCAAGTTTTCCAAGAGTCACTCACAGGAGTTTACAAATAGAATATTCTTATTCATTCATGGTAAAAATCTCACTGTTTTTTGAAAAATCATACCAAAATCTGAAACCTCTGTCTTATTACTTACTGCCTAGGAACTTTGTTAGCTGGGGACTGGGATAGCCAAGGAATACATGGTTCCTGTGCATCACACGGGAGTGCATGTATAGAAATATAAACATACACAGCCATTTGTAGGGCGAGATAATTTCTGTCAGAGTTGAGCAGGCCTTCATGAAGCTTGAGTGCATCTCTATTTTTACAGCACTAACAGGTAGTTAGAAGATGACTAAGCCCCTTAAAATGTTCAACTCAAGTAGAGAAATGCCATGTCAGAGTCTGTAAATGGCAAAGTAAAGCAGACAGGCCCATAAATTTTCATGTCAAAATATTGCCATAAATGCTCACTCTTTGGACACTATTTCCTCTAGATATGCCCAGCTATCAGAGCATATCTGAACTTATGTTTAGAGCTTTAATAAATGTCTGACTTAATTTTTAAAAAGAATGAGCAGGAGGTCATTGACAGAAACCACACCAGTTAGTTCTTAAGACATAAGAACTGTTCTGATTATATTACATTTGGATTTATGCTGTTAAGCTGAATGATGAGAAAATTGCCAAAGAAATCATATAAAGCATATAAATCTGACATGGAACAGAAGACTTGCTTGGTTTCTTGATTTCTTGCTTTGTGATTTTGTCTTGCTTTCTTGTTTTGTCTTGCTGTCTTGCATTCATGCTTTTTCTGTTTCTCTCTCTCTCCCCCTTTTTCTGTTCTGCATAAGTGAAACCAGAATCAGATCTTCAGGGCATATTCCTAAGCAAATGTATTTGGAGCAGAGGTCTGGGATGAAATGTTGCCCCCCTACTGAGCTGACAGTAGAACTCTCATTTACTTTAAAAAGGGCAAAAATTTATCCAAAAGAGAAGTCTACCTCTTGTAAGAAGATATTCCATCAAAGACTGGTGGGGAAAGAGAAAATTTATTACTAAACAGTACATGAAAGAAGCATTATATTTGAGAACATGTGTGCAAAAATCACAAAATTTAATATTATGGTTCCCATAGCAACAATAACTGTGCCACATTGCACACTTCTAAGAAGGTGTCATTTCTACAAAAGCATGTATTATAATAAAAAAGTATTTGAGGAAGGAACTATATGGTCTATAAAATTGAGTTGCTTTATGCTGGTGTATTTAAATCCTTAGGTATTTTTTCGACAGATTGAGTAATTGCTATCTAGTTTAATTTTTATATCCCATATCACATGACCATTTTTGCCCTGAAGATAAGACAACAATCTGAACAATGTTTTAGGCTTTGGGCTTGTTCAGATTTTGGTAGCTGATAAGACATTTGATAGAGTACATATTATGGCAGTAGCTTTTTAGGAGAGAAAAAAATATCCAAAAATATTTTCTGATCAAGAGGTGAGATTTAAATTTTAAAAGTCAGGAGAAATTTGAACCAGTGACCCCATGACAGGGGGATTGGAACTAGATGATCTTTAAAGTCCTTTCCAATTCAATCCATTATGTGATTTAGAAATGAGAAAGTTCTCTATTCTGAGCTATGAGCTATCTAGCTGTTCAAGGAAGGTATAAGAAGATTCAAACCCTTTGAGGTAAAGATATGATCACATTTGTGAATTGATGAGCATGTACTGACAATACTGAAAATAAATATAAAATCTAGTTGAACAAGTGTCCTGTTTATATTCTTGGCATTCAGTTTACATTTTTACCTTCTTACCTTTTCCTGTCCTTCCTCTCTTGCAGTCCTTCGATTAATAATATGCATCAAACAAGCATAAAAATGTAAAGCTGATACAAGAGGTACTGATATATGAAATTCAGGCTTTTCTTGAGGTTTTCTCACTGATGATGTATTAGCTATTAATAATAAGACTGGTCAAATATTTGTCTGATGGATGGTGAAGTATTATCTGTGCAGAAAACACAAAAGGACTAATGGGAAATTCTTCTTTAGCTCTGCTACTCCTGCTTCTAGCAGGTTTGTAGGTCCAACCAAGTGCTGAAGAAGCCTTTTCTGGACTTCCAAAAATATGTAGAGAACACCGCCATTTGCTAGACATTTGATAAGTGAGAAAAACTTCTCTCTGAATTCAGTATTCTTGAATTCCAACTTGGTTCATAAAGCAACAGGTGTAATAGCACCATGGTTCACAGGAATGTACCTGTTGGGACTCCTACCTGTAAAAGCAGTATATCAGAAAATAGCTTTCTTGTTTGCTTGCTTGCTGTCTTATAAGAAGTGGGGGTAAATAGTTCCCAAGTGCTTCCTGGTTGTTATGAAACAATATTTTTCCTGTTCTTTTAATTCCACATTTTTTGCAAAGCTTAAGTAATGAATAGTATTCATTCCATATGTTGTATTTTCTGAATAGGGACTGAAGTCTTTTATGTGATCCATCTTCCAAACATACAGCAGTCAAACTCTCAGACTGAGCGCTGAGTTTCATAATTGCCATAATTGCTTTAAATTGAAATATGGGACTGAAGTGATTCACTACATTAAGAAAACTTGGTGTCATGGAAATCTACAGGAAATTAAGAATTGTAATTGTACCTCTTGTATCAGGTACATATCAACTGAATACAAATGGTCTGAACATCAGAACATTATGTACTTGTCCATTCCTATTGCTGACCAGTCTATAAAATATCCTGTCCCTTACAATTAATCTGGAGCTAGAAGATTTCACTCTAAAGTATTTAGTTTTCTTTCCTGTTGTCTATCTTCCTTAGCTTTTGTACTTTCTTTTTTTGTGTGATATAGTAGTGGTAATAAATGCTAATGCTAATGTTACGGACTGAGGAAATGTTCCTTTACTGGTAGCTTATGCTGAAAATTACCCATTCCAGACTTTTAATTGTGTTTTCATGACTTTTTTTCAGTGTGTTCAAAAGCTGCTATCCATGTCTTCACACTTGAAGTCTATTTGTGTAGACACGTACATATTGTTTCCTAATTAACCACAGGACTATCAAGCAAGTCTAGAGTTGTACTTTTGTGCATGGAAAAAAAATACTAATTTTCCTAATATCTTTAGCCTGAAAAATCTGATGCTTTCACCAATTTAATGCCTTATCACCTACCTTTTACTGGGTTCGTGCTTATACTAATGTTCTCTCAGAGGCACTATGTTTTTTATCAGAAAGGTTGTCATTCTTGAGAAGCAGGTATGCACAGCAACAGAGAGCTGTGTTGACAGAGGAATTTGCAGGTAAAGAATGTACTTTAATGTGCTTTTCACAAAGCTATGCTTTGCAACCCAATTTATGAAATGGCTGCATCTCAGAGGTATGGAGGAATCTTTCTGGCTGTTTTGACTAAATGAGATCCTATGAAGAGAGTAGAGATCACAGAATCACAGAATTAACTAGGTTGGAAAGATGTTTGAGATCATCAAGTCCAAAGTATGACCTTACACCACCTTATCAAATAAACCATGGCATTAAGTGCAACATCCAATCTTTCTTTAAACACCTCGAGGGATGGTGACTCCACCACCTCCCTGGGCAGCCCATGCAGCTTTAGAGCTCTACAGAGGGGCTGTGTCACAGTGAAACAGTGCTCAGGGTTTGGTGGTGTGTTCAAACGGAAAGGACACTAAGAATTTATTGGACCGACCAATCAACCCTTACTAGGTGCATCTGTCACCGTAAGTATTTCTTGGGGTTGTTGAGAAAAAGTTGTGAAACAGGTCTAACATATATTAGCCTTTCCCTTGAGGAAGCATAAAAGAAGGGAGGAAGTGTACAAAAGGCAGTATAAAGGTCTGTAGGAATATGAGAAGAAAAAGAACAAAAAGAAAGAAAAAACTAAAGCTACAGAAGTCTGAAATGTAAGTTACTGGTTTGGCTGCTGTGAATCTAATCTTTTTTATTTTCAGGTTTCCCCATAGCTGTTTTTAAGCCGTTATTGGTATAACTGGAAAGTCACTTAGCACTGGCAGTGCGAAAGAGTTGGTTAGAATTCCTGCTTTCTACTTCCTCCTCCGTAACTCTGCTGGTAGATAGTTTTGATGCTGCTAATACTTTTTCTTAGTACAGCAAGTGCTGTAGTATTTCCACAGGAATTTAGCAGGTAGATTTTTAGATATGAGGATTATTTCAGGTCTACCAGCTGGTTTGCTGGTTATTGCTTGCTACTGACTTTCCATACTGAGGCACTCATCAGCTCAGAAGCTGAAAAATGAACTGGTTGTGCACTGGAGAAAAGCACATATTGTACTTTTATGTCTTAGGAATATTGCCAGTAGGACATAACAAAATATGATTGTCCCTCTTCTAAACTAGATGTTAACTAATTCATTGAATAGGAAGAGCTGGGAATTGCCTGGCAATGACTCTCACTTTCCTATGCAACATTTCCCTACTTGCTCTCTCTCAAGGGTGAAATATAATAGAGCTCTAAAGGCATCCTCTCAAGAAATTTTTGCTTGCGTTTTTTGCATTGAATCAAATGTTTGAAGGGTTGTTTGAGCTGTCACGTGTCTGTCAGATTATTCCTCTTTCTGTTGTAAAGATTCTCTGCTATGACAGAGAGAATGACTTGCTGAGGATTATACAGTACCACTTCCTTGCATAGCTGGGCATGAGGAATTAATTACAATCTTAATGCTCAGCAGAAGTGACAGATTATGACTGATGGGGAATTGTGCTGGAACAGCTCATCTGAAAGAAAGGCAGGGAAAGTGGGCTCCCTTGGCTCTGCTTGCACTGCTGGGAAGTATGTGTGTTTTAAAGCATGGCAACTGTAATAGGAGTCTCTTCAGCCCAGCCCTACACTCCAGCAAAATATGCAGACCTTTGATTGCTTCTCTGTTATATGCCAGGAATTTGTCCTTCACACAGACACATTCCCAGTGGCCATGATGGACCTCTGTCTGGCCACTGAAGAGGTGAGCAAGGTCCAACATCTGAGATAGAAGCTCTTGCTGCTGGTATTTGTGACTGACTCGGTGTGTGTGGCACCAAAACCATGTTATTTTCATCCTACCTCCTACCTCCTTTTCTACTGTGGTGTACCTTCATTCCTATGGGGAAAATCCCCTGCAAATCCATTCATCTATGGACTTTAAGGAAGAAGCCAATGGAAACATGTTAATATCAATATTTCTGCTTTTCTTTTTGTGGCCCATTGCCCCTGGTTCAGAAAAAACTTGTTTTTTTCTAGTGTTGAAGAGCAAACATGAGGAGATGGGACTGGGTCTTGTACACCTAAGTTATTAGAAAAATGTATACAAATTATTTTCTCTTAATGTACTGTAGTAGCAGTGATCACTGGAAAAAATCAAGAGAACAATTACAGTTAAAACCAATCTTTATTTATAAAGCCATACGACTGGTCAAATAAGGAAGATAGGGTCTTGTCTGTCACTTAGGAAATCTGAGTTTTGTTGAACAGCCTTATACAAACCTATTAATCTTCATTACAGATTATTCTACTAAATCTGGATAGTAACGCTAAATCTTCCCTACCTTTTACCAGCTTCTCTATAGGGATAGCAAAATCTTCTGTGTGGAAGTTATATTATAGCTGTATTACATTCTTTCTAGAACAAAATGGCAAGCATATGAGGTGCCTCATTTTGGTTAGGACAACATTGCAAAGTTCTGTGGAAACATACAAACAACTTCTGCTGGTTTGAGTCACCAACCTATGAAAATTGATTTAATAATCTGAAACTGAAATTTGTGATCTTTAAATGGTTCAATTCTACAAGACATTAGACTGAAGTTTTATTCTTGATCCTTTTGCTTTTCATGATACCTGTAAAATTTCAACTTTAAAATGTATACTGACAAAAGGTAATGACAATTTTCAGAGTAATGTTCAAGTAGTGATACATTTCATGTTGATCATTTTTTCTTCTTTCTCACACCTCAGATTCAGCTTTTGGCTGAATTTCTAACCCTTACACTTTGCTAAAGCAGGTAGGGCCTGGTATTCATTATTTAAAAATATTTTTAGCAACATATACTTTGTTGGTTTTCGATCCTAAATTATAAATTTCTTCTGGCCATCATTAATAGAAATAGTTTTGACTTTCACTGATTTTTTTTCTTCTTTTCTGTTTTTATAAATAAAAATTTGGGGTTTGTGTCTGTCTCAGGCTGTTTTGACAAGGAGGCTTCCTATCATCGTACTCTCACTTATTTAGAACCATCTAATCGTGCTGATAACACTTTTCTTTCTGGAAACACCAGAATGCTAGGATTTTCTGTTGCTATACAAAAATATCTATTTTTTCCCAGACTCATAATGCAAGATTGTAAAGCAAAGTCAAAAATACTTCCTTTGTAGCACTTTGTGTCTTAAAAAAGAAATACAAAAATTCCCTTCTTGACAAGTATTTCTTAGCACTACAAGACTCAGTAGACTGTTCAGCATACTTGTGTTCCTGCTAACACAAGGGAATGACAAGGAAGTTACTGTTATGGCCAGATGATGAATTAGGTTCTCTGTTGTTATTAAAATGATCAAGGAATAATTCTGAGGGCTTTTTCAAGAATTAATGTTGAATGAACATTTTCTTGGTTTAGTAACATGAAATAGGAAAACATACCTGAGAAGGAGAATGTGAGAAACACAGCAGTTTAATGAAATATCAATTGACTCAGTGGTGTGAGGTTACTGAATGCAGTGGAAGTATTAATGAGGGCCCTTTCCTTTTGTAGGTAATTCAGATTATTTTCTGAAGATCTTTGCTTTGAAAATTTTACTGCTTTGCAGGGTTTTCCTTTTAACAAAACAGTACGAAATTTCAGTGGTTTGAGAAAAAAGAAAACTGGTATTAACATCTAAGAGCAGAGATCATCTATCTAAATCTTTTTAGGCTCCATGAAACACTTTACTGTTTCTCAGCACTGAACTGCATGTAACTGAGCTCTTCCAGAAAAAAATATTCCTACATGAGCTCATGTGGCAAACAGTAGACTGCTCTGAAAAGTATTAGACTTTCTCTAAATTAAGGGTTTCTGTTTGTTAGATTTCCACTGATCTAAATTGTAATTCAAAAGCTGAAAAACTAAGAAAATATTCAAAATATAGAGCTGCCTTAACAGTGTAGGAGTATACTACCCCTAAATGATGCAGTCAGTTCTTGCTTCTTGAGACATAATTTTAAAGATGGACATAGAGAGAGGTTAAAAACAACAAAAACAATGCTGGTGGACCAGCTGAACTATTCACCAAATTCCACAACACAGAAGCAGAGGCATTTTACATGGGAGATTGCTCTATAAGACAGAAAAAAGTCTTTGTGCAGTATATAGTGAACTTCTGGAATTTGTTGCCCCAGAATGCTTTGAAAGCAGACAGTATAAGCAAATAAAAAAAAATTGTTTAGACAAATTCATGGATAACACATCTGTAAACAGATAGTAAAACAAATAGACAACGATGTACAATCAAACATCTCTGATGGATTAAATCTCTGTGCTCATGGAGAGTAGTCAGGCTGATGTGCTTTACCTGGGCACTGTCTGCTTTTCCAGTTGTCTGGAGACAGACAGTTGGGCTACATGGACTGCTGCTCAGACACAGAAATAAGGCATTTCTTATAATCTTCATAAAATATTAATGATCAATAATGATTTTTGGATATACCATAACATTATCTTAAACACCAAGAAAAAAATAGCATCTTTGTTTAGATATGAATCTAATAAAAAGAAAATATTTTTCTTGATGTTTACTTCAAATTGCAATTGTTTATTTCTGTAATTTGGAAGTCCAGTCTGAAAGAGCACCACCAGTTCAAAAGTAGGTATCTGCATGCTCATATCTTTTAACAGAAGACATATCAAACCTGTTGTTTTTTTAGATTTTGTTAAGCAAGTTTTTCAGACTAAAATCATGCAAGTCTAAAGCCAAACCAAGCTTTTATGACAATTGCTCTTGTTGCATGAGATAAAGATAGGGGAAACAAAAAAAGATAAACCCACTTCTTTCTGCATTTAGTCTATTTTTGAAATTTTAGGAAAGTTTGTGATTATGATATGTGAAATTTCATATTGATCTTAGTTTCCATTATATTTCCTGAAGTATGACCAGTGTTCCAAAGTGTTTGCTGATTGTGGAAATCTTTTTCCTTAACTTTTCCTTGGTTATCTCAGATTTTTTCTCAGCAGAAAGTATAATTATTTTTAATACACCTTCATTAATATTATACTATTGTATAATATTAATATATTATTTGTAATACAGATTAATTACTAACAAATTTTTATACATATTTGAAATAAAAGAATCGAAATATTTTGAGTTTCAAAACTCATAATCATAACTTGTATCATAAAAATAATTATTTATCCATACAGGGTTAATATTTTTTATTACTTACTTGTAAGCGTCTCAATTATTTTTTTGATAGTAGTGTTCTTTAAAAAAGAAAGTACACTTCTAAAGGAAAAGCAATAAAAGGCATTTTTAAATATTATTCCCTACCAAACATTAATAGAAGGACATGTGAAGTTTCAGGCTTCCATTGTACAAAGAATACCAATTCTCCCCCTTCCCTAAATTAAAACAAAACAAAACATCTTGAAAACACTTGTTACATTAAGGGTTCTACATTTTGCATATGCTGCCTAAAGCAGATTAGAAAATTTTAATACCTTTGTTTAGTCCTAAGCAATAAAGAAAGTATAGCAATTAGCTCCTTTGTGAGAGGTGTGTGGCTGGGGAATTCTTTCTTACAGCTGGACCTAGGCAGAGGTATTGCCAGACTCTTTTAGCAGTCACAAGTCTACAAGAATCTAGCACAGTGATGAGGAGGCAATGCTGCTGTGACCACCTCTGTCACCACTTTTTGAAAACAAGAGCATCATTCTTCATTCAGCATTTCTTTAGGTTGCCATGATATTCCCCTCTGGGGCATAAAGACTTTTAAAACCAATTTTTTTCTCTTCCCCTCCTGTACGCCTCTTCTTCCTCCTCTTACAGAGCCTGTTTGTTGGAAGGCTGGCATGGCCAGCAACCTCCACTCTGAGGCTGAGTAAACACACTGGATAGGTAACCAAAGGTCAGCCTGCTGCCTCTCCCTTGATAGTTTCTGTCACAAAAGAAATGGCAGAACTGCTAAGGGAGAGGATTTGGGTGAGTAGAAAAAGTGAGTTGAAAGAGGAAGAATTTCGTAGAGAGCTGTGTTTATTAATTGCAGATTCTGCGGTTAGAGGTTTGCTGCTGAGTCAAATTTTAAATTCCACAATTTATAATCTAGAAAAAAGTTTGATAATTTATTTTCTTAGGCTGGTGTAGGCATTACTGAGAGAAGAATTTCTACATATGTTGCAGAAAGAGAGAAAAAGGAAACCGTTAGGTGTCAGGTGAAATTTTCATCTTGATAGTGCCATAAATCTTAACTTTTGAAGTTCACTTCAAAAACCATTGTCTTCAACTCCTTAAAATGTGTCTAAATGTTCCCAGTTAATTCAATATTAATAAAAAGAGGGTGTATGGTGCAGGAATTAATATTTTATAGCAACATGTCTTTCATCTGTATGTGTCCTCCCATTCCTACAGGTATAAAGTTTCCAATTTGACAGTGATGTCAGGGTTTGGTAATTCACTTAGATGACCTAAAATAGCTAGTAAAGTTTTACCTTAGTAAAATGATGAAGCTAATGATAATGAATCTAACAAATGATTCCCATCTAATATATGATTTAATATGATACTGTTAATATCTGATAATGATATTAGCAAAAACCTGTCATGCTAATTATCAATATAATCTAGTAGAGAAATGTGAGAAGGTAATGAAATGATACACTTGTTTGGTTAATGGGACTTTTATCAAAAGAACCAAAGTGAATAATTTTCATAATCTTAACTTGAAAGGGCACAGTGTTGGCAGTTGGAATCAGACAGATTCACAAGTGAAAGATTTGTAGAGAAAAATGAGATATTGTATGTTTTCTTTCGGCTGAATCAATAAGGTGGTTAGCCATCTAAATGAAAGTTATGCAACCAATAAGGATTGCTCTGTTTTTCAATACAAAACTACTCGTTTGTATTTGTTGCAAATTTTATCCTGAAAAGAATTATAGTTCTGATTAAAAGAATAGGGTAAGCAAAAGAATGAAATAGTTTCAGTATTCCAAATGGGAGTGACAGTGTAAAAGTGTGTAGTAATTTCTATTCACATACATACAGTCATCTATGGATAGTATCCACTGTTGAATAAATTGAAAAATACATATTGATTTTAAATATGGAAATTTTAAACACCCATTTTAAATAATAATGCTCTCAGTATAGTTAGAGGTAGTAATGTAAGTCATACATGTACCTCGAAAGAAATGGTCCTTGAACAGATTTTCCATAGAACCACCTCTGCAATATTTTGCTTTAGGTTTAATCAATCTGGAAAAAAAACCCCAAACAAAACAAAACCCAAACCCGAAGAAACAACAAGAACCACACCCCCTCCCCCCCAAAAAAACCCAAAAAACCAACAAAACACCCCTACCCCAGATTCTGGACTTACCTCTATTATTTCAAAAGCAGGTTTGCAGAAGTCATCCATAGTTTCATTGAAATTCCCCAAAATGTATATTCCTGAATGAGTTGAAGAGATCTGCTGTGGAAAGGATCATAAAATTAGAATGCTGCTAATGCTAGAACGGATGAAACACATGAAGATAAAATAAAGCGGCACACAATATAAAAGGTGTAGGGTAGTAGGCCCAAAACCAAAACTATTCACAGATGTTATAGGAGAAAGTGATAAAGTCATCTCTGTGATGAAAGCTACTGCTAGTTGATCTTTCTTAGCAGTGAGAGCAAGATTACTTCTGTGTTGCAGGGACAAGCAATATTAAATGCTTTATGTGGCCACATGCCTCCGGACTAGGTAAGCAAAACTCTCAGAACAGAGGGAAGTTCCTCTGCTGCTGAGTGTTATGTGCATGGTGATCTGTAGTGGCCTTTTACAGTTTCTGAAGGAAGGTGGTGTGGATTGAAAAATATACAAAGACAATGTGAGGCTGGAAATGGGAATCATAAAAACTGACTGCAAATGAATGAAAATAAATTTTACCCAAGGAGAAATTATTTCCTTAAAATCCAGATCCCCTGGCATTGCTGGTAAGTACTGCCTCTACAACTCCACAGTTCACAAGACGTAGAAAAGAACTTCTGTCAGCTGTAGCTTTTTTGGATCAAGTTACAGAATGCTTGCCAGCACCATCATAACAAACCTTTGTGATACAAATACCTAGGTACTGGTAAAAGCATCAAGAGGGGAAAAACCTAGGTCCTAGATATACACTGTATCTTTAAAGCACAGGAAAATAGAATAAATTCTAGAAATGCTATCAACTCATATCATTATCATCCAAGATCAAATTAAATTATAGCTTTGGGAAACATTCTTAGTGAATGGCAGACATCATGAAAATGTTCTCCAGAAAGACATATATGAAGGTAAAGAGCATTAAGGCAGAACATTTTTTTTGTCATGTATATTGATCATAAAGAACAGCAGCAGTGCCATAGCTGCTTCCTCATTAAAAAGCTTAAGAGTATTTTGAGGATATTTCGAAAGTTCCAGAAAGAAAGGAAGAAAGAAACAATAGAAAAAGAAAAAACAGGAAAAGGAATTACACTGACATAAACTTGAGCAAATATCTGGGAAATTATGTGATATTAAGGGAGTTAAGAGACATTAATTCCTCCTTCTAAGTCTTTGTTATGTTTTGGTCAAATATATCTGGATTCAGAGGTATAATTATCATCCTTTTCTGGGAAATTGATCTATCAAGGATAGTTTTGCTCATAGCAATGATGCCATAAATTTTGCCAATCTCCCAAGCAATGATCTCACATCTTTTTGCTCTTAAAATTATTTCTAGTCTCTTTTTTTGTTACAGTGTTCTCTCTGTTCCTTGTTCCTTGTTAACAAGGGAACATCAGGCTTGAAATGAGCCTAATCTCTGTGGTGGATGAGCTGGCTTATTCTTTGTCCTTTCAATCATATTATCATTTTAGATAAATATGCACAAATCCAGTAATTTTCCTGAATACCATGTGCTTTAAAACTTGTTAACTGCATTATGATGGTACTGGTGAAGCAATTAATGGGTAAATCACTATTTTTTTAAGAATGGCATGTTTTGTGAGAAATTGTCTAATTAATGAAGCAGAGCTACAAACATGTCCTGTACTTTCCATATCAGATTTCTACTTATTCGTAGCACTGTTCAGTTATAGGAACGTGCACTGGTGCACTTTGGTAAAAATGCTTTAGCTGGGAAAAAAGAGATAGCATTTGTAGTTCAGCTTGCTTTAACTGCTTTGCTTATTTATTAAAAAGGGGGTGTTTTTGTAATCATAATTCTGTTCTAGATGAGGAAAGCAGTAAATTAGTGTTCATTTTTCCTGAGACTTCAAAATATTTAATGGCAAAATGAAAACAGAGTTTATACAATCAAAAATTTGCCCAATTACAGGCAGAGGGAATCACTGCCTCCATAATGGCTATTCCTAATCTCACTGAATGGGAGTCTCTTGTTTCAGATTGTGTCATTTCTGTCTCCTTTAGGGGGTTCCCTTCTCAATATATCAGGTCTGGCAATGCTTATGAAGCAATACCCGAAGCATTAGGGCTCCTCCAGCACTTTCCAGGTTCTGAGTTTGGATGCATTTTTTATAGTCAGGCCTCTCAATAACTGGTGGATCTGCAGCTTACAAGGAAAACAGATTTCAGCTCTAAGGCAAAAGTTTATAGCTGCACACAACTGGAGATTATTCTCTAACCTATTTACTTACTCTCATGCATAGTCTATAGCTGGCCTTCAGAAAAAAAGTATTTAGTTGCTTCATATATATAACCCTGCCTTTGTGTCTTTATGTACACGTAAGGGAAGAGTTAAAGTAGAAAGGCACAGGTGGCTGTATATGTGTGTTGGAAGTGAAAAAGATTTCTTAGGAGCTGAAAGGTGTTTAGTGTCATGTGTAAGATTCCCTGCAGTGATACTAATAAAACTTACATGTTATATTGCAGCAAAGTTCATGTTTTGGGATCCGCGTGTCACTTGAAATTGAATATCTTCGTATTTGTTCATTCTGTGAATTTGATTAAGATGCATGTATGTGGTAAAAATTCCACGTTGTGGTGGGTTGACCCTGGCTGGATGCCAGGTGCCCACCTAAGCTGCTTATCACTCTCCTCCTCAGCTGGACATCAGAGAAAACATAGAACAAAAGGCCTGTGAGTGGGGATAAGGACAAGCAGAGATCACTCACTAGTTACCGTCTTGGGCAAAATGGACTCAGCTTGGGGAAATTAGTATATTTTATTACCAAGCAAATCAGGATAGGATAATGAGAAAGAAACCCAATAAAATACCTTCTCCCCACCCCTCCCTTCTTCCTTGGCTCAACTTTACTTTGGATTTTTTCTCCCTCCTCCTGCACCCAGTGGGGCACGGGAACATGGAATGGCAGTTGTGATCATTTAATCACATTTCTGCTGCTCCTTCCCCCTCAGGGAGAGCACTGCTCACACTCTTCTCCTGCTTGATCTTGGTGTTCCTCTGATGGGACAGTCTCCAACATGAACTTTTCCAACGTGATTCCTTCTCACACTTTGCAGTTCTTCATGAACTCCAGCACGGGTCACTTCCATTCAGTGCAGTCTTTCAGGACAGACTGTTCTAGTGTGGGTCCTCTGTGGGGTTACAACTCCTGCAAGAAAACCTACTCCAGCATGGACTCCTCTCTCCATGTGGCCACAGGTCCTGCCAGGAGCCTTCTCCAGAGCGGGCTTCCCATGGGGTCACAGGCTCCTTCAGGCATCTGCTTGCTCCAGTGGGGGTCCTCCATGGGCTGCAGGTGGATCTCTGCTCCACCATGGACCTCCATGGGCTGCAGAGGGACAGCCTGACTCACCAGGGTCTGCACCAGAATCTGAAAGGGAATCTCTGCTCTGGTAGCTTGAGCACCTCCTCCTCCTTCACTGACCCTGCTGTGTGTAGAGCTGTAACATACATTATCATTCTCTTGGTAGAAATTACCATTGTACAGCAACTTTCCCCCGTTCTTTACTCTTTTATCCCACAGGCCCTGTCACTATTGCTGATGGGCTCGGCCATGGCCAGCAGCAGGTCCATCTTGGAGCCGGCCACCATTGACCTTTGTGGACAGGGGGGAAGCTTGTGACAGCTTCTCACAGAGCCACCCCTGTAGACCTCATGCTACCAAAACCGGGCCACGCAAACCCGATAAACATGTACAGCAATTCATGTTGAAAAAGTGGTTCTTAAATATGATAGAGACTACCTATATTACAAAAGAGTTTGTCTTTTTTTTTATCTCCTCTGCAAACAGGACATTATCTACAGTGTCTGTTCCCTAATGACACCCAAAGATATGCAGATTGCTGAGACCTTTGGATTTCTCAAGGTCAAATCAAACTGAAGGCAGTTGTTCCTCATCCAGCTTGGCTGAGCCAAGTTGCTTGCTTTGGCACTGCTACCGCATCCTAAAAAAGCAGATTTTTCTTGCTTGTGGGCAGGTGGTTAGAATACCACATAGAGCTCATTTTTGACTGTCAAGATTGAAATTATTTCTCAGCCAAGGATAGCTATAACTACATCTGTTAGCTATTAAATTGTGGAGAAAAAAAACCTTGCAAAGGTTCAAAATGTACCTCATGTGTAAGAAAAAGTAATTCAGAATTTCAGACCAACTTCTGTAGAAATGTCTGAAAAGATAAATGCAATTCCATTATGTTCTGAACAAGAAAATTACTGCAACTCTGGTAGACCCTGTTCTTAAGCTAATGAGAGTTCAACTATAGTTTGAGCAACAGAAGCATAAGTGATTATTACTAATGTGTCAATGACTTCAGTAAAACCTGAAATTATTTTTTTGCTCACACCAGTATGGTTTTTAACAGATGCTTGGATTCTATATATCAAAATCTGTGTAATTTAATGTCTTTGCCTGAGCTAATGCTAAAGCAAACCATTTAAATGGGAAGAATAAGAGGTGTTAAACTGTTTTTACTTTTTTTTAAAAGACAGTAAATATAAGAAAGTGAAAGACTACTCTTCATTAGTAGAGGCTTTATGAAGTTTAAGAGATTGTTCAGTAATTATAACTCATGCTAATGAACTAGATATGAAATTAACAAATACTAAGTTAATTATTACTTACAGCAATTGTTCTCTTAAGAATTCATTCAGATATCTTCTAAATTTAATTAAAAACTTCATGCATGAGAGCTAACAGAGGTCATGCTTACAGTCAGTCAGAGAAATGAGTCTAAGAATGCTCAACTAAGAAAGAAAAATAGAAGTTTGCACTGCTTTCAAAATATATGTTATATTATTGACTACAATTCCTTTGCAGCAAAGACGTCTCACAAGGAATTGATGTAAAATTCCTGGTGAGCTAATAGTGCTTTAAATTGATATTTGCCTTGAGGGTTTTAAGTTTTGCAGCCATTGTTGAAGAGTGCTAGAAGCATTCCAAAGTATTTTTTCACTTTATATTGTATTAATTTTTCACAGAACTATTGATCATTACACTTAAAACTGTTATTCATTTACATAGATCTAAATCCCCAAAGTTGATGGCAGTAGTCTGCAGACTATCCTTAAGAAAAAAAGTCAAGTCACTTTTCAGAAATGATGGTTGTGTTAGGAATTTGGCCTTGTAGGATTGCACCAAAAAATCGACAATAATTTTATTTCAGCATGTCTAGCTAAAATGTTTAGCTAGTGAAACAAATAAATGGTAGTTGCTACATTTAGATTAGGATCCATATTGCCAATGTAGCACGCGCATGTGTTCTCTTCCTTGCAATTTAGGTCAGAGATTAAAATTTCTGTAGGATTCATGGAAGAGAGGGGCAGTGACTATTTTTGACTATGAATCAATTTGGATTCTCTTCTTAGGAAAGAAAACTGAGTTTGTGAAGTTTTATTTTAAAAATATCAATGTAGTCTTTGCAAGAGTAATTAAAAAAACCCTACAATTGTGAACAAAACATAGCTTTCTAAAGCCTGTATTCTGGTTTGTTTGCAGGAATATTTGTTGCAGTTTATTAATCTATTGTGGAGTAACTCAGCAATGAAATTATTTTAAAAATTAAAATCAATATCAAGAAACAGATGATCCAGTTCACTGTAACATGAGCCTTTGCTGTGGTTTGCTATTAATGCATGCAGTGAAAATCTCAAGTAAAACTTTTTTTTAAAATTCCAGAGTGTTCCACAGGACAGTGTTTGCAGTAGTATTGCTAGAGAGGATGCAAGGTCCCCAGATAACTGCCCTATGCAAATACTACAGTAACATTTTGAAGGAATTGTTTTAGGAAAATAGATTTTCTTGCCTCTCTTCTGTTCACAGGTATGCAGATACTTATTTTTTACAAGATATCTTTTTTTTTTTTTTTCTATTGAGCCTACATGTGGGAAAAGTCTGATGATTTATATAACCCATATATGAAATAGCAGAAGGTTTTACATTTAACTGTTTAAGGGATTTATTCATGAAGTATCACTCCTATCTACTAAAGTAGATAATTAGAACTGCTGCTTTTGTTTCTTTTCCATTTCTTTTTTCTCCCCTATTCCCTTAATGTGTTTATTAACATTGTAAATTTTAGTTCTATTTCCTCTGAGTAAAAACTACTTGTGTACAATAATCTGCTTTTTTCAATATGAGAATTTGTATATAATTCCTCTTTAATCACTACAAGAGACTTTATTTTTGCATAATTGTAGAAAAATGTTCTGGTTTATGATGCTTATTTCAAGAGTAGAAAAGAAATATGTATTTACTATATTTTAGAAATAATAAAAAGAACCAATTATAATTACTGCACTCTGTAATCTTTTTCTTTTTGCCTTAGGCCTTAAAGAACACACCATACACCTGTGTTAAACCCTTAGATTTTCACAGGGCCTCTGAAAACCTTTGCAAGACCTATCCATGAAGACCATTTTTTTGCCTCCAATTTTGTTTTTAAGTACTAATTACAAAACCTTTTTTTTCCTTTCTCTTAGTGATTTCCTAATCGTAATAAAGGAGGAGATTATTTGGGGATAAGAGATTGTGTCTGGTCAGAAATTGACTCACTGACTGGCATTTGCCATATTATTTTCCTGACATTTATGAGGTAAACATGTCAGCAGAATTACCTTTCAAATCCTTTCACCTTTCTGTGTGAAATTCAGTCTTGTACATGAAGTCTGTAAGGGTACAAGACTTTATCACCATATACTCTTGTGTATTCAGGAGGATGAATGGAAGAAAAAATTAAATATTTTTTGAGCTATTTTTTGCCATTATCACTGATTGAAGAGACCCATTTAATAATTTTCAGACGTGTCTAATGAAACAGCAGAATTAATGGACAACTCTCATCCTATACTTTAAAACATTTTACTAGTAAAATATGTGATACTTTATAAAAGAAACTATCAATGAGACAAAGCATTATGAAATGTCAAAACATAAATAATTTTATTGTCCAAACTGTATGCCATATCTCTTAAAAAACAAAAGGATTTGCACAGTAATAAATTGCTTTTTTAGCATAATTGAATTATTATAGCATACTCTTTGTGTTTAGGAAATCATATATTTACCAACTAGGACAGTTTTACATTTTTGTTTTGAATGGTTTAGGAATTTAGCCTTGAATAATGTGTATTATGAAACTGTTCTAGAAAAAAAGAAGATCAGTCTTTTTCTTTTCTGCAAATAGGCTATTATTTTTTCAGCTTCCAATGAAAGTACATTCCACTAGAATATAGTACTAGCATGCTCATCCTTTTAGCTGCCAGAAAAATGCTGAATGAAAAAGCATTGGTCGGATTTTGTGACTTGCAAATTAAGTAATTATAATTTTTATTTGACTAATACAGCCAAATAAAGTTAATAAAATGCACTTTTGAGGATTCCTTATTCATCTAATATTTCATGGCCTCCAGGTTATTGATTAGCTTGTCCTTTTAACATACTCACCCTCCTCCCCAAACAAAACAAACCTCCCAAAACCCCGTTTTTTTCATTTTGACTTGTGAATATCCCTGATTTGTGCTGTTGCACAGTTCAGCTGAATCTCCTGGTGCAGATGATTTTCTCTCTCCAGTTGATTTTTTTTTTAGATTTAGAGTGTGCTCCCTCTGCCTTCAGCTCTGAGGGCATATCTTCCAGACAGTGAAAAGCGATGAGCAGCTGGAGGCAACAAGCTAGATCAAAAGTCTGTTTCTGTCTATAGACAGACTTGTTTATTCAAAACTAAAGAAGAGGTATCACTATTCATAGTCCCATCTGTAAACGCTTCATCCTGGTAATAATTCAACGTGCGTGACAATTGGTGTCTGGGGTTAAAGCAACATCTCTGCATGAATGATTGCAGAATCACAGGTTCCATCTGAGAAAAAGCAGAAGTGTGCAGTAGAAGGCAGACTGGCATTATGAAAATGACAGCTACTTGGGGAACTAAATACAGGAATTTTGCATACTCTGCAGCTCAGTTTTAGTAGTAATCTGTAGTTTGTCATTTTGTAATGCTGGGACATGCTGCGGCAATATGATTTTCCGTAGAGGATGGCATCAATGTCATTTTCCTTCATCACTTGGCCTTCTCTTAAAGGTTTCTTCTAAGTTTATCCTGTTTAGCTTGTTATAGCTGAACAAATCCTACCCGCAGGATAGAATCATTTCAGGAATCTAAGCTCTGAATCTGAGGCCAGTTCAGATATACCAGTACATTTTTGACGAAGAAAAATGGTCTTAAACATTATCTTTATGTGATTGCAACATATATATATATTCACTCGTATTTACCTGAGATAAAATCTGATGGTTCAAATTTTGTTACTACAGAGATGGAGTTAATAATCTCTAATTATATTTAACTGAAAAGTCTCTTCTTCCTTTGTTGTGATGCGATTTCTGGCAAAACAATGTAGTAGACAGGCCCTGGTAGTGCAACTAGCTCATACAAAATTTTTATATATTTTGAATTGAGTAACACTCTTGAAGTCCAAAGGACTTCAGTGTGGGTATTTTTAAGCTGGTGTTGAGTTGTATGCAAGATCAAAATCCAAACCTGTAATATGTGAATTTTCCTAACAAAACATTGTTGGGTTTGGGTTTTTTGTTTGTTTGTTTGTTTTTAAAATCTTTTTAACTAACCATTTTTTCCAATTCTGTTTAGAACCATTGGATACAAAAAGAAGTATGTGAAAGTTCCACATGGTCATATTTGGGTGGAAGGGGATCACCATGGACACAGCTTTGACAGCAATGCTTTTGGTCCTGTAAGTCAATTCTCTCTCTATATGTCACACTTTGCAACTGAAAAACTGTGCATATGTGAAACACAGAAAGTATGAATTGATTGCGAGTGTAGTTTTATTATTTTTGTGAGAATTATTAGACTTTAAAAAATATCTCGGCCAGCAGATATTGAGTTTTTTCTTAGCTATTATATAAGGAATAAAGACTTGTTTCAATTCTCCACATGGAAGGAGATGTGGTAGAGATTTTAAATTTGGAGGGATATACTGGAATAGTAGCAAGAGGGCGAGCCAGCTCCCTGTAGCTGACAGATGCTCCCTGGGGACATTTTGCCAGCTGATATAATTTGGAATTGTTCCCTCCTTGGAGCTTGGTCTTGCTTTAGTGCCAGTGCTGGGATAAAGAATTGGGAAACTGCAACCATGCTTAACAAGTGTTAACAGGAAAATTGGTCAGTGGATAAGAGTAGAGATATTTCAAAACTCTTCCCAAGGTAAATATTTAAATTTTCTTTGAATATTGAATGGAAAGAAAATGTAACCTGTAAAATCTGTTTCTTGATGGGTGAAAGTGTGCGTCTTTTCATCAGGAAAAGAGTAAGTTCTTTCTCTGAACTCTAGTTTGGGTTTGTTACGCTTCATATAGATTCTTGGTCTTATTTTAACCTAATCTAGAATGCAGGAAATAGCTGCATAAGCTGTGTATCCTGCTGTGGAAATACAAACTCTTTTGGCCCTATTCTAAATGCAGGATTTTTCTCTTTTCTTAAGACAGAATATTCCTCTCATATTATTAAAAAACCCCACTGTTTGTTACAGGGAAATTGTCAAGATTGGATTTTTCTACCCTTATGCATTTCACATCTATTTCATACAGAAGTCATCCCACTGACTGATTGAATTAATGACAAGAAGGACCTTATGAGTTTGTCTGGCTTCTTGACATTTAGCCCAATTATTAAATTGAATTAATTTGTTCTCAGGAAAAAATACAAATTAGGCCTACTGTCTGATTTAGAGCATGTAATGGTAATGCCTCTCTTCTGGTTTGTCTTACTTTTTTCGTGCTTGTATTTCTTGCTGGTTTTCGTTATTATTTTCCTTCTACTATCTTCTAAGATTTCTAACATCTGGTTTTAGAGGCTCTTTCATGCAGAATGTAATTCAGCCTATCCTGTGCAAGTATCTCTTTCCTCCCTTAGTAAGCTTTTCTCTGTCACTCCCTGTTCCCAACATAAATCATAGTCATAAAGCCACTAATCTTCTTTTCACTTACAAATATATTGCCAATGTAGACTCAGAGCATAAAGAACCTTTAGCAGCTGGACACTGGTTTCAGATTTACAGCAGCTCACACAGAAATTCATACAAGGTAAAATCCTCAAGGTAGGCACCATGCAGTTTTCATGCAAGATAGAATGTTGGGGTAAATCTAAATACCCTCAGATTTTTGCTCAGTTCACTGATGTTTATAAATATTAGTAAATCCCCTTCACTAGACTTTGACCTCACATTAATCATCAATTGTTAGCTAACATCAGATAGTATGGCACTTTTCTTCCAGCAACGGCACTTTTGAGAGCTAGCAGGACAGATTCTGACAGTGAATTCTTTATCTTTCTGCAGGAAGAATGACCTTTATATTGCTTAGATGAATACATTGTGGACAAGTCAGATGTAAATAGGTATTTTCCTCTCAAATTAAATTAGAACAGCAATTGCTGAATGGAGGCAAAAGGGGAAGAAGAGCTCACAGGATTTGAAACTAGCTTCAGAATAATAAAATAGAATTTTTGTCTGTAGAAGAAAATGGAAAGTGTATTTAGGAGGACACATTGCACTCCAGGTTCTTTTCATCCTACACATGTAAGATTTTAGGTTACTGGGACATTTTCTCCTCCTCTTCTGTACTCTGGAGATTATTTGCACAAGTGAATTAAAATATTAAAATCACTCTTTCAAGCCATTCAGAAGGTATGTTCTTTTTAAAAAAAATTCTCTCATAAGACTGCAGCAGTCATAAGGAATAGACAGCACAATGGTAAGACATGGACATGTTTTTCTCACTTTGTTAGTATATAGGTCACTTAAGACATTAGGTTAAACATTATGTGTGTCACCATTCTGACTTTCAAAATGATGTTTTCTTTGATCAAAAGTTGAAGTAGAAATAGTGTGGGATTTAAGTGGGTTGTTTTGTAGGCTACCACTTTTTCTCTTTTCATGTGATCATATAGTAGAAAGACATTTACAGTGGAGATAGACTCAGTAATGTTTTGTAGATGAGCTTAATGAGTTACATGGGGCATAAAAGGAAATTATGGAAAAACAGATTGAGAACAGATGTTAGAATAATTTTTTCTCTTGGAGAATAACAATATCTGTAATGGCCTAATGGGTTAGGTTGATAAAGGAAAAACCCTGATACCAATCAAGTTCTAAATTAGATGCACCTTTGGAGAGAGATTAATTTCTAAGCTGTAAAATTTGGCCTGATTAAATTGTGTTTACTTAGTTCATAAAAGTGTTATAAAATAAATAATATCTTTTTATTGCATGGTTTTATAGGACTAACATTGGATTTTTAAAGAATAGACATATATTTTCCTGAAGTGTGTAAATAAAATGAAAATGTTTAAACTAAGATTTGTAAAGGTTTACTATTTCCTTTCTGCCTTATTGTGTCTTTGAATGAAATTAATACCTTAACTGATATTACAAAAATAACAGGATATCTATGGTTAGTGCTGAATTAGAAATGCTATTAATTCTGTATATGATCAAAACTTAAATATTAATTACTTTTCCTTAATATGGGACTAAATTAATTAGTTCATGGCTATTGTACATTGTCTTTTGAAAAATGCTTTGTATAATACTGAATGGCAGATGATATTAATACTATTGCTTTAATACTGATGTGTTTCAGGTTTGGAAATCTGTCAGCCATTCATAAGTGAAAATAGCTGTCTTGAATAGAAGCCAATAAACATTTAGAGAACTTGCATATTTTTACTGTTATTTAAGGGGTAAAAAATTACATATTGCCAGAATTTTTTTTCAATTACCTGGACTAGGATAGAGATTTCTATTAAATTGACTGTTGCTGTTTCTAAATTCTGAGTGAAGTCAAGCTTTTATGATATTAGGTTAGCATTCCTTATTTGGTATACTACAGGAATGTGATCATGAGTATCTTATGTAATTAAGGTACCACTTTCTGAAGTTTCTTCTTTTTGTTTTCAGTTCTGGTAATTTTCCTGTTTGATGGGCCTTTTTACTCTGTACTGTAGTTCAACAGCATAGGAAATATAGAAGTAATTTTCCTGGCAATGCTTCTGCTTTCTTAGATCAGAAATGCAGGATATATTATAAAAAATTGATGAAGTATTAGACTCCTCTGATGCTTCAAATTTCTTAAAAATTTTAGAGGGTTAACTTTATGCCAGATCAAGTATTGTCTTTGCTTGCATAGTCAGGATAATATCTGCATAAAAGCAAAGTGACAGTTAATATTCTACGTCCAATATTCTGGCTAAATCAAAGGAAAAGTCATTATAAACTGTACTTTGTTTAGATTAAATGTTTAGAGCTGGCATCCAGCAGTGCAGAGATGGTGATCCAACCAATATGTGAGAGTATCTAAGAAACAGTTATTAATAAGTGCATGCAATAACTGATATATTCCTGAATGTACACATGTGCAGTGAGAATCTCTCTCGTAGTTTTAAACAGTAAAACAGGCAAATTATGTCTTAGGGAGATAATATTATATTATAATGCTCTTATTTACACATTTATATGTTTCTAAATGCCTCCAAACTGGGGATATGAAAGAGCTTTATAAAATCAGGGCTTGAAATCCATGGCAGTCTTTCAGCTGTCATGTAAAAGGCCTGAACAAAAGCTCATTAAAGTCAATGAGAGATTTCTACTGGCATAATGGCTTTGGATAAAGTTCTTTATGAGTTAAGCTTCACAATCCAGTGTAAGGACAAAAAAAAGCTACTAGCCTCCTTATCTTCCTGGGAAGCTTGCAACACAGGTAGGTTGAGTACCTTGTCAAAAACATCTCTTTTGGCCCATCCAGGTC
The DNA here is from genome assembly GCF_965178545.1 of Coloeus monedula. Lineage (NCBI taxonomy): Eukaryota > Metazoa > Chordata > Aves > Passeriformes > Corvidae > Coloeus > Coloeus monedula. Next base: position 49,262,573 of record NC_138784.1, on the reverse strand, counting down.
CCTGTCCTAGCCCTTTTCCTTAAAATATATCTGTCTTTAGTGTGTTTATTTTCAAAACTAAATCATGTTGAACCTGAGCCTAGCTTTTTTGTTTGACAGAAGCTTTACATTCATAGACTTCAAATGAGTAAATTTCTTTTAGTCAGCATTACTGTAGGGGCCGTTTTTTATGATTGCCTATTCCGTACTGTAAATTCATGGAATAAAATATCTGAAAAACATTTCTATCAGTTTAACTATGTTTTCATTTAACAGCACAAACCTGTAGACTGTGGCTAGAAAACTATAAACTAGGTGTGATACAGAAGAGAATGTGCTGGATTCATTAGTCATTTTAATTTAATTTTCAAAGGCTATCATCTTCTCTTTTAGCTATAAGATAGGAATGGTTTAACTGTTAACCCTCAATGGGCAAATTCTATTACTAACAGTAATAGAATGTGGCCTCTTATGATTATTTTTATAGGCTGACCCACTATTTCTCTCTGCAACTACTGTTAGTGAATACAAGTAGTCAAAAGCAGAAAATTAGAAAATTTCATTAGACAGTAAGTTGAACTGAAATATGACACTTCTAGTGGAGCACAGAGGTTACTGCTGGTAAAGGAAATATTTAAAGCAAGAGGTCTGCAACTTGTGTGGGTACCTCTGCTTTGTATGCTCTTTCATCTTCTGAGGGAGGTTCAGTGGACAGTTGAAGGAGGAAGCAGATCTCTTTCTGCCAGTCAGAATTACATAACAGCAAACAAAGAATGCCACATGTCCTAAAAGTGCACATCATCTTGGTGATGATCTTGCCATCTGGTGAAACTTTCATATATGAGCTATAAACTAGTGCAAGAATTACATATCCCTGAAAATGGAGCAGCTTCTAAGACAAGAGGTGGGAAGAGTTTAACAGCTCACAGCAGTGCAGCACTGTGTTAAATTGCACAATAAGGCTAGGGCGCGCTTCCCACAGAGAGCTCTGCCAGGTCCTGAAATACCTGCTGACCCCGTTTGTGCCCCATACTCCAAACAGCCATTCAAAGAGGCTTAAGACAAATATGTCAATAGCAGAGTACCAAACCCTGTTTTTCTTAGTTTAGAACAGTGAAGAAGAGATAGTCAAGGGTGGCAATACAAAAGTGTGATTTTAGCAAGAAAACACTTATCTGTGCTTACACTCATAAAGTTAATGTAGGTGAGGAAAAGAGTGATGACAAAGTAATCAGGGAAGGCTGGGAATGACCCTACTGGGGACTTGTCTGCATTTACTTGCTAGCAGATGTTGCAGATTCTTCTGTTATCTTTTAGCTGCCATTGCCAACAGTGCAGCTTCACTCTGCTGTAAAATGTAGCCTTGGAAAGTAACATGACTCTTAAGGGATCAGTGACATTTCTACTTCTCTCTTGGGTATTAAAAAAGAAATGAAGCTATGTTTAAACAGGATGTGTAATGCAAATATGCAATCAGTGCCATTCCATAATATTTATCTCTGGCTACTGGCAAAAATGAAATAGGTGAAACTGTTTACAATCAGAAAAAAGGCCTTGCATATGGAGCATGAAGTTACCAGTAGTAAATAGCATGGATGCACAGCTTGAACTTGTAAAAATCTATGGTGAATAAAACAGATAGGTCATTACTTGTTATGACTGATGATAAATAAAGCTCGAAGGGTAAATATACTTGTCCCTTTGAGAGAACACTATATGTTTGATGCAAATTGGGATGGTGGCTTTTCCGTGGAGAATGACAATTCACTCCAGGAGCTGCTGAAGGGGAGCCTTGCTAATAAGGTTGTGTGGTCTGACTGTCCATTAAGTTATCATGACTAACTGAATTTGCACTATAGGGAATAAAAAGTCCCCTATAGCTGTCCTAATTATTTTGAAAAGTAAAATATTTAGCTCGACTCTAATTAAACCAGTGCATATGGCTATCATCATGTGACTAAAAGCTCTCAGTTAAGGCTACTCTATTTCTTCACAATAGAATGTTTGGTTTTTGTCTTAGTTATGTCAAATCTTACACATTTTATGCATTCTAGCTAATTTTCTCTATTACTTGTAATTTATTTAGTATTGATAAATCTTCAGTCATTCTGTTTATGGAACAGGATTTATGTAACAAATTCAAGCACAATGAATTATTAATGCCAATATTTAGTATTTCTGAATCCAAGAACCTTTAAAGAGTTTTTCAACCACATTGGAAAGAATGGCAGTCTGACCAGCCTACACCTGTCTTTGACATCAGTTATATTGAAAAAAACTAGGAAAAAATGTTGAAACAGTATTAGATCTATTTAATGAAATATTGGAAGAAATCAGAGAGCTGTCAGAATAATTTTTAGTTATCTAATTTGAACAGCTCTGCATTCAAATATAATCATTTGCTAAACCCTGTATATTCTTTCATCAGTTTCTTTACAATTCTATTTCTCTCAAGTTACAGCTTGAAATACCCTTATATTTAATAATCTCTCTGCAGGATTTGTTACATGATATTGTCTATATAGAATTAAATAAACTACTTGTTTTAATCCAAATGAGGCACAAAGGAATCTTTGCTGACTTCTCTATAGTTTAACTGTGTAGGGAATTTTGATTCATGCTGGCATTCATATTAAGATTTGCCAGGACATCATTTTAAAAAAACATTTAATGTATTTATTTCTTTATATTTTTAGCTCCTTGGACATGGATTATTGTCAAAACTCAGTCAGTGATTACTAAAATAAAGTTCTAAATTTTAGTTTGCAGAATTTTAGGACATTTTTATTTACTTGATTCCAATTTTGGATAAGATAAATGCTTTGGTGTAGTAAGTACTCATGTCATTAAAGGTCCCAATCCTAAAATAAAACTATTTTACTCTAGCACTTTGTTTACATGATTGCACATCATGTTGGAAGGTTAAAAATGTGTATTTGTGTGGCAGTGAATGTGCAAACCAAAGTGTATGCATTTATTTACCAGTGTATGTTTATTTCATTTAGAAGCAAAACATTATTGAAACATGATGAATAATATACCAATACTTCTGTGACTTATTTGAGGGGAGCAATGTTCTCCATCCAGTTGGTGCTTGTGCAGTCAGGGGCAGTGTGCTTTGGGCATTCCCTGCAGAAGAGTTGGTAAATGAGCCCTGTGAAGGACCCCTGTGACAGATCTGTGGCACACCATGTGGAGGTTCAAGAACAGGGTTTGCTCAGCCTTGAGGGGGGAGGGCTGTGAGGAGAGATCACAGCTGTCCTCAGCTGCTGCACAGGGTATGGGGAAAGCAGGGCCAGACTCCTCTGAGATGCAGAGTTGTGGGTCAAGAGACAACAGGCACAGCACGTGTTCTATCCAGGAAGTTCTGAATAGACATTAAGGTATTTAATTTTTTTTTTTTCATTGTGGCAAAGTCATGCATTGATTACTGAGAAAGTTTGGAAGATCTCCATTCTTGGAGATAGTAAAAAAAATCTGTCTGGAAAGCCCTGAGCAACCTGAGTCCTTCCAAGTAGGAGGTTGGACAAGATAACCTCCAGATGTCCTTTCCTACCTATATGTCTGTGCATATAGGAAAATTATCTTTATTTTGTCAGTTAACTCTTTTATTTAGCACATAGGACAGTAAACTGACAAAAGTTATGTGTTAATCACATTTATCAAGAGAGAGAAAATAGTACATTCACTTTTCTATTACTGCAGTCTCTCAGGATTATCAAGGGCATCAAATTGCGTTTTAGATTGTGCAAAGGTTTCTTTGCAAACTTTTATTTGTATTCCCTCTGTTCTAAAATGGATAGTTTGGAAAATATACTAGATATCATGAATTTTCCTAGCTTGGCCGTGTTTAAAGTCCAGCCTGAGCAGAGAAGAAAAATTTTCCTCAAATATTAGCAGCAAACCCTTTTTTTTTTTTTTTATTTTTTAAGAAGTACTTCAAATTTTATATGTATGTTATGGAGCAAATAATGGAGCAAATAGCATTATTTAATTCAAGCTAAATCTGATTTGGACTAGGATCCTGATCCTCGAAACATTTGTTTTTATTTATTTTACGTCTGTAAGATCTTCTTAATAAAGTCAAGGGCCTGCATGTTTCAGATTGCTTCTCTTGTTTATGTTGCTTCTTTTCTCCTTCTCTTGTTTTGAAAGACTTAATAAATGAAGCACCCCAGTTCAAACTGAATAATTTTGCAGATTCTGGTGTTGACAGTTATTTCAGTAATATATTAAATTTTTAATGAAGCAGAACTTTTGCTATTAAATAATTTAATTCCTGATTGTTATCCAAGCAATCAAAGCATTTTCCAAACTGTGTAGGCTTTTTTGAAAAATACAATTGTAATGGACAGATTTATTTATTATTTTTTAAAAATTTCAAACTATTAAAGTATAGAAATATTTTTATGATGAAAATAACCGTGGTCCTGTCAGAGAAACTTTCAGATTGATAGCAGAATTTTAAAGTTGTTTGTTCTCTCTTTCACTGCAGGAGAGACAAGTAAGAATAATTCTTGAGGGGTAAATCCCATAGAATGTTACATTTGGTGAGAGGAATAATGCCTACTAACACAGTAGTAAATGTTTGCAAAGCAAATCATAAAATATATTCCTCTTCCCTTGATTGCTATTTGGGATAATGTTACTTAATTAAACTTGGGTATAGCTCTTTTAATTTACTTGCTCTGAGGATTTGGGCACTGCAGATTAGCATTTATTAGGCTTTGATATTTTGTTTAGATATTAATTAACAGCTACTGCAACTCAGTGTCAGATTCAGGAACCAGCACAGTTTTAGGTCTTCTCTTGTCAATCTGGAGATTTAGAAAAGAGTTGTGTCTAATAGGAAAACTGGTATTAGTAGCAGCATGAAGTAACAATAACTCCATGGTAGTTCCTCTGTAGTTAGTATATACAGCTCCCTCTTTCACATATGCATCATTTATGTAGCTATAATGTATGTCCTGATGGAATTATTGAAAATATGTTTAATTGCATTTGATGCAAAACAGAAATCTCCTATCATGTGATCATCAGCTCTCTGTGGTCATGAGGACAAGTCCCATGTAATGCTTTGATTATGAACCTTGATAAAAATGCCTGCAAGCTGCATGATCTGTTACTCAATATCACATTCTCTAATTGCAAAATGTCATTTTCCCCCAGATAATCTATCCCAATATAAAGTTAAGGATGCTGTTCTGAAATATATTTGTATTAGTGCTTATACCAATGCTGTCTCTTCTTCCATGCAATATATCTTCTTGAAGCTGGGAGACCAGATTACAAGCTTTGTGGGTTGTTAACTTGTATGCCTCATATTTGTGAGATATCATTTATTGAAATGAGAGTAGAAGGAAACCATAGTAGTAGTTAACATGATGTGATGACAAGATCTGATATTTCTTTCCAAGCAAAAATATAAATCTGAAGATGATGAACAATTTGCACTTTAAAGCATGGGTTGTTGATCAATAATTAGAAAGAATGAGGAAGAAAGAAAGAAAGAAAAGACAAATCTACAATTCCACAAAATAATACTTCCACTTCTGGTGGAAGTAATGCAGTTTTAGTAACAAAAATCTGTGCAGCATCAGTCAAACTAATAAGGAAAAAAAAGTCTTTCAGTATTCTATGATGGTAAAATGAATTATCAGGTACTTTCTGGATGAGTCACTCCATGGTGTTTCTTAGGAGCATAGTAAATGTTTCCTCACGATGACTGCTTTACAGCCATTGGATTAATGTATGTGAAGGGGGACTTAAGCAAAGGGGTTAGAGATTATTAAAACCTTTAATCAATGCTGCCAGAGTTATTATTTATAGAATATAGCTTTGACTTGGTGCACAACCAAGATAAGAAAGCAAAGAGCTACAAACCTTCCTAATTTTTTTTTTTTTAATCACCTTAGCATGACTCAGGTCTCTGGTAGTTTAGCCAGTCAGAAATTTTAAAGCCAAAAGCTGAGCTTCCTTCCACTAAAAATGCACAAAAGAAATAACAGAAAGTTTAAAAGTCCTATTCTTTTAGCAGTTTAGTATTTTCAATTCTGTATTATGCCCAATCATATTCACATATTTTCATATTATGCAAATTAAAATTCAGGTTTAATTTACAACTTACTAAAAAGCAGGATTTGTATCATTTAGATGCCAAAGTAACAGACTCTGGACTACTCTGTAACAGATGTGAAACTGGTATCCAACATTGAATTTTGGCCATATGCACACTATCTCTAATGAAAGCCAGGGGAAGCCTATGACCAAAACAAGATGTAATACACTGAAAAAGGAGAGGAATCAGAAGAAGTGACTGCCTACAAAATTTTCCAAGACTGCTCCTTGGCAGGTTATGGCCCCCCCAATGTAATGATCACCTTCACATTTCAGAGGCTTTGGCAGGTAGAAAGAGCACACCAGATGATGTTTTTTTACAAGTTTAGCAGTTAGAGAGAGGCATTCCAGGATGTGGTTTTTTTCAAGACTCTTATAATTCTGTCACAACCAAGGGACACTAATTGAAATTTGTTCTTTGAAATGCTGGTAATGCAGGTTTCCACACATAGGATAAGTCAGAAATACCTGTGTTACTCTTCCAGACTGAACAGTAAAAAAATGAACATGCATTTTGAAGTGAAAATACTCATGCTCCCCCAAAGGCCCTGATATTGTTGCAACTGCTGTGTTCTCTGTATCCTCAAGCTGTGAAGAGATATAACACTCTCTTTTGACAAGCTCAACATACATCCATTTTCACTCAGATATATATTGTTTTCTGTTAAGTCCTGTAACACAGGTCTTAAGAAAATGCTTCATATTCATGATATCTGTACTCAAATATGCTGTTAAGTCTTATGTATTGTCAGAGGAATTTTGGAGACCCTCAGAGTTTTGTGTGCATCAATGAAGCCATAAGGTCACAATTCAAAACATTCCTTAGTTAATATAAGATTTGATTATACTTAGTGAGTGGAGTCATGTAGAGAATAAATCTAATCTTCACAGTTATTAAAATGTTTGTAATATCAGAGTGAATTTTTGTTCACATCAATTTTCAAAGAAACCATTGTGTTTTGAATTAAAGAGTTTGATAGTATTACAAAGCAATTAGCTTTTAAATGAAAAATATTTAGATTGAACAAGATGAAAAATGCTAACAAGGAATAAAGTCTTCATGTTTACACTTAATGATGCGGGTTAGGAAGAAATGTCTTTTATTCACTTTGGATCCCATTCAGAACTGTTGTACATCTTCCTACTGTTAGGTTCTCTCAGAGAGTTTTCCAGTAAATCTTTCATAAGTACTTTTCTGTTGTCACAGCATCTCAGTTTCAAGAAGCAGCAGTGGTAAATGCATTTGTTTAAAATATACAGTTCATTCTTTCCTTATCCTACTGAGTGCACTACTAGCCCCATTAGTTGTGCACATACCAGTGCAAAACAGGTATGTTTGTACAATGGAACCTTGTTCAAGAAATGGATTTTAGTACATAAGTTAGAAACAGAGCTCGTATCATAAAGCTTATATCTCTTTCCTTATCTAATATTCACTCTTCCCTTGCAAATTTGTTCTAAACTGTGTACTTTGCAACGTGCATAGAAAAAGATGGAACTCACATAACAGTAGAAAAAAACCTTGTATTTCTGTCGTAGCATTCATCTCAAGTTTGAACTATATTCTTAAAAAAGAAAATATTAAAGATACCATCTTGATCATTTATATTTGCATTTACATGCAGTGTGGTTTGTATGGAAGGCTTATTTTACATCTACATTTTAGTTTGAAGTTTCAGGAAGTACTGCAGCCCGAAGTAAGTCATGCACTAAAAAAGAAGATTATAATGGGTTATCTGTCTTCCCTGGTTTGCTTTTAGAGTTCTCTCCTGGCACACTTTACACAAATTAATTTGACAGTAACAAAACCTAAAAAGGTATTTGGATGACTTCAGCAGTAAACTAGCAACAGAACCATGTCATTTCAATTTATCACTTGTCTTTAAGTGTGTGAAACCTTGGTTCTTCATCACATTCGAATAGATTGCTTATATATAGAAAAAAGCTGTAGACTTCACAGAGAGGAAAAAAAAATATCAACTGCCAGCTGAGCCTTCACATTCTCCCTGACTTGCAAATTTTTTAGTGAATCTCACACTACCTGAAGTAGAACAGAATAGTAACCTTAGTTTTACCCCGTTACTATGTCTCAAGTTATTTGGGGTTTATTCATCAAAAAGAGCTCTGTCCCTAACAGCGCGCTGGGCCTTTGAAATTATAACCTGAGATGCAAATCCTGTGAAACCAAACTTAACCTCTACAGTGAGCTTTTATCCTACTAGCATAAATCTGTGTTTCTTGGTAGACTGGAGAAATCTACTATATTCCCAGGGTTGTACAGGAAAACAGAACATCCACTTATCTTACTCAATGAGGCTTGCAAAACATGTTGAAAACAAAAGGAAAAAAATGAAAATACAAAAAAATTTTAAAATTTGTATATTTTCCTGTAATAAGTTCTACAGAGACTGAAAAGTGGAGATAGGCTAGACAGATGATATGTTATAAAGTAATTGTTAAAAAAAAGTGCAGATATTCTTTGAGTAATCTTGCCTCCAGGTATCTCCTGTTTGTAAGCTCAGAAAGAAAGACATGCAATTTCTTCTAGCATTTAGAATCGGAAGTTTTGCCTTTTTTTTGGTCAAAATATGTGAGGTCAGAGCAAACATATTTACAGAACCCAAGATTTAAAGAACATGATTCATTACGCATAATTAAAGAGCTAGCACACTTATAATCTAAAAAGCCTAAGTGAACAAATTCTTCCAACTCAATGATAAATATCTATGTTAAATGATCTTAGAAAACAACAACAGTATAATGCCTATTTCAAATTATATTCATTTTTTCAATGGGACTTGATAATATGCTGCTGCATGTGACAGTTTTATTACTGATCATTATAGTCTTGTGCTCTTGATCATGTCTTGCTGCAGACACCAAGACTAGTGAAAAAGAAGTAGTTAATAGTATAACACCTTTAGGTTCAACAAAACATTGATACAGTGAATGAAAATGAGGTTTGATTATTCTTCAGAGTCTTTTTCCTGGTCAGAATACCTGGGTACTTTTTCTAAAAAGTAAACTATATAATTAAGGAGAAATAGTTCTGTTTACCCCAAGTAGACATAGTAGCACATACCAGTAATATCTGGAAAAGATTCAGTTACCTTGGGAATAAAAACATTAACTTTATTCTTCTTTTTGAATTCTACTTGAAAACCTTTATTCCTAGCTCTCCAGAGAAAGTCCCAATTGGCATTTAAATGCATGTATTTTTAAATGAGATTCATAAGGGACTAAATCTATCAAAGTTTCCTACAAAAAAAAAAATTAATAGAGAGATGCTTCTTATAGATTTTGAAGTAAAGAATTAAATTATATCTTTAAAATGGAATGGTGCCAGCTTTCTGGAGACTAAACTTTTCGTAGAATAAGTGTTACATAGAATTAAGGACAGGCAGCTTTAGATTTCATGCCGTCTCTGCAACAAAGGATAACATATTTTTTTCATTAGATTTGGAACAGGACAAAAGATACATCATCTTTTCATCATTTTGAAATTTCAGTAAAAGTGCAAATTAGGCTCAAGTATTAAGAGGGCTTTCAGTGACAGCACGGTGATGACATTAAGCAATCCCTTAGAGAATTTTGCGTTCGTTTTTCTATTCTATATAAAGATACTGTCCACTTTTAAAAATAATTATATACCTCCTTGAGGTCTGGGACATATGCAATAGATTTTTTACCTAAGTCAAATAAAAAAACCCCAAACCGTTTGTAAGCTAGAATGGTTTTATCTTGTGTCTGGTTTGTACAGTATGTTATAATATTAAAAGCTTGGGAAAAATCTTGTCTCTGGGAGTTTTGCCAGGGTCAGTGATGTCAGGACTTCATCCCCCAGCAGGATTTTCCTGCTGATGCTGTGCTGCAGACTTATGGCCACAGACTGTCCCCAGCAAGGGACGACACACGGCTCTCCCAGCAACGCCTTCTTCCAGCCCCTGCCATGCTCCATCTGTCCAGGGCTGGCAAAGTTTGCGGAGAAAGAGATCATATCTTTGTCATAGAATCATGCACCAGAAGACTCTTGTTCCTGTGTCATATTTAAAGACTTCCTCTGTTATTCTGATGTTGTTTTGTGGCACATAAATGCTAAATACATTTAAGAGAGCTAATCTTTCCATTTGTATAGTAAGAACTAACCTGTCTTTCCAACCACCATAGTCAGAGGTAGCACTTTGCCAGTGAGGAGCATCTCCCAGTACCTGGGGCTAGTTCTAAAACTCATAATTGATCTCATGCTTTAACACAAGAGAAAGGATTATATACCATAGATGGAATACCTTCCTCTCAGTTGTGTATGTGACAAATGCTTGTAGTTTCTGATCTGTTCATTTTAATTCACAGCCTCTGTGTATTACAAGCTAAAATTGAAAATAGCCAGCAACTTGTAAATACATTTGCTAGATACGTACAATTTGAAGCATGAAACAATAACCTGAAAAGTCTCTTGGGGTTCTGGGCAATTAACCAGAAATACACTTAGTGTGGCATTGCTAATCCAGTTATATAAAAAGGAAAAACAATTGCCAATAGCAACAACTTTTATTAGGCTACCTGAATAAAATGCACAGCCAGCCTCTTAGGATAAATGTTTTTTGTTTTTTTTTTTTTTTTGTTAAACATTTTAATTGTCATTAAAATGTTTTTTACAGCTTAATTATGTCATCTTTTTTTTTCAGTTTAATTATGTTTTTTTATATTTTCACTCCTAATTTGTCCTATCAGTAGATACTTTTTCACACTTAGTAGATACTTTTTCACACTTAGTCATGGACTGGGGTAAGGTTTTCAGAATTGTTTGGTATTAAGTACAAAACTGTCTTTCAGGCCACATAAAATCTCATCTAGTTTAATGTCTTATCCTAAATTTTTTTTTTAAATAAACTGTATGAGTACTCGTGGCCACTTTTTTTCTTGATCATCTGAACAATACTAGATGCATTTGAAAGGATTACTCTCTTTGTGGGTCTCCTGAATTGCATTTCATCTGTCATGCAGCAGCCTTTTGTTAGTTCACAGCAGAAGACACTATAGATTTCTGTTTACATGGATAAAATAAAAAAAGAGTTTGCTTTTCCATAATACGTTCTCTATTTCAAGGTATTTCAAAGCACTTGAAGGAACATCCTGACAGAGTTCAATGCTACTGCAGTGTGTGAGTAGGCAGTTGCAGCAGCCCTTCAGGACTGCATATTTAGTAACAGCGCAAAGCCAGACCTTTCAGATAGTCTAACAAAAGAAGGTATGTTGAAAGGATGGTGAAAATGTGTGCAAGGGATTTCACTGTGGGAAAACAAGCAAACTGACAAAACCATCAAAAAACTATGTGAGAGACATAGCATGTTTTGAAACATTTTCCTCATATATAAAAGATGTAAAAGATAATATGACTGCAAGATGTTTCATGCTGAAGATATTTCTTGTTAAATAATCTCTGTTCTCTGAACTGAGTTTATATAAAACTTTCCAGATCATCAAAAAAATAAAACTAACACCATGTTGTGCTCTTAGCCGTCTCTGCAGAGAAGACAAAGAAGCAAAGCACTGCAAATATTGAATTATTTTTCATTACTGGATGTAGCAATTCCCATATGCTCTAGAAAGTATAAGCTTCATATAGATTTGGCATTTCTAATGCATGTTCTCTACGTTTTTGTGGAGCTGACACTTGACAGCTGTCAAATTAGCACCTTTCCTCCCCATTAATCTTGCAGTAAATATATGGGTATCTCTATATGTAATGATTTCACTTTTGGTTATTTAGACACATTTGTCAAATTCCCAGTGTTCGTTTTCAAGTGCAGGCTAATAGACTGTCCCAAGGTAAGCACCTAAAATGTGTATGTGCTATTTTTGTAGTATGGGAGAAAATATTGATAAACTAAAAATGCTTGAGAAGGCATAAACAAAAGCTCAAAATATGCTATTTCAAAAAAATATTGTGCAAAAGGGTTTTGTAAATAATGGAGGTATAAAATAAGATGTGCATTTAAGTCTGTAATTTCAAAATGACACTTAGTAAAAGGTCTAACTTTCACTAATATGCTGCATATATCATTCTTGCAGTTCATGAATCTTCCAAAGAAGATCATATTTATTGAAATCAGATGAATTTTGAACCTAAGACCCACTCTCAAGACCTGCATTTATGAAAAATCCTAATCCACTTTTTACTTTTTTCCACTGAGTTTCTGTTTCCTTCCCTTCACTTTTTTTCACCTGTTCTTTTTTTCCAGTAACAAAAGAAAGTACTTTTTTTTTTTTTTTTTTTTTTTTTTATAGTGAACTTCATGCACTGCTGAAATGGAAGCACAGTTTTCAGTCTCATATCTTGAACCACAGAAAGTCTCAACTTCAGTTGTCTAACTGTCTCTTGAGAAACAGTTCTTATTCTTCCTAATGGAAATAGCAGTTCTCAGACCTTGAGATGAGGAATTCACTATGGTCTGTTAGAAGTTTGGAGGGGCCTGTGGACTAACTTTCAAATACTGCCTGTGGTTCTCAGTTTATTCCACTTAATTCTGTCTGAATAATCACTTTTTGTCTTTACATCATGACTTCACACTACATATATTTATACTATTTTTAAATTTCCTCTTTATTGTATCATTTACATTTGATTCCCTGAGTGTTATATTTTCCAGTGTGAATCAGTCTGTGAGATGTTATGAACAGAGAGTGTATGTTCATACATCTGCTAAAGCTTCAAACACCTTGGGCACTCTGTAGGAATTAAGAAAATACATTTTCTAAAATGATGAAACATGACATTAATATAGAAAATGTCAGTCACTTGTTATATTTTGTCAGATAAATATTATTTGCTGTGGCAGAGTTCAGTGCTTAATAATACATTGTTCTTGTCAGTACTGTTTAAAGTGCACATGATTCATACTAAACCTTTTTCTTAGCTGATAGTGAAAGTAGGCACTTAGCATTTTCTGAAACCAAATCTCAGTTTAGAAGTTTAATACACTTCCATATTTCCTGCAATAGAAAAGAATATTCTGCCTTCTCCAGAGATTTATTTATCTCAGTAGTATAGAAGAAGTTTATGGTGCCAGTGCTGCAGTTTTACATGATCTACTGAAACAGTATTTAACAATGCACAGTATGATAATTCAGGATTTACATATATTGGAAAATGTTTGCTATTGTAATTTAGTTTAGAATTAAAAAGTATGCTTCCTAGCAGAATGAAAATGAGAGGCAATGTTGCTTGGTAAAAAAGTTAAGCAGCTTTGCAAAAAATCTGTTATTAGAAGATAAGTAGTCACAACATTTTAGAAAAATATAAAATACTATATTTCAACTTTTTGATTTTTGTTTATCTTCTAAAATTTTTAAAAGAAATATAACAGTATTTTAATTTTTATTGCAATATTGTTAATTTACGTCTATTTATCTCTAAGAATGAGAATGTTCTGATAGAAAAGACATTTTATCTAGTGACACTGTTTGTGCCGTAATTATGCCTCTCCTGGTGGGAGAGATCTTTAAAGTCCTTGCTAGGGGTTCCAGAGACAAACGGGACTCTCAGCCTTCGCTGCTTCTTGATAGTTGTTTATTAAATCTATCAGAGAAAAAGAGTCACTAGTGTGATCCAGACATAGCACAGAGCAGAGAATGCAGGAGAAAGCCGAATTATCAAGATTACTTGGCCTTTTTAAAGGTAAATCAACCAATGGTTACTAAAAACGTACATTATTTTTACTTTTCTACCAATTATTCAGTAACACGGCCAGGGACTGTGGAATTCTTTGTCCAATCATCCCAAACTACTTTTACTGCAGAACATGGAGTAGTAGAAGAAGAAGAAGAAGAAGGTTTGGAGAACAACAGCAATCCTCCATTTTGATGTTTTTTGCTTTTATCAATTTACTACATTAACAAACCCAAAACCTCTAAATTTTTAACCCTGTGACAATCTTACATAGTATTCTATCACCTAATTTACACTAGTTTAGTTTCTAGTTCTTCTCTAAGAGTAGGCAGTTTTTTCCAAGGGCGGAGGTCAAAACCAGTATGGTTCGGGGGGTAAAATTCTTCAGAACAGGCAGAGAAATATTCTCTGCACTCTGGGTTCCCACAGTCTAGGACGGTGTGAATACCTGGAGATGTTTTTCAGATTTGTCCAAACTCAGTTAGGTTTGAAATGTTTGCAGATAACCAATTTTTCCCAGATTTGCTTTCACCTTTCAGTAATATGAGGTTACAAAGGAGAAGTATACCTTTCAGTCATCTTCTCCATTCTATTTAGCAAACTTCTAAACATTCTTATTCTTACACAAATAAAGGATGTGAGGGAATGGCTTAAAGCTGCATAAGGTGACGGTCATACTTGGTATTAGGAAATGAATCTTCAATAAGCGGGTGGTCAGTTGCTGGAACCTACAACCAGGAAAAAGGGGCCATGGCTGCAAGCCTTTAGGTGTTCAGCCGTTTGGACAATGCTCTTGGTTTATATGGTTTAACTTTAAGGTGCCCTGTATGGAGTCAGGAAAGTTACCCTTGTGGGTACCTTCCAAATGAAAATATTCTATGTTTCTATGGTGACTTTTGTCATAGAATGAAATCTTGTACACTGATCTAATCTGGCTGCTGTATAAAAATCACAAATGTAAGGAAGGTCTCGTATCTTAGACTGTGACTTTTAAAAGTTTTTGAATACTTAAAGTTATATATTGATATTAAAAAATATAAAATCTTTTAGTAAGGTAAGCTTGTAGCAACTTTTGCTGTCAAGAACTGCTGCAACTTAATATGTGTCCAGATTTACATACAGGTATGTATTTTGATATTTTTTAGGGAACTGGAGATTTTTGTGATATATTTTAAAGACTGACACATCAGGACAGTTTCAAACTTTAAGCAAAAATGTTACTAAACTCATTCATTAACAGCACACTTCATGCTGATGAAGTTCATTTTACATGTTATTAACCATCAGCAATAAATATATAAAACTGTTAGTGTTTATAGTGCCCTTTTCTTCCTTCTTCTCCATCTTTCTTTCTTGTGCTTGATGTTTTTATGCTATTTGGGGGTTACATCTGTCTGTATTTAAGAGACATTTGTACAACCCTCTCAATAACATTTGGTCAGCCCTGAAGTGGTCAGGCAATAGGACTAGATGGTTGTTGTAGGTCCCTTCCAACTAAAATATTCTATTCTATTCTATTCTATTCTATTCTATTCTATTCTATTCTAATTGCAATCTGGATTTTAATTCAGATGATATTGCACAACACTTTATTCCAAGTAAATATTAGGACTAGTTTTAATCATATTTCTCAATGTGATTGTCCTTACATGCAATTAAATAATATTTTGTCTTCCTTCTTATCCTGCTCCCTAAAGGGAGAATCCATCATACTTGGTTTTGATTTTGCTATTCATCTTCCTTGTGTATTCAGCAGGTTGCCTATTTGCAGTCCTTTGCTCTCATTTTTTTTCTGTATAGCACCACTGGGGTATCTCCTGTATCTGATGTCCACTGTTTGCACCTTTGGTAGTCATGTTGCTCACATGCTTATGTGAAATGCATGGACACTGTGTCTGGCTACACATTCTTACAGCCACCAAAGACATACTGTTGCTGGTTAGACTTTTTAGTTGAATTTCTCTTGGTTTGCAGACAAAGTATAATAATTATATGTTGGTTTATATTTTATAATTTATGGGTGTCACATGCTTCTACTTTGGCTATGCTATGTTGCTTTGCCTGCCACACTGAGTTCAACTAATCATCTATGATCATTTTTTTACCTACGACTCCTCTGTAAGGTGATTCATCCCTTTGAAAAACAGGAGTTTTAGATGGCTGGGTGAATAATCCTCCAAAAGTGCCTAGAACAATCACTCAGTGACTAATATAGGTTACACAGGGCCCATACGATGGGAGGAATTCCACCTCTATGACACTGCCAGCCTTTCCACTGACAAGCTGTTCATACATGCAGGAAGTCTTCTAGCAGTTCTTGTTCTAGCATTAAGTAGGGAAGATCCATTCCTGTTAAGTTTTGCAAAGGTAGATATTTATAGACACATACAACTGCAAAATGCCATTGTTGCATTTCAAGTAAACTCAGTACAGTTTACAGACAGAAGGGAATTTTAGATTCTTTTCTAGATTAGTGCTTTCCTACTTATTCTCAGAAAGTATTTATTTCTGTTTTTCAGAGGAAATGTGATGCACTTTTAAGGTTAGGTTCACTTTTTTTTTTTTTAATAAACCTACCTCCTAGATTCAGGGCTCTGAACTTGCAAAACTTAACTGAACTAATTCAGGTAATATTGTTTGCAGTCTAAGTCATGGTTAACCTTTCCTGTAGTACCAAATGTAAAAGATCAGGAAAAATATCTTATCCTGAGTCTGGTTAAAACACTGCTGTGGTTTAACAAATATTACAAAATAATAACCAAAACCTACTTCATTTAGAATGATGTCTTGATGTCCACTTGTCTGTATTTTTTACCTTTGTCAAGTCAGAGTTCCTCATTATTCAGTGCAAAGCTCTCTGTAGCATCTCTGCTCTTGCTGCATGCCGCTGAGCTGTAGCTACTTCTGCTTTTCACAGTTGTGCAACTCCATTGTTTGATTTTGTTTCTCCCCCTGTACTGCTATGCCTTTATTTCTGCCTTGGGAGCTCCTTTTTCTCTGAAAAAAGAATCTTTGCCTTGTCTATTCAGATGCCTAATCAAAGTATGTTGCTTTGTGCTCAGCCTTGCAAAAATGGCATCCTTTTTTTTTTTTTTTTTTTAAATTAGGGAACAATAAAATACAAAACAAAGAAATAAGTTGATGCCTTCTTTTATAAACTCTACACATCTTCTATGCATTATAAAACTTATAATAACTGATATTAGGAATAAATTCTAATACCAATGTGTAGTTTGGATCACAACATTTTAATTCATGGCTTCTGCCGTATTTTTTAAGCTGTGCTGTGAGCTGAGGTTGTAGCTGGAATTTGAGTACTCCCGTTCTCCCAGTCGTTCACTGTGGAAGTGTTGCAGTTTCCTTGAGGTC
The DNA here is from genome assembly GCF_965178545.1 of Coloeus monedula. Classification (NCBI taxonomy): domain Eukaryota; kingdom Metazoa; phylum Chordata; class Aves; order Passeriformes; family Corvidae; genus Coloeus; species Coloeus monedula. Next base: position 49,245,439 of record NC_138784.1, on the reverse strand, counting down.
TATACACCATGGCCATAAGAATGGGCTTTTGCATATCTTACACTTGCCTTGGAATAGTAGGTTGGAAGGTGCCCAGATCTCCCTGCTGAGACAAAGACTCAAAATTAACTTTCATTCCCCTAGTTCTTCTTTGTCATTTGGCATGGGATTGATATTAATGTTGGGATACAGAAGCAGCTACTTCTTAACTGATAAGGATTTATTAGTAAAAATTTGTCAGTTTTTACTGTTAGGGCTACAGCAGCCAAAATGCTTGGGATTTTTCAGTAATTTTTAAGTGCTCTTCATTTCTTTAGTGTACACAGATGCTTTTTCAGCCTGTGCTTGTCAGTTGTAGCTGACAGATTCCCCTTTTCTCTTTGAAGGCCAGACCTTTTAAAAGATCAAATGTCCTTTGGTCTCAAGTTTGATAATTTTCCATATTCTCAGCACTCAGTTGAGACACTCCTCCTTGATTAGAGTCTTAGTTGCTATTTTGAGGGAAAGTTCTAATCTGGGACATGGTTTATTTTTGCTGAATAATTATTGTTATTTTTTGTTAAGGAATGTTAGTTACAGATGACTTTATAACAAATGAAGAATCGTAAATTTAAATACAGTGGCAATCAGTGTTTGTACAAGGTAGAGATTCTCTGTTCTCTGCACAAATTTCACTGAAGGTCCCAGCAGCAGAAGCCAGAGAGCCATCCCACAGAAACCTCCCCTGGCTCTTTTAGCAACATACCCCACTGGGATATGCTGCCATCTAATAAAACAGTTGGTCTGTGATTTTTTAGACAGCTTTCAAGATGTTTTCAAGAAAATCTGAAGTAGTTTTGGTGTGATGCTTTGCAAACATCTTCCAGCTATCTCTTTATCCACCCACTTTTAATTCTGTGAGATTGAACAACATACATTTATGTCATTGCTGTACTATGTGCTGTGAAAACATAAAGAAAATCATGGTCCCCTTCAAGAAACTTTCTGTTTAATCAATCATAAAAGAAGTAAATTAGTGTATATAGGGATAAATTTATCCAAATCTCCATAAATAACTATCCATAATTCCAGAAAACTTAACATCATTGATACATTCCTCTGGGGAGTGTCCAAGTGCTCCGATTATTTTGGCCACCCTTATTCTTTAGAAATTAGTCCATTCATATGTATTACATATTAAAAATATACCAATTTGTGGTCATCTACTCTGGAGCTTTTATTCCCCACAGTGGATTTTTTTTCAAATATTTCCTTGGCAGTCTATTTCCAGTTGGGAAACCTTTTATTCTGATTACAGTTCCTTGAAAATTGCTTAAAGAAGCTGATCTCCCTGTTTGGAAGGAGAAATACTGTGGTAGTCCCATTAGTCCTCATGAGAAAAATGAAAAACAATTATTAGCAACAATTATTTAACAGGAAATGGGACTTTAATATTTTCTATATAATGCATTTTAAAAAGTTTATATTAGGGGGAGAAGGATAGATGGGTAGTTGGATCGATAGTCCAACCTAGATAGTTAGCTTTTTTATAAACAGCTAATCTCCAAAGAACAAAAAAAATATCCTCTGCAAGATCATCTTGAAAAAGCAATGAGTATATACTGAGTAGAATGCTTTAAAAGTAACGAGAAAGGGATTTGTATTCAGGAGAAGAATTTTACAACCCTTGCTGGTGTAGGACTGAGAGCATTTTTTCACACTTTGCCTTACTGATTTCTGAAGTGTAGCTGGGAATAAAGGCGTATGGGTTGGAAGACTACGTGTTTGTTGAATAGCCATCTGTTACAGTATCCCTTGGGGATAATACATCAAAGGAGATTTCAAAATGGAAATGCTATATGACCATTGCAGTGATGTCTTAGTTCACAGAAAGACTTAAATCATGACATGAGGAAGTGTGAATTGCTTCTCCATTTAGGTGTTAGTCTTGTAGCCCAGTGCTCACAGATTAAATGTCAGCACTGTAAGCTATCATCCTGCTTATCATAGTACCAAAATTTCCAAAATGTGTGTATCCCCAAACCCCAAGCAGTCTCCTTTCCCAGATCTCTAATGCTCTCTGCTCAGCTCCAAAGCCATCAGCTTCTCTTCCATTTTTCTTACAGTGTCCTACTGTGTCTTTGATATGAAAACCTTACCACCCTGGAAACTGAGCTACAGTAATATTAATTTAATAAAATAAATAATGTAAATAGCACAGAACTGATTGCATTAGCCAGTTTCATATTTAATTCATAAAACTTCCCGTGTTTTAATTTACTTGCTGCTGCTACTGCAAAATTTACATTCTTCTTCACCACAGGTTTGCTGGAGAAAAAACATTTTCAGTGATAGAATGAAAAATAGTAGGAAAAGATAAAGGATTAAATGTGGAAGTGAGTTAAATGGTATCGCTGTGTGGAAAACAGATGAAATACTGCTGTTTGTTAGCAAAACTTAGTTCTCTCGCAAGGTTTTTGGAGTTTTGTGATAGGTAAAATGAAAATTGGCCTTATATGTATTTTATTAGTAGCATTGTTGCTATTTTCTTCTGATGATAACACCATGAATGTAATAAACAGACAGACAGAGGAAGGCCATAGTTTGGCCCAGGCTTATGACAGGTGCTCATTCTAGTGGTATGCAGTGCACCTGTAGGCCAGGTTGCAAGGGTGCATCTGTGCAGACAGCAGTGCAGACTTCATCAGCTCTAAGGGAACACTACAGTTTAGCCTGGGCCAGGAGCCATGCTGACTTTCTGTCCAGAATTTTTGCAGCTCATTGCACTGCATGTTTTTCTGAGCTTAGGTTTTTGGATCGTATCGATAAGAAACCCTTTGAGATCTAATTTTCTATTTGTTTCAAAGGACTTGCAGTGACTTGGAATACTATGTTTGCTGTTTTCCATCTGGGAGTAAAATTATGTTCAAATGAAGAGACATATAGATCTTATGCTGGTTTTTATGCTTTTGGGTTTGCTGACTCCCTCTACACTTTCTGGCCCAGAGCACCCTAAACATTGTGCCTCAGCCAGGTGCTGCCTTCCTCAGCTTCCAGCTCTCTTGCCCTTTAAAAGCAGCTGGCCTCTCTGTTCCCTCTGGAGCTTTTTTACCTTTCTTAAAGAAGCAGTTTTATTTCTACCTGCCTTAAAAAGTAACATGCAACTTACAGAAATATAAAAATGGTAGAAGGATTTTCAGAGAAAATTTCAATATGACTCAGCCCTCCTGATTTAGATTTTATGATTTCTGGCTGCAGAATGCAGTTAAGACATCTTAAGCTCAGTGTCCTGCTTAGGCTAGGAATTTTAGTTTGCAGGAAAAATACATTGAATTTCAATTATAGTTTTCTTCTCTCATCTCCCTCAGCTAAAGCTGCCTTCCCTTAAGCACTGCACAGAACCTCAGCTACAAGGATGCACAATGAAATGGCTCACAGAGTTCTCCTTTTGTTTAAAAACCATAACACAAAATTGTTAATGGACAAATATGCAGTGCATATTCTCTTCTATTAAGCTCTGCTAGTTTAGTAGACAATTTGTATCTTTCTGTTTATTTTTTTGTGTTTTGTTTTGTTTTCTGTACATCTAGGTGAACAGTTCTTCATGCAGATGTTCTCTTTGTTGTCCACAGTAGCACCAGAGAGGCTAACCAGGCAGAGGATGGGGGGAAGCAAAGGGAGGAAAGCAAGAGTGGAGAAAAGAAAAAAAAACAAGAACAAGCAACTTGTGATAATCTTCTAATGACCCTCTCTGTGAGCTGAGTGCAGTTAGACTGATCTCTTCTTTTACTGGATGCCTTTACTTTTGTCTCCTACCCAACTGCCTTCCTTATGTTAAAAATTTTACTGTGAGAGAGGCAAGAATCGTATCTTGTTTAGGAATAGCCTGGCAGTATTCCCTCTCTACCCTTGGGGGCTCCCTGTATCCTTTCATCATTGTTGTTCCGTGGCCTGTGAACCTGAACTCAGATTTCCCAGTTGGTGAGATAGCATGCCGTTTCTTACCATCTGGCAAGTCAGTATTTTCATACAAAAAAGTTTTGGATTAGTAGTGCAAAGGAGCTAATTATGTTCAGTGAGTGTTTCATGGCATGCAATTATGCCCAAACAAATACAAGATTAATTGTGGAAATGTTTTCTCCAGCAGGTCCCTATTCAACTATATCCAAAGATAAGACAATGTGGGTAAAGAAATAGTGGTTTGAAAAGCAATGAAAATCTATTTAACACCTACATCATAGCTTATTTCTCTATATGTCCTGAATTGCAATTCTTTTGGGGCTATAGATGGGCAAGTATTCATAATATCTTGGGTATAGTTCATTGACAGAGAGTTCCACAGCAAGTCCTTTAGCATAGTCCTGTGGTAGTAGGGTTTTACTTTTACTCTGGGGTTTCATGGTGAGTTTCCCAGGTGAAACAGTTCATTTGCTATTTTTGTAAGACCCTACAAAAATGCTTGTTTGCTCTCTAAATTTTATTTGTCATTCTTTTCAAACTGAACTCCACAAGGATAATGTGTATTTTTAGAAAATATGCAGGTAAAATTGAATACTACAAAACAGAATTTATCATGAGTCAAAGTTTATTACTTCCTTGAGCTGAAGTTATTTTTTGTGTTACCATTTGTGGTATTTTATTTCTTGTAAGTTCCTATTTTTTTTCTTCTCAATAAATATGTAGTTCTCTTTTAAAAAATTGAAATGTAGGTATATATTTCTGCTTCAAAATTATTATATCAAAGAATTACTGGAGAAATTCTCATTTATGGTCATCTACTCTATATTTCTTTCACAAATGATGTGCTTCTTTCTTATGACACGTAACCATGTTCACTTCTGTGAGGGAAGCCTCATGAATGCTGCATAGAGGAAAATTACTGGCTTCTGTGTGTCATGCACAATTCCATTTTTAAAACAGACAGGAACGAGATTTGCTGTTTTGCAAGTGTTACACTGTAGACTTGTCATTGACTGCCACCCTCAGACCCTTTCCTGGGGATTTTAATGATTTTCTCTTTCGTAGTAAACTTTAATATACATGTCTTATGTACATTAAAGATTTGTCTATCATTTAAGTTCAGACTATGCAGGAAAGATTCCTGATGATTATGAAGGAAATACTTGTAAGACAGATGAAAATACAGGGTTTTCCCATTTTAATTGATATTTGCATGTGCTACATCTGAAATGTGTATGAGAGGAACCTTTAATTTTTTCTAAATATCAAAGTGCAAGAGAAGCCAAAATGTTCTGTACATTTTGTATTGAATTTTAAACAAAGTTTCACTGTTTATTTAAGATGGACCTGATAACTTGGTGTTAGACCTTCTTCTTTTCAAATTTGTTTCCACTGTCAGAGTACTTTCATGTGCTGTTATTGCTCCTCTGTTTTCAAACGACTGTGGGAAAAGCTAATGCACCCTGTGTTTGCTTTAAGTATGGTGAGAAATATTTGTAAACAAGCAGCAAACAATATTATTTTTATTAATTAAGATTGTTGAAATATATGGATAACAGCTGTGACCTACTGATATTTAAGCCAAGCCTTCTACTCTCCTTCTTTTCGCTTCTAAGCAATACTCACATAGTGATTCCACATTGAAGGAGGTAGGAGAGGAGGTAGGAGGAGGAAAAGTGTTGGGTTCTTGATGGGGAGAGAAGACAGGGCTAGCAGGAGTCTGATCATGACTGCCTGAGACCATGCCCAATTCAGCATAAGCTGAAATGGCTGAGCAGCTACCTCGATGTACAATACTAATTCTAAATTACCTGTCAGTGTATAGTAGCAAAGTAAATATCTGATTACTGCAGGAAGATCTATAGCAGAATGGGGAGCTATGAAAACATTGCTATATTTTTTGTAGTCTGACCCTTGTACAATAGTTCATGGTGAAGAGCTCTAATAGAAGCAGTAGACTGAACCTGTTCACACACACTGTACTCTGTGAACTGTCTGGTGGCAAGGTATTCCACACAAATAGCAGATATTAGTTTGCAACTTTGTATTTAGAAAGATGACACTGGAATTTGCAATAAGCTTGAATAAAGTCCAATGGAAGTAAGTACTGCTTCTACTTAAAATTACACCATAACACAAAGAGAAGCTTAAAAGTCTTCCTGATTTCTCCAGCCAGCTGTTAGATGCATACATTTTCTCCAGGCATGGGATCTACCTGTAGTTTTCACCAGAGGATAACACCAGAGAAGAAAGATGGCAGCAACAGTGCACTGCAGCTGGGGAGTATGTCTTGTGGTAGCACATTCCCCGACAGCCTCCAGTGCCCTAAACACTCCCCTGTGATACAGTTTGGCATAATCAGGACATATTGCTGTGTGTGGCAGTGTGTGGATGTGTCTGTTGTGGGCCCATATGTGCAAGGCATCATATTCTGCGAGTCTGATGACTTGTGAGGCCTGAGCAAGACAAAAACAAGACCGAAGAAACCATAAGCAAGTGTGATGCACCTTACTGTGCTAATTTGTGGGATGTAGCCTGTCTTAGCATTCAGTTTCTCAGACTGCCAAACCACAGTGCTGTCTTAAATGGAAGTTTTTATACTCTGTGGAACAGAACAGTCAAAATTAGTGAACCCAGAATATCTATGAGTTTCTGTTGCTATGCTAAGAAGTATGAAAAGACAAAGGATTCATGAATCAATTGTAATTTATGTTTCTAAGTGTGTACAGGTATATATGACTGTTTGGAAATCTGCCATTGTAAGATAAAATAGGTTATCTCTTTTTTCTTCTTTTCTTTATTCTAAAAATATTTTTTTGCTCCAGGAATGTCTTGTATTCACTGTTGCAAACAAGAAGTCAGTGCTATATATTCTTTAATACAGGAGGATTTATTTATCAAATTAGCTTGGAGATATATTTTAAGAAATCACAAAAGTAGAATCTCTAGCACAGACTTCAGAGTTAAAAATGGCTGAGGAAGAGACGAAATACAATCTAGTGATAGTATAATACTTGGTCTCAAAAGTACAATCAGAAATTTTATTGCTAAAAACTCTCTGCAGCCCTACTGAGGTCTGTGTTGCTTCACATTTATCTCATATTTACATCTACCTGAAGTAAGAATTTCTGCTGAAAGATGGACAAATATCCAGGTTTTATAGAATATTTCATCTTAAAAACAGGGAGGAAAGTATTTAACATGGGAGAGAAAAACTAGGTCTTGGAATTTGCTAGCTTTGTTGGTGTGCTTCCAGAGGGAAAACAAGGTTGACCAGGGAGGTTGTGGAGTTGCCATTCCCAGAGATATTAAAAAACTGTTTGGACATGATCCTCTGAAGCTGGCTGTAGGTGGCCCTGCTTGAGCAGGGGGATTGAACCAGATGACCTCCAGAGGTCTCTTCCAACCTCAGCCATTCTCTGATTCTGTGATCTTCAAAGGAAAAATCTTTGGACCATTACTGTCAAGAGATGCAATATTTAGCATAGCAACTTCAGAGTGTCCTGCCTGAATAGTGCAAGAATGTTGCTGTTTCATTATAAGCTCATTATTGTTTCAGCTTCAAAGATAGACCAAGATTTGAAACGGAGTTTATTTCTAGCTGAACTATTTTGCTATGCTGTACTTTTCTAGTTATATCCAGCAAGGCCCCATTTTCACCATAGCTCTCATTAGCATGAGACAGTATTTCATATTGCAAGCATAATGTGATTTTTAAAACAGAACAAAACTTTCCCCTGGCTGAACTGTTCCAGCTCTCTCCCCCTTTCCTCACAGGAGAGATTCTCAAATCTCTTAGATATCCTCATAGCCTTCCCTTGGACTCCAGTACATCTGTGTGTCCTGTACTGAGGAGGAGCCCAGCACTCCAGGTGTGTCTCCAGGTGCTGAGTACAGGGAAAGGATCACCTCCTGTGACATGCTGGCAGTGCTTTGTCTAATGCAGCCCAGGTTACCACTGAATGAATTGAATGAACTGAACCCAATATGGTGTAATGAAGTAAACACAATGAAAACTTAAAGAGCTACTAAGTTAAAAAAAATATTAAGAAATTCTCTGAAGGATATTATCAGAAATATTAACTTTCTTTGATAGAAATGCAAAATTCATGCTTCTGTAGTTCAATTTTGCCTTTCTCAAGTTTAGGAAATTTTAGCTGTGTGTCCAAATTGATTTGAAGTGCAAAGTCTTTGCTGGCAGGTAGCCTAATCAATTCGTTTTGGTTTTACATGATGATATGTCGGCACTTTATGATCAATGAACTCCTGAAAATAAATATGATCATATCACAAAAGGAGGCGAGTGAATCAGTCCTGTTGAATTCTAGTCTTGTGAACACTCCCAGTAACATACACTGGCCAGACTGCTAGGTGACTGACCTGTCACCCAGAGCCAGCCTCAAAAAATATTTCTTGGGGTAAATACTCTACAGTGCTCTGAATCTCTCATTCGAAGTGAAGAAAGTTTTGGCACAAATGTTTACAATAGGCAAAGAAAAAAGGAATTCTTTTTTGGTTTAGATTGAAAATTTATCAGAGTAAGCTGGGTACAACCTTAGTTTCATTCTCTGCTTTTGACAGGCCACTGGCTAGGTCCATAAACATTCTCATGTTTAGAAAAACACTTAAAATAAATAATGAAAAAGGAGGCAAAATATAGAATATGAAAGCCTTTGGTTCTTTAAATAGAATTTATTATGTTCAAAGTTACAACTTGAAAAAAGGCAAGCATAACTTGAATTAAAATATTAATCCATCCATGCCATTTAGTTTTTTGAAATATTCATAGCCTTTTTTTTAGTGGTCATGGTTTGTGTTGAGGGGGCAGTAAAGTGGGGGAGGCTTTGATGAAAAAATGCTTTAATCGAGACCAACACAGTCAAACTGACAGGAATGTGAATGAATTTAGAAAATTGGTCCAATTGGGAGTTATGTTATTGTAGAAAATCCTCTTTAAACTTCATAGTCCATACTCATAAAACACTTAGAGCGCCATCAATATCGCCCTGCAAAATCCATTTCCTTCTCTCTCTAATGCAGACTTCCAGCTTGGTCTTATTTACTCCCCCATTTGTTCTTGTTTCTAAGTAGTACCAGTACCATTCAGCTGCCAAAAAAATATTTCTCATATTGTCCCTGTGTGTTTAGTGCTTGCTATGCCTGCTCTTTCCCCTCATCCTGCTTTCTTTTTTGTTCTTTTCTATTTCTCACTGTATGATCTTCAAGGCAGGAATCCTATATTTTTAATTTTTTGCATTTATAAAGCACTAAATTGACTTGTCTCAGGTGAAAAAGGGACAGCAGACAGTCTGATTTTATTTGTGACAGTGTAAGTTCATGCAGGGTGGATAGGAGAATGAAATATACTGCAATGATACTGCCTTGCAATTACATGGTCTGACTATATCTTCTTTTATAACAATTCTAATTTTTTAAGTCTGCCTATAAAATTGCAGCTTGCATCCTATTTCGAGGTCTTTTTTTTTACTGTATGCATACATTTTAAAAATGGAAATTCAAAGATAGAAAAATGAAATGTGAGCAAAAGATGTCAGAAGGAGGCAGATAACTAACACAGAAGGGTGTTGAGTACAGCTGGGCATGTGAAAAGCAAGGCACAGGCAAGAAGTCAAAATAGGTGAACAGAGGAGGGAAAGATAAGTAATGGAGGGTGACATAAGGTTAATTGTACAGATGAATTAATCTAGTGGCCAAAGAGAAACAGTCAGTAGTTGCAGTGATTGGAAGCACAAGTGGAGTGCCTTCAGATTCTGCTTGTCCTTTTATACTATATCCTAATTATTATACTCCCTCACTGAGTCATTCATACTCTTTTCTAATAAGCAGAAGTAATAAAAGAGGCAAAGGAAATATCTGTAAGATATGTTATGGAATGTACTGAGCCCCTGTCCTCTTAAAATAGGAAACTTGATTTTTTTGAAGCAACAAATATGTTGAAAAAGGTCTATTTAGAGGCATTTGTGAAATTCACCCCAAATGTATGGTTTTATCTTTGTGTGACTATTGCTAAATGAAGAACAAAGCTTTTTCTAACTTTTCTTGCATATGGTGGGGGGAAGGTGTGACAAATACATAGCAGTCTAGGTAAAATGCAATGATCTTTTCTTGTCAGCCAAAATAAATGTAAGGAAACCCACAAATAAAAAAATAAAAACAATAATAATAATAATAATGTTAAAAATACTATTCCTGTAGACATACTAAAAAACCTTAAATAAGTGTCAATTTCATTCAAGGTGATAAGAGTATCAGGCTTATCTTTGGTACGGCATGTTGGGTTGAGCTTTGTTCCTTGTGTATAAAAATAAAGCCAAATCTTTCTCTCAGTAGCTTCCTTTTTTGAACTGTAAAAGGAAATATTTTCCAGAGTTCACACAATAATTAGATAGTACAGACATTTGCACTAACATTTTAGCTGGAGTTCTTTAAATGACCTTTTCCAGTTGTAGAATCATCCCACAATTTATCTTTGTAGAATTACAGAGAATGTGGGGCTTCTTAGTGCACGTTTATAAAGTAACCTCCATTGGAAAGAAAAAGAATTGATTATATTTTTAATAGTTTGTTGTAAACACTCATATGGCATTATGTTCTTTACCATTACCTTTCAAGCAATGTGGTATGTTCCACAGTATGGTTTTGGAAAAGGAAAGGTTCCTTACCTTCACTGCAGTTTGAGGCTGATTTGCTGTGACATCATATGAATTTTGTCTGACTGCTACATAAATTTTAGGAAATACAGTCCTATATTTAATCAGAAAACTATCTCTTAGAAGAAATTCACAAGAAATATCCTTATATTGAATTTTAATTACTTGTGATCAAAATTGAAAGGGAGCAGAATATTCTAATTGCTGACATTCCTATATCATCATAAATTTTGAACTTCAAGTTTATCCTATAAATCTTCTTTTTTCATAATTATATTAGAGAAATGACTTCTGGGCATTCTTCACTATCAATATATGCAAACATGACAGGCTGTAAAAGTGTGTGGATGTAGAGTTCAAGACAAGCTATTTCAAAACAACCAGGACTTCCCTTCACTAGTGCTTTTTATGAGAAACAAAGCTGCAAATCTATTCATCACTGATATTCTGAAAGACTTCAGGGTCTGAGTTTTTATACAAGGTGATAATGTCATTATTGCAGCCTTTTCACATTGTTTGAAAGCAGATGATATAAAGTCCTGAAAAAATTCTTACAGTCACAGTTAATGATGGAGTCACAGACTACTTTCCAGTACGCAGGTCAAGGAGTACACATAGGCTGTGCCATGGCACTTCTATTAAGGTGAGGTTACGATTCTTTCCCCCATGTCCTCTATAGAAAAAAACCCAAAGCATGCACAAAAACCAGGATTTCTGCTGCTCCTCGAGAATAAATTTCATGATCTGAACAATTGGAGTACCAAATCAGGCCACAGCATTTCTGTACAGGTAGTCGTGTGAATTGTAATGCAGTGATTACTAAAAATACAACAGCAAATAGGTAACTACATGCATTGCAGTTATACATAAGTAGACAAGACAAACAAGATCAAGAGTTGCAGTAAATAGTGAAAATTCTGCTTTAAACTTTCTGTGCATACCAGGAGATTTGAAATCACAAAAAGCTGTTTCTTACAGTTTGCTACCTCTTATTTTAATTTATTAACAAATTACCCTCTACCACATTTCTCACAAAAAATAATACTTTGCAATTTAACCCTGTAGATCCAAGTTCCAGGATTTTCTATGACACTCTCTGTTAGCCAAAAAAGTCATGCAAATATTTCCAAAATGACAATTGGTGTTTATAGAGTCTTATTGCACTTGCAGAAAGTGCAGGAAGAATTTCCAGTATATTCCTCTGTATTTTAAAAAGACCATAATTCACATATGTGAAATGAGTAATTTTAGTTATTATGTCATGCTGTGAAGCTCATTTTTCCCTGTTCCTAGTTGTTAACAGCGTATAAAAATGTTCCATGTTCAAGGAAAGTAAAAGGATTGTTTGAATGGAAATGTGAAAGGGAAATATGTAGATAGACTATAAAGGTCTTAATAATTTGAAATAATTTAGGGATTGGAAGAATAAAACATGCAAATTTCTTTCTCTTTCTATTTTTTTTTTCTTATACCACATTTCCTAAGTATTTTACAATGTGAAGTCATAGATGCAAAAGAGCTACATGCGTTCTTATCAGACGGAATGTATATCCTGGACACACCTGAAATCTGCAAAAGCCCTGCCTTTGAGAAGATATTACAGACAGAAAGAATTCTTCAACATCACCCCTGACCCTGAGTATGTTTGAAGGCCATTTTCTTTCCTGACAGGAAAGTCAGTGTTGATTAGGGCCTTTTGACTTTGCTTTGCAGAATGATCCATTCCTAGTCTGTGGTACTTCAGGATCCCTCTGGTGTCAGGTAATCTTCTTGTGCAGATGTGTAGAGTATGTGTGAAGCTGGTTTAGCCTTGTTCAGGGCACCTTCTTCTCTGGTAGACCAGAGAAGAAGGAAATAAATACTGTTTACTATAGGGTTGAGGTAGGTTACATCTGCCTCTGTGCTTGGCCTAAGAGGCATTAAAGAGCTTCCCTTTGTCAACATTTGATTCCTGGTCTGCTCCAAGACAGGATGGCTGCCAGCTCCCTTTTATTCAAGGCTTTTTCAATTCTACTTAAGCTGGCTCTTGTTCTTAGATTCTTTGTATTTTATCAATATGGCTGAAAAAATAAACAATATATAATAAATATATATATATTTGTTTATATATAATATATAAACAAACATTCTGAAAAAATAAACTTTTTTCAGAATGGAAAATGATTTGCAAGTTTATCTGACAAATTTTACATTTTTCTTTTTCTGTAAATTTATATGGAAAATTTTTCTACCCTGCTCTATGGGCTCAAAGCTGTATTTCTAAGAAGACAGGAAATGCACTGTGAATTTTCTAGCATTTGTTTACATAATATGGAACAAGGATGGGATAACAATATTCAGATTTTCCTAGGCCTCAAGCACTGGCTGCAAGTGAAAGACTATTATTTGTACAAAGCCTTTAAGAAAAAGGAGCAGCTGTCTTCTAACAAAGCACCAGCAAAGTGCTAGCACTATTCAAGAAGTGAATGATCATTAATTCCCCTGAAAGAAATGATCCCCATTCAACTTGCTCTGGATTTGTAACTCCTTGCGAGAGACAGAATCCCAAAAGAAATTAAAGCTTCCCTATGGCAGTGGCTAAAAGACTAAATACTTTGAGCTAATTCATGTGTACAACATGTATCCTTTCTCTGGTAAAAGAAGGAAGAATGTATCAGAAGACTGTACAAAAGTATAGTAATTATGAGTACTATTTAAGGAAATTATACTGAGGCAGTCTAAAGGAAACCCAAAACTATTTAACAACCCATTAATTTATTAAGAGAAAGTGCAATTTTTTACTTCAAGAGAAATAATTTACATTTGTTATAGTGCTGTATGATTTGATTTCTTCTGAACACTGAAACGTGAAGGTCAAGAAGGAGTTAAATTTGAAATGTTGAAAAGCATTGCAAGATAACTAATGGTCATGCCTGAGCTACCATGTGTAATGTTATAGATGCTTACATGCCAGAAATATGGAACTACATTTGTTTGCTGACTGTCACATCATATATGTATGATTTGAATGAGAAATTTTGAGTAAATTGTGGTTCCATCGTCCATTCTTCCTGACAGCCACAGTAAGCTGAGTGAACTTTGGATCAAGTTTTTGTTATAAGTGAATGCTTATAACTTGATGTCATTGTACTTTAAAGGCTTTAAAGGGTTATGAGAAGTCAGAAGATGTGGCATCCCATTGCACCCTCCAGTGCCTCCATGTGCTGCCTTTGTGTCACAGTATCATACCAAGTGTCTGTAACTGATTGAGTTTCATTTTGTTCGCACAACCTAGGAAATCCTTTTACTAGAACACACAAGTGTGTGTTCTTTGCATTCCCCATCCTGCAGAGGTTTCCATCAGAGTCTTGCCTTTTTTATTAATCATAGTAAGAATGGAAATATGTAATTATGTGTAATTTCAGAATAATTATTTTCAGTGTTTTCCTGAAGATAGCTTTGTTGTTTCTTCATCTTTTAAAATCTGGTAGGCATCCAGTTATTTTGAATGTGTCTATTTGATAAATGCAGAGGGCTTTTAGACTCAGTTGTCTGTTTATTATGCTTTCAAACATTTTGAATATCTGTTTAGTATTCAGTGAAATAGTGTAGAAACAAACATCTGTACTGCAGCTGCAATGACACCACCTTTATGTTTGATCTTCAGGAAATTCCATGTATCTGTGTATTTATATTTTTCTGGTTTTTTAGTGGTTTAGGGCTTTAGAAATAATAAAAAAGTGCAGAAATTATAAACTTTTAACCATATTTCAGTGAAGCAGCTCAAGAATGTAAATGCTATACTCATTCTTCTGCCTTCTTGAGTGCCTCTCAACTAAAAGTTTGAGTTGTAAGAAAACTCTTCAAAAATGTTATTATTATTTTCTTTTCCTTTCTTTTCCTTTTTCTTCTCTTTTCTTTCTTTTTCTTTTTCTTTTTCTTTTTCTTTTTCTTTTTCTTTTTCTTTTTCTTTTTCTTTTTCTTTTTCTTTTTCTTTTTCTTTTTCTTTTTCTTTTTCTTTTCTTTTTCTTTTTCTTTTTTTCTTTTTCTTTTTCTTTTTCTTTTTCTTTTTTTCCTTTTTCTTTTTCTTTTTCTTTTTCTTTTTCTTTTTCTCTTTTTCTTTTTCTTTTGCTTTTTTTCTTTTTCTTTTCCTTTTTCTTTTTCTTCTTCTTTTTCTTCTTTTTCTTCTTCTTTTTCTTTTTCCTTCCTCACAAGTATTAATCTATAGGAAAAGTACTGAAATTATCTCAGGTGTTTCCACTGTCTTTAGTGAGGATTCTTAAAGTAGAAAATATCTTTAGCAATGATCTGTTAATTAAGAATTGCCTGTTTAGAGAGGCTCTTCACCACATTAAGTGATCAAAATAGACTGAACATTGCATGATCTTCTTGAACCTGTTTTAAGGAAGTATTTATTTGTATGTACTATGTAAATAATAATGACCTCTTTCCCACAAGGCTTCAATCTCTCGTTTATGTTTAGATTGAAGAAGCATCCTAGTTTATCAAAATATTTTCTAAGGAATATATAGAGAAATGCAAACCCAAAAATTATAGATGTAAAAGTTGCTCCTGTTAAAAGTTTCATCATAATGACTGAAGTTAGATCAGGAACAATTGTAATCTCTTGACCTTAAAATTCTAAAACTTAGTTTACCGATAATGCTTCACAAGAAAATAAAATTTTACTTTAATCAATATAAGAAAACTAAACCACATTGCAGCTGCCATTTTAGTGTTTTGAAATTTATTTTTGCAAACTTGTTTTTTCTTGAATGAGGTTTCTTATAAAACCTTTTCTGCCTGGTCTCGTTCTTAGAAGACATTAATTAGCATACAACTGGGGTTTTTGTTTGTTTTTTCCTTAACACAAAGTACATCTTTTTTTTATGTAGTTAAAGTCTGAGGGTAAAACCTGAATATTAATATTTTCATGCTCAAATTTTGATATCAATTTTTTTGAAGCTGTTCTTAGCACCAGTGGCTAGTGGGTTCACAGTGTTCTGCAACTGTCTGAAATAGTCATGAGGCATCTACCCCATAAGAGTTGTATATCTAGAGCAAGCTTTGGAAAGCAAAGGCAATGGAGGTTTTCCAGAAGAATGATGCATTTTAAAATGTTCTTTTTCTCAATTCTTGTCTTGATAAAAAAATAAAAATATTCTACCCAAAGAGCAACCATACCCATTTTAGTTCAGAAGGTTCCCAGTGAAATTCAGGAACTTTGAAAGGAACCTTAGAAGACATTTCTTATTTCTCTCAATTTAGAATGGTTTAGAATTGCAGGAGGCCAAAAGAGAATGAAAATGCTATTTGTTGTAGATAAAGCTATGTCGATTCTATATAGTGCAGTTACAAAGGAGACATTTTCAAAGAGTAGGTCTGATCATGAAGCCAAAGTATAAGCTATCCTTGATAGGAAGAGTATCTTAAGAAAGCTGAGGCTGCTGATACCTCACTTTGTTATAAGCATACCCAGAAGTAGAATTGAGTTTTAGTGGATGCTTTCATATATAATTCCCATCACATATGAATTTTCCATTTCCTATTCTCTGTGCTCCTCATTGACTGAACAGTAAATAAAATCTCAGTTGGCATTTCTGCACTGATCTCTTTCTTGAGACTGTGTTTTGATATGAGCACCTCATCCATCTGCTTGCTCTCAAATTTCCTCTTGGGCTTAGAACACAGGTGCTACTGAAAGAGAATTTGTTGAATATTGATAAAGTTTGCCTTATGTTTACAAGCAACGAAAGGTCACCACCCTTATTTATTGGGATTTCAGCTACCCTGTGCTGACTGCATGGAACTATTGATGTAAAAGATATCAAGCAAATAGGTGAGCATAACCTTTAAGTTAAAAGCCAATAGTTTTTAAGGACATAATTTACTACAGTACAACTTTACTCATATAAACCCACAAACACTTACTGGTTTCAAGAAGATCAAGAATTGTACTGCAGTGAATGGTATCTCGAAGACTTAAGAGCATTCCTGGAGTGAACCCCATCTGATGTGTCTGAACAGGCTCTATTTCACAAAACATTTCAGAATGTCATTACACATTATTTGCTTTCTATTCCAATAAAGAGATTGCTGTGTGTATTCAACACTGCAACTAGTTAGCCCTTTAAAGGCAGATACAACTGAGTAGTACAGAGCAGGATGTCCTTTCCATGAGTCCCTTTATGTGACTTGCCCAGTTTCACCTGAACTTATGAAGGTGTATTAATCTGTATTATTGCAATGAAGGATATTGAAGATCCAGAAAAAAAGAAGACTCTGCTGGATATCATACTAAATTGATGAGCATAGCATTACTTGGTATATATTTATATGAGACAGAATCTTTGATACTGCATTTGGCTTAACCTCTAAAGGTTTGTAAATTGTAAAGTGAAAATGTACAACTGCATCTTCTCAAATGACAAATTGAAAATTAGACTTTTAGACAGCTGTGGTTAGCACAGGGAGGATTCTTTTTATTTTAGAAAACAAATCTTACGTATGGAATATGTGGTTCTCTTAAATAGTCAGTGGGAATATTGTCAAATACCAAGTAGCTGTGCTTGAGTATTTAAAAATATGTTATGTGTTTCTTCCAGGATTTATTGCAGTATAATTTTAGGATCAGTTCCTGCAATTTTTCTTTAAAAGTAAAAGCTTCAAAGCAAGTCACATTAGCATTATTTTGATTTCAGGAAAACTGAAGTATTTTCTTGGTCTGAGAGCTGGTGTTAAGATCTTCTAAAACTGGATCCATTTATCAATACAGTAATGCAAAGATAAGCTCATAATTTATGTATTTGGTATTGTAGTGTTAATTATGTTGCACACACTAAGAATGTTTGAGCTTCGAGCTTAGCCTCAATGCGTTGACTTGAAAAAGAAAACACAACTTCTTTTTTGCATGTCAGTCACAACTGAACATGAAATTAATACTTTTAGTTGAAAGCCCACTTTCAGTATTAATCTTGCTGCTGTGTTATGCATGTTTTATGCTCTGCCTATCCAGCAATGGGCCAGTCCTGCAGACCTTCATTGAATTGAAGCTTATAATGCCTTTTCCTGAGCAAAGTGAGTTTAAGAGGCTTTACTGAGAAAATGGAATAGGGGTCAAAAGAGCTGAGTACATTTCAATCAGCACTTTAGATGGAATAGCCAAAGTTATGTATGATAGCAAGCCAGATACACTTTTTATCTCACAACATCATCTTTATTTCCATGAAAGGCTTTTAAAAGTGTGAATGTTTTTATTTTAGGTTTGATAGAAGAGATTTTATTAGATTTCAAGGGAAGATGGTTTTTTAATCTCTGCAATTTCTTTATTCTTGAGAAAAAGGGGAGCCTTGAAAGAGTCTTAATAAAGATCTGTTTCAGATACAAAATGATGTCAATTTTCTTCCATGCAGCAATAGGCAACAATCTTCTCAAGAGTTTTACATCTCCTGAGTTGCAGGACAAGCATTCTATCCTAAAGTTTTTCAGCCAACTTACAGAAGAAGCCAGCTGATGGATACCTATAGATGGTGAAATGGCAGCTTTATCAACACTTTTGATGAATGAAGGAATCAATGTCTGACTGAATCAAGATCTAGGTCTTGAAAGAAGATTTAGATAGCTTTACATTGCATTTTTCTATTATCTCAGTGACAATTGCAAGAATATATATGAACTATATAAAATAGTTCCCTCAGCATGGCAGACACTTAACTAGAAGTATGATCCCTACCCTGCTGGCAGGAATCTGCCAGCTAAAAATCAGCTTCTCTCTAGTTTTTTGCAAATGACCTAAGATCAGATGCCACAAGAGTGAGGTAAATACATCTGGGACTATTTGCTTTATCTAAGATAAAAAGAAAAGTGTTTGAAGTCTGTACGTCTTCTGTGTGGGGACTTGATCCCAATATATCTGTCCCAGTTAAGACACTGAAAGAGTCTATCTCCTCAACCACTGCATCAGTGGTGATATTTCTGAAACAAGCCAAGAACACCTAAATTAGCTGCAGATGCCAGGGTAGGCTAATTCAAGATGGCATGCAGCTGTATAAACACATCTTGAAAGTGTCAGGTGTCTAACTTGTGTTGTAATCCTTGTGCTTTTGCTGAAGTCTTTACTGTAGGTCCTGCAAATGCATCTGATAAACTTGCCAAGGTCACAATTAATCATCTACTCCTTGTAGGTTCATTAACTAGTAGAGACTTAGGAACTAATATATCTAAGAAATGTTATACTTTTCACTCAGTATTGCTGAAGAGTACATAGCACACCAGAACTTTTCTATTTGAATACTGGCAGCAACCAGTGATCTATTATTGGAAAAGTAGTTTCATATGGACCCAATGGAGTCTATATCAGTAAAGGATAAAACTCATTTATCACAGAAGAAAATAATTTTGTATTCCAAAGAGGGTCAGGAGTAATTACCATCTTTTATTTTAAGAATATTTTTTCTTAGTCCTATTGCTCAAGAAGGATATTCTTTAACCTAATATATCCTTAATCATCCACTGGGGATTGACACTGGCACATTTCTTAAAGACAGAATGGTATATTAGTTTGGCTAACAGTAATGCTTTCTCATGATGAGATCTGCATCAATGTCCCCTCTTTTTTACTGGTGGCATTCTCTCAGGCCTGTCAGGTCCGTGACACGTAGCCACCTCCCCTCTTATGTCTTTCTAGAGGATGGTGATGGCAGCACAAAGCCCATATTTACCATTTAAGTTCTTAAGCTTTTTTATCCTGATTGTTCTGTTTTCACTTTGTCATTGGTATTAGTCTACCAAAAATTAAAGGATTTTTAAAACAGAAAGTATCTACTTACTCTGGGAACAGATTAGGAAATTAAAAATTCAGGTTGTTGTAAACATACGAGTTCATGAAACTGTTCTGCATCCCACCTGACCTGGTCATGACTGTTTTTACCTGACTGAGTACACACATTTCAAAGAAGAAGTCTGTCCCAGGTTAGGAATATAAGTTTCTCAAGATGCAAATTGTCCACAATATACTCAATTTTAAAAAGTGGATATTTTTAAGCAAAATTTATATCACTTTTCTCTGTTGGCTACTTAGCCTATCTCTGTCTTGACACCAGTGTTATTTAGGGGCTTGTTGGAGTTGATTTTTGCGATCATGTGATTTGTGAAATTGCCATCTTCTCCACCCCTAGCACCCTAGCACAGACCAAAGAATTTTCTATTTTTTTTCCCTGTGCCTGCAAAAAAATAGGTTCTAAAATCCTTTAATGAGTTATTTTCTGCATGCAATTTTCCACCCTCTGGAATGCTATCTGCTTCTGTGCTGTCCTTATTTCTTTTGTTTGCAAGTTGAGCTGCTCAATGTACTTCTATGTTAAACTGTGTGGGTAACATTATCAGGCTAAGATAGAGGAATATTGTTGTGCTGTAAAATCATCCAAATGTCAGGCTTGGATCTACTGGACACATGCCTTCATTCCTTGTAACTCAGTTTTTATAATAAATGGAAACATTTCTTCAGATTTGGGAGTAAAATCTACAGCTTTCCTACCATCCACACCTATAAGACAAGATTTAGTATCTGTCTAGTCATGATCCTGAATTTCATCTTTCAAATGTGCTCTGAATCAGTGTATGGACCATTCACATGTTTCTGACTTTTAGTTTTGGAGTAACTATCTAGGGAGCTTGAAATTAGGAAGTGTAGAACAGCTATTAAGAATACTGTGATCCCATTCTCTTACAAGCTTCATTGCTGAGTCAATGAATCCCACTGTGACACAACTTCTCATGTTCCAGATATTTTATGCCCGTGAATTTTTGATAGTTACCTAAACTCAAAGTATTGTCTAACAGAAAATAGTGAATTGTATCAACAAATGGAAAAAATGTATGAGTGTCATAAAGGGAAATTTCTTAAAGAAATATGAATCACAGATATCACAGATAATGACTTTCAAAAAACATAGTCAATGTAAGAATTCTGATTTTTAACAGTTGGCTTACACATTTAAAATAATACATATTAATTAATCTTAATGTTGCAGTTTAATTTGTTTCCATGGGAATGAGAATTGGCCTGTGAAGCATTTGCTGGAAAGACCTGTACTTGAATATAAGAACAGACACATTCTGAGAATGCATTGAAATTTAAAACTGGAAACAGCCCATAGTTACAGGGCATTTAGAAAGATTTATTGAAGGGACCTGCTGATACCATTTTATTGTGTAGAATACACATAAACTTATGAAGTGAATGGTAAAGTATTAAATAGAAATTGTAAAAGAAAGATAAGCTTTCATTAATTTGGTTTCATTTGCAAATAAATTAAATGTACTTATGTAGAGATAATGATAATGGAAGGTCTCAATTATGAGTGTGCTGCTTCTGTTATTTGCCCACAAATGCAGCTTGGTAAATGTTCTCTGTGGACAAGTGTTTTGGTAAATCTTGGGTATGACTGAGGTTGAATCATGTTTGAAACATAGATTTTGAAGAAACATAAAGATTTTAGTTATAGGCTAGCTGTGTTGAAATGGGTGGAATAGGAAAGAATTTGGGCCCAATGAGAGTTAATTAAAATAGTTAGGAGACCTGGACCTGAAATAGGGTTTCAGACGTTAGTAACTGATTACAAAATAACCAATGATCTGTCATTTGCATGTTTGCTTAGCTGTGATTAGAACGAGGAATAGAAACATTGATAAGTTGGTGCATGGAACAAAGACAATTACCAGTTTCCTCCCTTGGTGGGAACCCGTTCAAAAGTCATGCAAGAGGAAACTTAGAGGTCACTAAAGTAATTAGGATTGTTAAAACTCAGAAAGGCAAAAAGGTCAAAATGAAGAAGATGAGTTACTTTGTCTTTTTTAGGAACACTGACCCAATTCAAGACCACCGACTCAATTCAGCTCACACACTACACATGCTTAATGACATGTAAGCTCATTTCCATACGAAGCGGAGAATGGGAGGTGACAACACTATGAATATGCATTTTGTATTTTGGATATTCATAATATTTGGAAATAAAAGGTATCACGTTTGCTTGTATCAGGGCCCTGTGTCTTAGGGAGCTATCCCACGCAGTGCCTGGTGCCAAATAAAACACGCACTTTCTAACTCTAAACTGTTAGAGAGCTTTTGTCCATCTCAGTTGGATACCGATATTAGATCGATATTCATATTTTGGTAAATCAACTTAAGAAGGAAAGAAATTCTTCTTAATCTTAAGATTTGTTTGTTAGAACTTTTTTCAAATTTATTTTCCAAGTTTAGCTAGAAATTTAATTCTGTAGCTATATACCAATATGGTGAGAAGTGGAACCAAACGAAACTTCATCCAGATGAGATATAAAATTGTAAGGAATCTTTTGTGTAGCCCAAAAATATTTGGCCACATTCATGTAAGTTTTTTTACATTTTCTGATTCACAGACTCAGTTGCGACTAGTACCAAAAGTTCTAAAGAGTCCTGCATGAGAGGCTGCCCTCAGCTTTTTTTGCTGTACTGCAACAAGCCAACTCATACAGGTTTCACAAGCTAAGTATCCCTGTGAGATTTCCACTCCAGAATTAGGTTCCATAGACTCATGTATTAGTAAGTTTCAGGGAAGCATTGAAGTTGCATACACATTCAAGACTATCCAAATCTCTGAAACTGGAAAATTTCTTATCTCAAATTCTTTCTTACATTAAACCCTGCTGAACAAAGTGGAATAGATTTTTTTATGCCATATTTAGGTTGTCCAGGCCCAGCTGAGGATTCTTTGCTTTTATTTGTATGGCTGCAGGAAAACACTGCACACAGATGCTCCTGCGATATTGAATGATAAGTTGTGTTTAAATTAATAAACTTTGTTATTATTGCTGTTGTTATTGTTCTCTACTAGAGTGCACTCTACTTGATAGGTAACTAAAAACAAGCTCTGTGTTTTAATAGCAATTAAAGAGGAATGGCATCTTATGCTCCTATAATAGCTCATGGTAAATATATAAAGGACAGATTTTTGCTTGATAGAGAACTAGTTAGCTATATGGAAAGGTATGAGATAATTCAGTATTGTCCCAATCAAAGAGATTAAAAGGAAAACAACGTTTGAAAAAAGCATAAACAGAGTTACAAGTCCAGAAGTGTGATTAAGCTTGAAAGAATTATGAAATTTAAAGCTAGTCCATTGTAGAGCACCGAAACTCTGCAAGTCTTCAACTTTTATAACTGCATATTTGGCAAGCTTGCATTTGTTAAATGAAAGATCTGCCTTGCTCTGCAACCCACAGAAGCCATGTATTATCCCTGGGGATTTAGATTGGATTTCACAAGTGAAGTGTTTCACAATATTCTTTGCTCCATTAGAAAACAATACCAAAAAAAAAAAGCAAATTGAAAGCACTACATGAGAAAAAAAAGCTTCTTTATTTCAAACCCAGCCCAAAGACAGAAAATTTGTTTAGGTAAGAATTGATAAAAAGTATGTCTGAAACATGTAGTGTGTATTCAGAAAGGTTTTTCTTAAACGGGTCAGAAGTAGCAGTGAGACAAAAAAATTATATACTACTGTTTTCCTGTCTTCTTATGTTTGGTTGTTTTTTTTTTTTTTTTTTTTTTAATGTCTTTACAATTGATAGGTCATTTTGTTAATCTTTGAGAATTTTTCATTCTCAACAAGGATGTCATTGTGTATGTATCTTCATTTTAACCTGAATTTCTGAATACGACTACAGATCTCTGAGTAGATTATCACTGTGCTATTTTTTTTTTAACCTATAGGCACTTTACAAGCCTTTTATAACATCATAACATCATTGTAATGAAATGGAAATGGTGGCTACTTGGTAAGGAGACTAGACAGGAGATGACACCATTCCATGGGATTCACCCTTTCATTATGCAATTACTTTTATACCCTACATCTATAACATTTTAACACTGATCAGCTAATACTTGAGGTAAGAACAGATTTTGTGGTGTAGATATGGACCTGTAAAATTGTGTCGTCCATGCTTGGTAGTGTATAGTGATTTTGAAATCAAATACATTCACCCAGAACATTAAAAACAGTTTATTTTTTAGTACAGTGACTGAAATGATTCTCTGAGGCCATACAGGTTTGTTTTCTTGTCAGTACTTAAGAGTTCAACAGGTCAATATTTTTACTTTTTATTACATTACAATTGTGTTTTCTTTTCTGCGAGTAATTACTACTTTTCTGTGAGTAATAACTACTTTTCTGTGTTTTGCTCGAACTAGGCACTATATGTAAGTAGTTTCCATTGTTCCCTCTAATGGACAATATTATGCCTGTTTCAAAATTGAATTTCATCTGTTGTCATGTTTCCTGTTCACCTACCTTTATTAGATTCCTCTGGGTTTTTTCCCCCTCGTTATCAGTTTCCCTCATTTCAACCATTATCAATTTCAAACTGCCCATAGGTGTGAAGCAGCTCACTAGAATTAGCACCAGCATGACATCACTCCTGATGCCAATGGCATAAGCACCACTTGAGAGAGGTGTAATCTGCACAGGTTTGGACAACAGAAGGGTTGAGTTCTGGCAGCCACTTAATGTGTGTGGATGCCAGCTATTTCCAGATCTTAGTGTTGGGAGCATGCCCGCCCAGCTGCATCGAAGCAGGATGTGTGGATGAGACCTGCATATACATAATTCTCAGCCCTCCTGCCCCATCTTCTGTTGACAAAAAGTGTGGCAATTGGACTAGAAAGAACCCATGTTCTTCTCAAAGTCCTGATCTGCTCTGCCACTGTGAAACCTGGGATTTCCAAGTGTCCACAGTGCCCATATTCTGCAGTGTCTTTAGTGTTTTGTAAGCACCAGTGCTTGCACTGTGACTACTAAGAAAGTAACAGCAAAGTTGGCAACAGGGATCAATAGTATTTGGGGAAAAACCTTTCACTGTGAATGCAGTCTAGATATGCATTTCTTCCCAGCATATTTCAAAAAGAGTTTTAGTTCATAATCAGATATTTAGTAAAAGTTGGGTGTGTGAAATACTTGCATATGGATTGCGCATCCTTGAATAAAAAAGAAGATTTCTTCATATACAAGCAATTGCCTGCATGAAACAGGAAGGTAGAAATTAGTACCTTAGAAGGCCCAACACAAAATAAAAGGCTTTAGGTAATTGCAAGTTGTGATTAATTTAAAATTACTTGGTACCAGGTTACTTTGAGGTCCTTGATGTAATTACAGTCCTTGGGAGACCTGTCTTAGTTATGGTGTTGTCCTACCTGCTTGTCTTATTGCAGGTCTAGTAAAAATCTCCTTCTGGTGCCGTCAAACACATATGTCCTGTCACTCTCAGCCCCATGAATCTGTTTGCCTTTTTCTCTTGGCTAGATGGATTTCTCCTTTAGGACAGGCACTGTAGTACTTTAAGCTTGTGTAAATTACTTAAATGAAGGTATGGGCTGACTCCTTATTTGCATGAATATTTTAAATTAAGCCTTTAGTTCCTGAAAATCAATAATTTCTCTGTAAATTCTAAACCCCCAATTTTCAAGCACAGCTTTTTACTAGAGGCTACTAACTATTAATTAATTAACGAACTTAGTATATTCACAACAGTGCAGTTACTTTAGATGTTGATGTTTCATTTAGGCTCATGGTCGATGGATATTTTAAGAAACTGACCATTTGTGTTCATAGATCTGTATCTATGAACAGGGAAATAAGAGTTAATGAACTGTTTTTCTACTTAGGAGAAAATAAGTCTTAACAGGATATCTGAATGTGTACTTTAGCTATAATTATCTCTGTGGTTTTTACTAGTTCAAATGCTTTTAGTGTATTAGTGTACTTAGGCCTAATCTTACATGGAACACATAAAACAGAAAATATGTAAACAGTGGTGTATTGAAATATTAGTTAACACAGCTTGTAATTTATCTGAAATTATAAGAGTTTTTCTGTGAAGTCTGAAAATATTCTACCCTACTTATTTGCAGTTTCTAGATGTTGTTCCTAATGGAAACTGAGTCTATAAACCTGAAGTATAAGAAAGGTAGGAAATCTGACTGTACATGCCAGCAGAAAACCCCCTCCCAGATTTTCCAAGGCTTTATCAGCCCACGTGTTTGAAACTGCAATAAACTATGAAACTGATAACCAGGAGTGATTGTACTCTATTAATATATTAGTTTTAAAACCTTTACTAGAACACAATGGATCAGAATGCAGCTCATCATAATCCAGACAACAGTAGAAGTTCTCCATTTCCTGCCCTGAAGTGAAAAATTCAGAATGTACTCTGGCTTCAGTACAGCTGATAAAATTGCATATGACAGTGACTGCAGAACATTTCATACAAAGGATGATTAATTGCTTTGCTTTTCTTAATATCAACATGTGGTTCTTTTCATGAAATATTATTTTGAACAAAGAATGCCATATGATTTTGATGAAGATTCAAATTAGGTGAGACATTGCATTTTGGTTGCTGTTTTTATGATCTTTAAGAAAAAAGAGAACTTAGGGGCTTTAAAGACTTCAGCTTTTTTAAACAGTTTTAGTCTTAAGTGTTGAAGTTACCTCTTAGTATGTGAAATTCAAAGGGGGAACAGCTTCAATACTTGAATTTCTTTTTAGTCTTAAGTGTTGAAGTTACCTCTTAGTATGTGAAATTCAAAGGGGGAACAGCTTCAATACTTGAATTTCTAAGCTGTGAAGCTGGTTGCAATAATTTCATATATTTGCATCTTTTTATAATTGCTTTCAAAAAAAGGTAAATCCTAAGATGAAAGGTAAGAGGTGGGAAAATGAGACAAGTAACAAACAGTAAGGTCAGGTGAAAGAAAACTCCAAAATACAGTCTGGAAGAGCTGCACTCAATGTCCTGATCTGTTTTAGATTTTCCATTTGACCTTTGGAAGGTAAGTAAATGAGTATATGTGTCCATTTTTCCTATGTCTTCTCTACAAGTATATTTAAAACATTGAAATGCTTTAAAGTCTAGTGAAAGGTCCATTTAAATACTTTCTATTATTAGAAATAGCAATTACTGAAAAGGCCTTCGTATATTATTGACAAGTGCAGGACAAAACAGAATAGACTGGAACTTTCTGTAATTCAAAATAGCACTAATACATCTTTTATTTGTTGTTGTCATCATTTATCCTTTATGTGGCATGTATCATGTTTTCTTTTCAAGCAAGCACTATGAAATTGCTGCAAAGCAATAATTCTAAACTGCTAGGTAATATATTATGTGCTGTGAGTATTTACTGTGGCAAAGTGATGAGAACAGTAAACAATTTTTAGGTACTCCCTGAAGGAACTATTCATCTTTTCTATCACATAAAGTAGAATTTCAGCCCGTAGGTTAAAAATAAGAAGTGCCTGACCCTGAATTATGATCTATCAGTTTTCAACTCCCTCACCTCTTCAAACCTAATACCATTATTCTGTGATTTCAGTATTTGACTTCCCTAAGCTTTTTTTGCCTCTTCCTACTGTAGATCAGCTCTATACAATGCACCAGCACTCTAATGCTTTGTCAGTGATTGTAAAGGGTTGGTCCATATGCACCCTCTCAAAAGAGCATGCAAGTTCTGCTTAATGATAAAATGCCTTTTCTGGTACAAGATCCTGAATTATTTCGAATCACAAATGTTGTACAAGTTTAGTAGCACTTCAGTGCTTATTTTTTTGTGACTGGCAGCATCAGTCCACTTGAAAAACTGAATGCTAGAATCATTTATAATGGCGAGGATTAGGCTTTTCCTGGTGGTATTTAATGGACACCACCAATATTTAATGTGCTTAGATGCCAGAAAAGTGGAGGGGGAAGGCTTATGAGACGCCTATTTAAACTGCTTGGATGCCTAAGACACTACTGGTGCCTGTTTTTTCATGCAAAAACTTCCTTTGATACATATCCTTTTGTCTAGGTCTTTAAGTATTTCTGATTTTCCTGATTTTTGAAATGTTCAAGCATGTCTAGGATAAACACTTAACAATGGTTTCAAGGCCTTCTTCAGCCTGAATAGATTTGAATACTTCACTTCCACATCTTATCAGTATCTTAATTGCTGAGCTATAAACTAATCTGGTCTGTCCCTCCTGTTAGAAATGGGTGCCTGCACAGACAGAAAAGTAGAAGTTAGCGTTAAAGTACAGGAAGTGAGATAAAACTGAGCTTTAAAACACAGAAATTCAGGCACGGAGTCTTAGATGTGTGACATGGAATGCCTACCACCATTTAGAGCTTCTGTCATTCCTTCTTTTCTTTTTCCTGCATGTGATTTAGACTGTCAGTGCTCAACACATTGAGCTTTGGGAGCTACAGTCTAGGAACCCAACTCTCTTCTGTACCTTCAGGAGGAACTAAAGTTGGGTGACTACTGTGAAATCTGCTAGAAGAACCCTATGCATTTATGTCACATCTATGACTGACTACATAAACATAAAGAGTAATTCCTATGCTTTTGGAGTGGGCTTGCTAAGTAAATTTGTTTGACCCACTTTTACTTTTGCTTTTGCTTTATTATAAATAAGATTTTCTGAAAAAGCTCTGAGATATCCATAATCTGGTCTTTTATTAATTTTTGGTTACGTAGCAGCAAAAGAAATTATTGCTGCTATATGCCCATCTGAGCACTATGTCTAACTATGGAAATATTCAGATAGGGTAATCTTCCAGGGAATCTAAATGATCTTTTTTTATTAAGATTCTCTGACTCTGTCTAGTACTAACTGTCTTGGGGAAGACAGTTTTTGACTTTAGCAAGTATTTTATCAAGAGACTGTGTGGAGGTAACAAATAACATTTTCAATACGGGAATTTGAAAACATAGTATGTGTAGGGAAATGAACCCTCAGCCAGTGATTCTTTACACATACAGAACAATGTGATGTTTATGACAAAAAATGTGGGTTTATCAAAAAAAAATATACAGGCACAAATATGGGGCATAAAACCTGGGCTGTGTGCTGTTGAAACATACAGCAGCGTTGCTGTTAAACTTGAGTGGTTGGTAGGATGAAGAACTTTAGCACTGCAAATGACTTTGTTGTAGCTGTTAAAGTATTTGTAGCCACTTCAGCAAAGAAAGCCAGATATAAACAGTCTTTGACGGCTTGTTGCAAAACATCACTATGGTTTTTCTTGCCAGTAATCATAAACTGAAAGGGTTGTTATGCTGCTATTTTCTATCATGCAAAGTGCTCGTAGGATGAATTTTTCTTTTGCTAAGGCAGTTCTATATATGATGATAAACAGTTTGACAAACCATCAAATGTGACACTAAGGACATAGAAGAAAATGTATGACAGTGTACTGGATTTTAACTTTTTATTAGCACTTTATTAGGGGAATAGGGAACCTTCAAGCACAAAGATAACAGAATTATCTCCCAAAGCCAGCCTTATGTCCTGTTGCCCAAAGCTACATTTGCTCTGAATTTGTATGGACAAGTTCATATCTACTTTTTGAACTGTATGATTTTTTAACTCTTAAAATCTTTCCTCTTTCACTGATGTCCTTACTGTCTCATATTTTGGAAAGTGAAAATTTGAGCAGAGGCCTTGAACTTAAACCCAACTAAAATCAGAGAAGCCTTCATTTATAAATGTTTGTTTGTCTTTACTGTCCTTGTCAGAATGAGGTGTGGACATTTATCTAGTATGTCTGCTTGAAGTAATTGGTGACCCACCTTGCAGCTGAAGAAAAATACTAACGAAAAAAATACATTAATTCGGGCATCACAATGAGGGTTTGAAATTGAATTGCAGACATATACTGTGGTGCTTTTCATTCCATAAGATTTTTGGCTTCTAATGTTATAGAGGAAGGCCTGATTAAAGAAAAGGTTGAAAGTTAATACCCAACATGCTATTTGGCAGCTTTTTCATTTCTTTTATAGGTTGGAGCAGGTGGTGTCATTTAAAATTAAATACTTCATGTCTACATTGGCAGGAAAGCAGCAGTTAGTGATGAAATATCCCTGAAACTAATATCATTAATTGTTCTCCGATTTTATTTATATTTGCCTACTATGATGCAAGTACAATGAAGCACCATCTATTTAAATCGCACATAGCACTGAGTTTAACTATAGGCAGTAAAGGACCATAATAATTTCAGAAAAAAAGATCTTACAGAAATACTGTGTCCTTTTTACACTGAAATGAGAAAGCACTATTTACTGTTTCTTTAAGATGAGATTTAAAGGAAAGATCTTTAAAGCTTCCTAATTTGTAGTATTATTTTACAACCAGTTTGCTTGTGTTGTAGTTCTAATCTATGTGAAAGTGTATATACCATACTAATATAGTATGTAGCTGGTTTTCATTATGTTGGATAAAATGGTAATTATGTTACATTTATATGCTGAAAATTGATTTCAGTGTTGCACTATATGTATCTAATGGTTACTGGACATTCCTGTGTTAAAAAAAAAAAAAAATCTTTAAATATAATTGACAAGTTAAAGATATTTAAGAAAAGAAATAATACCAAGAACAGGCAGAAGGTACTTTGTCTTAAAAGATATAGTTATCATAGAGTCAAGTTATCTGTTCTCTTCCCTATATCCTGTTCTACACATTCAAGTAGTGCTGCAATATTTCCATTTGGAGTAGTTTAGAGCAATCTTACCACTTCAACCAGTTCTCTTCAACATTTCTGGTAACCAGATTTTTTTCCTCTGTTGCTGTCTCAGTTTGATTTACCTCATAAAGCTTCATTGTGTTACTCAGAGAAAATTTCTGCATTCTGTAAAGCAATTAGCTTAAAGAACACCTTGGTACTCTTATTTCCTAAACAAATACGTCGCATAATGAGACTTAAATTAGGCTGGGCAGCTCAGAGTCTCTGGACATGACAACTGCAGCTTGGAAAAGTTTCTCTCTTACATTTTCTTTTTCAGAGTAACTAATTAAGTATCAAAATGCTCAGGAAATACCTATCAGTTGCCATTCACCTCCAGCTACCTGCTAGTTGAAAACCATTTTATGTGCTTTAGAGAGGCTCTTTCACTGTTACTTTCCAGAGCTTTAAATTTCATGTTACAATGATTTCTACAGGAGAATAAAGCTGACCTCAATCTGGTATCATTTTATTACCATTGCATGATTTTAATACTGACAGACACAATGATTATAATAATTAATGTTCTCATAATTACTTCCCTATTATTATTATTTTGATCCATTTTTTCATTATCAGCCAATATTAAGATCTAATTTAACTTACAAGATACATATCAGGCAATTAATGTTGAACTAAAAACAGCCTTACAGTTTCATTAAAACTCATCAGCATTATAGTTAAATACACTGAACAACCTAGCAAATTGAAGAAAAATTGATTACATGTTTTATTTATTTAATAGTTGTTTCTGGAAGAGATATATTGGCACATAAGAGCAGTGATGTAATTTTTTTTTAAAGGAAAGCTTAAATATATATATATAGGAGATATATATATATATGTATTTTCTTATATTTTTACATAAACTTTAGACTGCATTCCAGAAAGTAACTGAGTTTTGATATTTCTGGTTTTGATAACCCAACTGTACAATATAAAGGAATTGTAGCTCAAAGGCTGGATGTTTTGTGTTTACTTGAATGCAGTTCCCCATATATAGTTATATTGGTATATTGTTCAGCAGTTCAGAACTGAAGCACCTAAAATCATCGTCATGTTTATGAATGTAGGCTGATTCCAACACTCTTTTCTTTGATACTTGAGATATACACTTTGAAAAGTATTTGCCACATTTCAAGTAATACAACTGTGAAATAATTTGATTGAAAGTCATCTGTGATGCCTTTCTGAAATATTTTCAAATCCAGCCCTTTCACTGTCTTAAAGATTTTTCCATTATCATGCCCCATTTTTTCCTTTATACATGCCATCCTTTTAGCACAACATTTAAAAAAGACAGTAATGCCAAAGCTTTCCAGAATTTTGCTCAGAGCTACCTATTTCTTACTCTTAATCTGTGTGAGAAAATGTCAGCTTTAGATAGATGGGATGGCAGAGGGATACCTGCTGTTGACAGGTAGTAAACTGACAGAAAGATGGAACAGTGTGGCTCCTACAGTGTGGCCTGAATGAAAGCATGAAGTAAGTGCAATTTAGAAATGAAACTCTCTGTAAGTGGAAGGGGAGGAACAGCTAGCCTAGAATAAAGAGCATGATAAAAAGTTTAAAAGAAAAATAATAAAAACGGTGTATAAAATAAAAGGTACTTGGTCAACTATTTTGTGTCATAATTTTAAATAGTAAATTTACAAAAAATTGCCATAGAGTTGTACCATTTACTTTTGTTCTAACCATACTGTGGGATTGAGAGATACTCTCTTCTACAGAGAACATGTATCAATGCCTAAAACACCCTCACATGCTTGCTTCAAAGTCACCAGTCTGAATCCAGCATGCTTCCCATGCAACAGGCTTTGAATTTCCAAATCCCCTTTATTCTGTTCTCCAGAAAGATTGTGTCTCTAAGCTCTGTGCTAGCTGTATTCATGCTTCACATATCCATTTGCTTTCTTGGTCTTACTCCTTAATTCCTTACTGCTTCATGTGTAAAAACTCATAGAGTGTTAACTCTTATCTCAACCTGCTAGTTGTATGGACTGAACCTGTTAGTGTAAACTGAACCACTCATAAATTAATCTTACCAGCTTCACTAAGAATTTTGTTGGTTCTTTTGGTCTTCTGTTCTGTGTGTTTGAGATAAAAAGAAGCCAGGGTCAGGTGAAAGGAAGGTGTAATACAGAAATAGAACAATTTTAGGAAAAAAATACCATGAGGAGAAAAAGAAGCAAAGGAGAAAGAAGCAAAGAAAGAAAAAAGTTGGGAAAACTGAAAGCAGCATTTGAATGAAATGTAAAAGAATAATTCTTATGAAAACTGGATTATAAGTGCATATTGACCAGCTTTTACTTGCTCCAGAGAGAGGTGTGTTTACTGTCAGCATCCATCATTGCCTCCACAGTTCATTGTTGTGAGATTACAATTACACACCTATGAACTTCCTGTTTTTACTTGTCAATGTGAAAATGAGCCTTCAAGAATGCTGACTGCACACACCTCTCTGCCCATATGAAGGGTTCAATGAACTTCTGAGTGGCGTAAGCAGTATTGTTACTCCCTCCCATTATCGTGATTTGATTGTGCAATACATTAAAGAGTACAGTTCTTGAAAAGCCTCTATGGTAAGTCTTCTCCTTTTTATTTTAAGCATACATTATTGAGGAAAAAAAACCCCTTCTATATTCAAGCAAATCAGTTTTGAACGCCGATTTCCAATATAGCAAATAAATCTGCTCTACCAACTACATTTTTCACTTTTCCATTAAAATCCAGAGTTATCATTAAATAAATATGTATAAGTAAGATGTTTGCAAGAAGTTCCTTTTGAAAGAGCAGTATTAAATATAAATGACCTTTAATGTGCATAGCCTCACTGAATTTTTGCATTTCTTATCTTATTTTCGAACCTGTCTCAAAGGTATAAATCAATATTAATATGTTCAGAATTTGTAGTGTGGTGTAGAGAGTAAGCTTTTATATTCTCTGAAAGACCTGGTAAGGAACATATTTTACATCTACTACTTAAACATTGAAGAAATATATAGAAGAAAATGCAGAGAATTTTCACGCACTTTGATACTCCAAATGAATATAGAAGTTCTATGCTCTTAGAAAAAGGTGTCCTTAAATTTTTTTCTACAACTGTCAAGTTAGTAAATACATTACTTGGATGCATTAGGAATATAAAATCAAATACATTAATGAGGAAAAATCCAACCTTTATGGTTTATTTTTACTAATGTTACAGATTATACAATGTATGCAGTTTTCTATAAAGAGATGCAAAACTGCAAACAATAACTTAAAGAAAGTATTTGGAATCTGTGTTTTTGAAAAAATTATTGCACAACTAGTATTATAGGTAAGCTGATAAAATTTTGGACACCATTATCATGCATGGCTATTGTAGGCATGATTTTCAGAATGTACTCCTTTTTCTTCACACCTAAATAAGTAAAGTTATAAATTAGTTTAGGCAAAAAAAAAAAAAAAAAAAAGAAAAAAAACCCAGAAAATAAAGGAAAAAAAGAAAAAATAGGCTCCTATCTTAGGTGCATCTTATCTAAAAATTAGACGTGTATGTCTGAGTTGTGACTCAAGGCTGTCTGTTCAAACAGTGAGGAAGAGAAGCATCCCAGATGAAAATTCATAAGTAATGAAATGACACAACTCAGGATAAAGTAACTTTTGGTTAGGCTAAGTAGCTAGAATGGAAGCCAGGATTATGTGTCACCATTCTTTAAGTCCAACTTGGAGTAAGTAAAACATAGGTTGGATGTATAGAAGCATGAAACATAGCTCTAAGCTTCCTACTCAGTTTGATGAAGCCCTCAGATTTGCTAACAGTTTTACCGAATTCCCAGTGGTGGGCTAACAAATCTTGCATAGAAATTCTGTCCTTTTTCTTCCCAATACTTCTGTATTGTCTGTGATTTTTTTCTTGGTTTCACTGAAAAATGCTCTATCTATTTTTTTTATTGTAGCATCAAATGAAATAAAATATAAAACTTAATTAAAAAAAAAGAAAGTGCAGCACTACTCAGTGTACCTTGCTACTTCCATTAAACCTAGTCCCATCAGCCTAACTTTGATCCCAGAAAAAATAATAGAATAGCTTGGTAAATAAAGATTTAACCTAGTCTGCCTGAACCAATGTAAATCAGCTAGGAATTATACAAAATATAATAGATTTTACAAAATTAAATATTTCTAAAGAACTTGCAAGTAAAACTGTAAGAATAACTGATATTTAGTTCAGCCGATGAACTAAAAAGCATGTAGGAAAAGGGAATCTAATTTAATTTTTTTATATTTGTTTTATTATACCAAAATACTGAAATGTACTTTAGAACAATATTAAACATTTGATTGGATAGGAAACGAAACTTTTCATTTGGGGCATACAAAGCCCTCAAGCATTTATTTTAATGAAGTGTTGCAGTGCTGCAGGTTAGCTCCCCATGTTCAGAATGCTCTCTGCCATTCTGTGTTCCCAAACAACCTTTTCAAGGCTGAGGCCAGGGAGGTTTTCTGAATCACTGTTATGCTGCCCTCCAGCAGCACGGGTCCTGGGTCTTTTCCATTCCCACTGATCAATAAAGAAATCTCAACCCATTGTGCTGAAAATAATTTTTCAGGAAAAAGAGAAAACCAAACCGTTGGAACATTTTTAGTTAAGAAGATGTTAAAATTGGAGCTGAATATAATCTTAAATGATGCATATACACAATCAGAAACCTTCAGAACTATTTTCTGTTGTACCAAGATTACCACAGCAAGGTCTTCCAGATCTGAGAAACGATTGATGGTTTGTTTGGTCTTATCTTACAAAGGAATCAGGAGACAATCAAGTGCACATCTTTCATCTGAAATGAAAAAAATGTTAACTCCCTTGTTAAATATTTTATCACCGTTGTTTTCAGTTACAAGAAAAACCCAAACAACCTAATTAACTTCAATGGCATTAACATTCATAGGAATATTTTCATATGCAGTAATAAGTGACACTACTTTGGGGACCATATTGCACTTGGAGGAATGTATTTGTGCAGTCATGAATTTACATACATTCAGGTGCCCTCCCATGAAGCATTTGGCAAATCAGAAAACACTGGTTTTCATCGTTGTGTGTGTGTATATATGTGTGCATGTGTATGATAACAATATCTTTACAGTTGTGTGGTATAGGGGTACACATGCCTTTGAAAGTCTAGGCAATACATACCTGTTAATAATTACTAGAATTCTGAAAAATAAACCAGAGTTTTTGAGGTTTAGAAGGAAAATATTTTGACCTGCCATCTTGCCAGGAGAGATTCTGCAGTCCTACAGAGAACTGGGGTGGGTGAGTAATGTCAGTCAGGCTCTGCACAGCCCTTGAAGCATGGCTGTGGGGTCCTGTGGGTTCTTCCCAGTTCCCTGGTGATTTTGGATGCTTCTGCAGGGTCATGAAGTTTCCCTCCCAGAAGCCTTTTTACAGAAGCTCTAGACAAACTGCAACATTCCCCAACTAAGTATCCTCAGTTTTAGGATTGGGTAGAGAACAACTCGTTGATGGTTAGTCTGTTCAAAATGTGATTGTTTTATTTGCTGGCATTTCTGGTGGTGCTCACAGTCTGGACATTTCTTTCAGGCTTTTGTACTTCTTGCTGGTCAGCAACTTGGCATAGTTTGTCTCTTTGCTACCTTGAGCTCACAAAACCTATTTAAGATGCAGGCTATTATTTAGGACAGGTGATTGATCACATTTTGTCTGTTTCTATTTATACAAAACATTTCCTAAACTTTTCTACTTTTATTGGCCCTAAAAGCTGGCTTTAGCTCATGTGGTTATGCAAACAGCTATGCTAACCAGGAACAACTCCTGCTAACTGCTGTGCTCAGACATGCTAGAAAAATACTATGGCAATGTCAACTCTTCCTTTCTCTTCATTGTCGGTCTCTTTTTGTTTGTCTCTCTTTTTTTTTTTTTTTTTGGCCAAACTGGATGCATCATCTATTTCTTGTATGGCTGCAGATGGTGTTAGTACAGTGAGGCTTCATAGGGATGTGATCCTCTGCATAAAGATTCTTACTTAAAAATTGTTATCACTCATCTTTGAAAACTTCAATTCTATTAAGCTTTTTACTTAAAAATAGAGCAAAAAGAAATTAAGGAAGCAATGTCAGGTTCTTTTCATACTGCATTGTTCAGTCCAGATGGGTGTTTGAATTTCAAGAAAGACAGTAAGTTTCCTTCAGTGTGGGCAGCTTTGATATAATGTAAAGGTGGGAATAAAGTGAATGAAAAATAAGATGAAAGCTAAAATAAAGCTTCCTTACAAGTAAGCCTTTATTTAAACTGCTGTCACTTCAGACTCGAAAACCTAGTAGAGAAACAGCAGTTTTGGCTTCTCCCTGATCAGGGATGTGGTGATCTTTCCACATTTGTTCTGCTCATTCCCAAATTTGAGCCTTTTGGTGGTAATTGACATAACGTGTCAAACAAGTGGGATAGCTTTCTGTTGTGAATAATAAAATATAAAAGTCAATGCCTTTGAAGTATTTAAAATAACTAACAGTCTCCAGGAAAAATGTGCTTTTATGTACTCATCTGTACAAAACCTGAAAGAACTTTGTGTTACAGCTTCAAAATCTTACATAGTACATGAACCATGCTGAGCTGCTGAAGTCTTTCTGTTCTGTCTTCCTGTCATTCCATCTGTGAAAGTGTAGTCCTTGTGATGGGTCAAGGGATGAAAAGACTGGATTAAGTTGCAATATGGGCTAATTGGCCAATGTGAATATTAATGAAATATATTTTAAGGAATCTTTCAAAAATAAAAATAGGTTAGATCCATAGAGGATCAATATGATTTCAAAGGTTATTTTTCTTTTTAAGAGAACTAAGAGTTAAGACAGACAACATAACATAACTTCCAAACATAATAAGTCTTCTTCCACATCTGTATATCATTCTGTAAACTAAAGGGGTTTGGGTAGAATTTTTAGCAGTTTATGTACAATGTCAATTACAGTGGAATTAGTGACTTTAGAAAGTAGTGTGTACCAACAGAAGTGGATCTGAACAGTGATAAAGCCCTAATGACCTGTCAATCACATGGTACACACTACAGTGGCTTTTATCTTGGAATTAACTCTAGTGTGATCCTACAGACCATTTGCAGCTGTAGAACTTTAAGTGCATATTACAGTTCAATTTCATTACTTCCAGATGAAATTGCATGGCCATTTTCTGGATTTATTTATTTGGACATCCTTAAATGGGTGCAAAGAGACTCTGCAAGCAGAATATAGACAAATATATATATGTATAAAGCACAGACACATATATGTCTGTGTGCAGGTTCATAGTATATTAATCAAAATAAAAGAAAAACCAACTATGTAAATGAATGAACTATTCCAAATAGTATCACCAGAGAACTAGCTGGTGAATCGTGACTTGGAATCGTGACTTGAAATCGTGACTTTGTTTTTAAGAAGAATATGTTAGCTTGTAATTTTTCAGAAAAACACCAGGTATGACTTGTGTTTCCTTTCTAGGAGGAGTTTGAGGAATTGCTGTCTAATAACAAAATATTAGTATGTGATCTCATTGAACAGTATGAGTATGGTAGGTGTTTATTTACAATAGATTTTTATTTTCAGATTTTTGACAAAAGGAAGGGTTTAAGAAACATAGCCTAATGGGATAAAGTGATTGGAATGTGAATTCGAGAGAATTAAAATAAAAAGTAAATAAAATTAATAATGATGAAGGGCAGTAACCTCCAGGGCAGTTTACCTGAGAGTACTGGATTCTTATCACTTGCAGTCTTAGAATCAATATCGTCTCTTAGTAAGAAATTTTTCTATACCTCATTAAGTTAAAGTTTTGATAAGTTCTTACTGTAGAAGTTCATAGCAAATTAACATAATGATCTTTAAAATATGTGGCTCTGTTAAAGAGTACACTTTCACTCATTAAGGTCCTGTAGTTTCTGTAAGTTTCATGGAGGTTAGAAGGGATCTTTGGATGATTTATTCTGATCTCTAGAATAATGACGTCCAATTTTACCCAAGGATCTTTTGCTTCCAGACAGGTTATTTCCAAGCTCAGAAATGCTTTTTAGGGAGAAGAAAAATTATTTCAGTATGTGGAAAGTGTGACCTATAAACAATGCAGTCCACAGTAATGTTTTTACTGTTTGCTGAGCCCAACACATTCCTCTAAGATTACCACTGATAATATACCTATAATTTTAGAAGAAATATAATTAACAAATAGCTTTTTTTTGGTAATTAGAGATTTTAAATAAATGCAGTGCTGCTTCTCAACCTTTGACGCATGTTTAGGATGATATGAAAATGGCTAAAAGGATCATTCACTGAGGGAGATCAAAATAAGCTAAGATGGAAATCTACTTAAACACAGTACAGGAAGCTCTCGCTGTTTGTTACTTTCACTATTTGTCTCAATAAGCTTAAAAGCTCCACAGACACACTTGCACAGACATAATGAGCATGCTGTGTGGAAATTTAGCTGAAGGACTTTCACGAGTAATGCAAACAAACTGCTGCTTGCAACAGTACATCTTTCAAACTGCTTCTATTCCAAGCAGGCTACAGCAAGAAAAATGACAGGTGGGCTGTCTGCACTTTGGTCAATGATTATATCCTTCTGGGTCTGTGTGGAAATAGATAGAGCAGGAACAAAATAGCAGATATTTAGACACAAACCTGTTCAGAGACAAAGTGCCAAGAGAGAAGTGCATCTTCTGCAAGCCAGTGCCTTTTATTTGTAAATAAAACACTGAACTGCAACTGTGGTTGGAATATATGACATGTAACTCGAAGCTTTGTAAAATTAGCTGGTTGTGTTGCTCCCTCTGCCACCAGTGCAGAGAAATAGTTACTGCTGAAGGTAAATCATCCTCCTTGCCTTGGACATGGTATAAATGGTTAGGTATTTAGGCTCTGCTTCCCGCTCAACCTATGTAAAATATAATAATGTAATAATAATATATTTAAATGTTTTTTTACTAAAAGTCAACTAAACTGGAAAAATGCCTATGTTCTCTCTGCAAATTCATGCTGCTGCAAACACAACTAAATATTTTTGTAATTCTTGTAATCTGTGTTCTGCAAAAGCAAGGGCACTAGATATCACTGCTCAAACCAGAAGATTTATAGTTAGGAGAAGATGTTATGTTCTTTCTACACAGGAGAAGATGAGATGCAACAAATTGAAGAGAAAGCTTTGACACCTTTCTTTCGTCCTACTTAAATATGCTTCAAACATAAGTATCTTACTTATCCATAAAGGCAATTTTCCTAAAAGTCTGCTGAAATCATATTGTGCTTGGTCTCTTCCTATTAATAGTCCATAACTGTAACTAAGGAGATGTCTGATCAGATCCTTTTCCTTGCTCATGCATTCTCACAAAGCTAAGTGGATTGAGGTACCTCTGCTACTTTCTTTTGTTTGACTATACTTTAGATGAAAATTATAATATGCAGTACACTTTAAAGGCATACATCCTGTAAAATAAGTTGATGTCCCTTAAGAGCATAAATGCTCCCACAGACAAATTGACTTCGATGGGAATATTAAGTTATTTGCAAGACTTTACTCATGGTGAGTCGTAAGTAAGGTTACCTTAAAAAAAAGTAATATGATAAAAAATATCTATCTATCTATCTATCTATCTATCTATCTATCTATCCATCTATCTATCTATCTATCTATCTATTTTTTTCTAGTATAAATATATAAACTGTCTGATTAATATATTATTAAATGAAACTTGGAGATTCCAACTTGGGTCGTTCCAATCCTTAAATGTCGTTGCTGAAATCCTAAGGAAATGGAAGTAATTGAGAGTGCAATTTCCTCATGTTCAGTCACCTTCTTTTCTAAGTAGTGATCACAATCCTGTGCTTATGTTTTATAATCTGTTACCATGGAGATATTACCATACACACAGGATGGTTGCTCCATTGTATACAATCAAGTAGGATAAGAGAGTTGATTAAAATGGTTCCAAAAATCTTCCTAATCATTATAAAACATTCCTTGCTTTGGCTGTTTCTCAATATAAGAGGCAGTCAAGATAAACAGAGTCTTGAAAGGAATGAGTTGAACCTGCTACATAAATTAAGATTTAATGCTTTTGAATATTTCCAGTAGTTTCTTAGAATTCTTTTCACCTTTCATCTAATGTAGTAATCTAGTGTGTACTAGACTTCTCAGGACTGTGGGTCAGATGTTGTGAGCAGTCCAAAAGAATGCAGTCAAGAAATGATCCATGCCCATGAGGTCAGGTCAGATAGTGCAGAATTGTCAGTGAGAGAAGGACACATGTCTGTCCTTGATAGAAACCAAAAGAAAGACATAAGATTGCTAGAATGATGATGTGTGTATGTAGAGGGTCCTTATAATTGAATCTGTTGTTGATAAAATACTTGCTGCTTGAATCCTTCATATGTCCTGAATAAAAAAAACTTCTTTACCAGGGATTCTTTTTTTTTTTAGGTGTGTGCAGTAAGAATGTTTGAGTAACTGTTGTGAGTACTAGGACTCAAATAATGGCAACAGTATGCACTGGTTGCCCTTCATTTCCTCCTTAGAGGAAACCCCGTTTGGGGAGGCATATGTTGTGCAAACTGAGCCCACATCCATTGGTAGCAATATATACAGCCCAAATCTGTCAGCATATCACAACACAACTGTGTGTATCTAACTAACATGCTGACAAGAATAC
The DNA here is from genome assembly GCF_965178545.1 of Coloeus monedula. NCBI lineage: Eukaryota > Metazoa > Chordata > Aves > Passeriformes > Corvidae > Coloeus > Coloeus monedula. The sequence continues at coordinate 49,204,575 of NC_138784.1, read as the reverse complement.
TGATAAACACAAATGGGAGGCCAGAATTCTCACTTGCCTCTAAGCTCCATTAATTACATTATGGACAGCTTTTCAGCCTTTTGTTTGGATGGAGTAAAATCCTACAACTGCCATGCATTTGATTGTGTTCTATCTGTAAATCAAATTTCCTTCCTTGAGGGTAGTTTGTTTTGTAATACCACTGGAAAATGAGAGGTTTACATCTTCTGTAATTTTAAAAATTTTCATTCTTATTGGTAAATACGTAGCTGTCTGTACTGAAAATGGAAGTGTGCCCACTGGAGTCTGCAAAAATGTAGGGTGCTGTAAGCTAACTGATTCTCTTTGTTACTATAAAGAGTTTTAGAGAAAAAGGTCTGTATTTGAATAAAATTATAATTTTTAATTAGGTATCTTAAGCTACTCAATACAAATGGCATTCATAAGCTACCTTTATAGGTATAAATTGATCATAGGCAGTCATTGTGATACTCACTAAAGAATAGAAATTATTAGTGTTTAGAACAGCACTTCTACTTTAAATATTATAGAAATATTTCACCCAGATATTTCTATTCACTGACTATCTGTGCCTGCAAAACACATTGAGGGTTGTCTCCGAATTTGCAGAGGAATTTATTTCCTTTATCTAATTGAACTTTAAAGTAGCATTTCTGAAGGCTGATGTGAGAAACTAGAGCTGGTTGTTGCTATGGCAGATTCAGAAAGCAGATGATAACCTTGATGTTTGGGCCAGCATTACTTGTTACAGAAAAATAGGTTTGAGTGTAAAAAGCTGGAAATGTTTGAAATTTTATTGGGTATGTTTCAGTTTAGAATTTTTTGTTTGCCTGCGCCTGCCTACTGATACTAATGGTATTACTCTACTCTTTAGAGTGACATGTTCTGGAGAAAGTAATATAGAATATCTAACTATCTAACAGAGATTATGAATCAGTGCTGAACACACTGAAAAAGGCACTTGGAAGCTAAATATTTAGGTAAATAAACTACTGGTTTTAAGCTACTAGTTTGTCTATCTTTAGCTTTTTCTTTACAGACTACCCCAAATTCTGATAGCCTTAAAATAAATGTCTGAAAAGCCCTCAGATTACCTTCTTTATCATATTCACAGCATGTTTCCTTGATATAAAACTCAAGTTGACAGCATTGTGAATAGAAAAGTTATCTGTAGATTCTGTGTGATTCACATGTTACCTTGCAAATGTGCTCACATTAGATTCCAGAAATAGACATTAGTATATAATGAGAGAGACCCTAGTGGGCAGCAAATCAGATGAGTTTCCCAAGTGTTTGAAATGAAGGATTTACACGTTAAAATGTAACAAACTTTGTGATGAGCAAGGGAAAATCTCCAGATTGTCTCAAAATTGAGCATTTTGTTGCCACTTGGCTGAGTGGGCGTTTGAAAGTTGTTGGAAAGACACAAACACTACAGGGTGCAAAACGCATAAATCTAGCTAAAAGCCATGGTGGTTTGTCTGGCCTGAAGGATATTAGAAGAGTTTAGGTAGACCATTTTCCCCAAAAGTTGTTGGAATGGTTGTGGGCTATTAAACCGCTTTCGTATACCATCTTGGGAGCAGAAAGAAGGCAAGAAGGAAAGAAAGAGAGAGAGAGAGAGAGAGAGAGAGGGAGATAGAGAGATAGAGAAGAAGGAAAAAAGGAAGGAAGGAAGGAAAGAAGGAAGGAAGGAAAGAAGGAAGGAAGGAAAGAAGGAAGGGAAAAACTCTTGCAGCTCTTCTTACATGCAATAGAAGGCTCAGGAAAACCCTGTGGAAGGAAGAAGGTCTGCTTTTACCTGAGATCATTGCTGTATGCTGAGATATTTTTTATGAAGCTCATCCTTATCCTTGAAAGTGCTTTGTATCCACTTGAAACTACACATGTTTTCACTGGTTTATGGTTTGGTTTTTCTCCATCAATTCCACCTTTAAGTTTCAGTCACACATACTGCTAATAAACTTGGGGTTAAAGAGGAAGGGATGGGTGGAATCTGTTTGTAACTGCACTCTCAGTATAAAATGTGTTTCAAAACTAAAGCTAGAAATATATTTAAAATCTAATCTGCGTTTATGCCTATAACACTGCTGGAAGTAATTTCCACACCATGGGGACCTCTTCTGAGGGAAGCAGGGTGCAGCTGCAGCAGGGTTTCCCTGCAGCTGTGTACTCAGTAAGAATTTTCCTCCTAGGGGATGTGCAATTTCTAATTATGAGAGAATCCTTATTTGGCATAGGAATGGAAAACTCATCTGCTTGTTAATAAAAGCATTCATTGTCCACATTATAATATGGTATATATTGGAGAAGAGTTGTCTAAAATCATTATGCAAACTTCATTAATAGCTCTCTATAGTCTGGAAATGAAATCTCACCCTTAAAATGCTAGTTTTAGTCAGTATTTAAGATTAGTAGGGAAAAAAATAGGTAGCTTGTTTTCTTCCACTTTTTTTTTTGTTTGTGCTTATGCTTGCAATGTGTGTATAGTTAGCAAATCTGTTTAGACAGTTAGATCTTGGCCCTGTAATTTACTCTGAGTGGAAAGATAACTGCCACTATGGGAAGCCCTACTGAAACAGGTGGGGATCTGCACAAATCACACTTTTGTTCCCTGGTTTTAGTTAATAAAATAATTTTTTTCCCCCTGCTGATAATTTTATTGGGAAAATTAAATTACTGTGTATTTATCAGATTCATAACAAGCATAAAATATATTTACTCATTGTGATCCTAGAAAAGAACCCTAAGGTGGAAATTCAATGACCTTCAGGCATCTAAACCTGAAATTTTAATATAAACCCCACTGACTAGTGCTTACCTAATGCTCAAAATCCTGAACTTTCAAGGTGTCTTCCCACCTGACACCAAAATTCTCTAGTTTTCTGTAGTGTGCCATATATGTGATTCTATGAGTGCTATGCTTTAGGGAGGTCAGCACCCCAATCCAGCTTGTCTTCTTGGAATCCAGAAGACAGACAAAGACCTGGTAGGCATGTTCTGCAGGGTCAGACTCCACAAAAGAGATTGCTGTGGTGTATTTCTTCCAAAAACTTCTGTGGAGGGGCATGTGGATGCCCCTCTTGCACATAAGCTGCTAACTTGGAGTTCCCACACACATGCTGCATAATCCTGGCTGCTGCTCCCGGCTTTCTGTGTTATTTCTACTTTGTGTGTCCAGTCTCTGGTTTACTGTCTCTTCTTCAGAGGTTCATGAGGCCACCTTCTCGTGGCCATGGGAATTTTGTATCTTTCTACAGTGATATTCACTTTCAGTGGGTTATCACAGTGCAGTAGTAGCCCTTTGGAGAAGGAATGCCTTGAGAAATGCTTGATGCAGCTTGAATCTCCTCTAGCTGTATGAAGGCATCTTCCTAGGCTAATATTCTTAACACATCCAAGGCACATCTACTTGGCTCTTTTCATTTCTTTCCAGATATCTTTATGACATCAATTGTTAGAAGTCTTCCCCATATATGAAGGTCTCTAATTAACATGGGGTACAGGGTCTCCTGGGCTTAGTATTTTCTGTAGGCTATCTTTATTTGCTGCCTATTCTGAGAAGGGAGTCTGGCCCTTTGAAATATTAATGAGATTATTTTCTTAATAACATTCACTATACAATCCTTCAATTCTACTGGGAGTTATATATGTATGCAGTAGGGTAGTCAAATGCATTCCTTATGTATGTAAAAACCCTTCAGGTGTTCATAGCAGTTCTGGAATTTTAATATTCAAGGGAGTGGGAGGTGAGTAAGAAGGCACTGAGCAATCAGTTTTGCTGGTATCTCATATCAGAAGAGACTAATTTGGAACCAATCTTTTCTATATGGCAGTAAAACAGTTAAAGTTATTTGTGCTAAGTAAAGGCCAGTCAGAGCCACAGGTGAGGGCCTGCAAATACTTAAGAAAGCACAGAAGCTTTTGCTGAGATACTTTTTGATCAGAATAACTTGGCAATCATGGAAAAAGGTGAACTCTTATGGGTCCTTGTCCTCACATTTCATGTTCCTTAAATAGGTAGTGTCAATTGCTTTACCCCTTCTAAAACTGGCTGATGCCATACAAGTTAACAAGACTCTTTACATTGTCGCAGTCCAGTCAAAATGATTGCCTCCTTTGAACTTTAGCAAAACCCTGGCTTTACTGAAATTGCTCAGGTTTTCCATAGATACCACTTGAAAAAGGACTGACACTTTTGTGCTTTTAATAAAGCATTCTGAGAAGCTTTCTCCAAGTGTTTTTCTTTATGATAAAGATCTGAATATATATGCCTTGTATATATTTATATATAAAAATACAAATATAATACATTGTATACAAATACATTTATAAAGCATTGTAATATGTTAGGAATATTCTAGTAACGTCAAGTATACAGAGATGAGTTTTGTAATCACATAATTGCTAAGAGTATTAGATTCTCTACTTCCAGTAATCTACTTTTAATTTTCTGGATATCTCATCTTGTTTCCTTGAGGTCTCCTGATCTTGTTTGATTATGGAAGTTGAGGAAAGGAGTTCTTGTGTCAGAGAGCTTAGTCAGGAAGGACTGGACAAGCCAAATATTTAAAAAAAAAAAAAAAAAAAAAAAAAAAAAAAATCATAGATATGCTATTTTTTCTGTTCTTGTGAAGACAGACCATGGGAATGCCGTAAGTTCTTTTAACAATGAATAGTAAAAAGTGAAATTGCCATTCTATCTTTTTTGTCCATGCTTATGTGACATTTCAAAGCAATTTAGGAAAAGCTGTCTTTTCCTTAGGCAAGTACAGCCCTTAGCACACAGAATTTTAGGTTAAGGCATCAAAGGTCTAAAAGATTAGCCAACAAAGAGATATCATTGTTATAATGAATTTGTTCTCCAGCTGCCCTCAAGCTGAAAGTCGTATATGAAGAGACAATTTTGTCTGAAGCCAAGCTAGTGTGACAAATTAAAATACATGGTCTCTATATGACAATCAGTGTTTTCTGATCATTAGCTGTATTTGCTTAAAGCTCAGGAGAGCCCTGTTGTTCCTATTTCCACACCTCTGATGTGAGCCTAGCGGTACCATCTTATGAAGTTTGCTGTGGCTCACTGAGGAATAGCTCTATAAAAATGTTGGAATTATCAGTATTTTTTAATTTATTCTGCATCAGAACCCCCATTTGTTGTTTGAGATATGGCCTGTACTTTGGAAAGAGGCCAGTATTAAAGCTTATAATTTTCTTCCTGCTGTTGTATTCAGAGTAGGTCTAGATTTTATTTGCATGTTGAACCTCAAGCCTGAAACAATTTTAGATTTGAAAGTGATGAGGTTTCTGAGTTTCTTAACAGTCTGTGAGAATTTTTTGGTTTTCTTTGCATAGTCTCAGTTAAAATAACCCTTCTATGCTCTTATAGAGGAGTTAGTGAAGTAATCCAACTGAGACATCAGTTGCCTCATGCTCTGAGATAGTTTTGCTTGACAAACATGCTCTTGCAAACGGTTCTGATAAGCTGAATATGTTGATGTGCTTATCAGTGCACACAGATCAGTAGGCAGCAGCTGTAACTGTGTCTTCATTTTCTTAAAGTGTGAAGAATGTACGTGCTATGGAGGGAAATATGCCTGAAAATCATGACTGTAATTTCAGATTTGATATCACTCTCAGGATCCTAAATGAAGTGATCCCTGCAAAGTTTGAATACTGAACACTTTCATTTTAGAGGCATACATGTGCTTCTGCAATTAAAAGCATGCCAGACTTACTCAGAATGTCTGTTTGTCAAAAGGTGGAATTTGGATGTTACTAAATGCTTCTGGGCTGAAATATGGCAAATAATCTTACTTCAGAAACATTTTATTATAAAATTGAGTTTAATGTATTTTTGTCAAGTTTTCACGTAGGAATTAAGCACATTTCTGTGCTGCCAGAACAAGATAACTTAACAAAGGTATAGATATTTTCCACAAAGCATTATTCATCTTTTGTTTTTGCACACTATGTCACTACTGCCCATCATCAGGTACTAGGATGTATAAAATTTATGTAAGCTTTAATGCCCAGTGTTACACTGAAAATTTATACAAAAAGAGTTGTAAGAGAAATGAAACACTTAGGGGTCTTGCAGCTCAGCATGTTCCTTTGATTTCTTTTCTGATTATACTTACCTGACTTAAAGCATGACTATCATGTTTTAGGTAACAGAGATACTGCATTGCCCGAATCTTGTCTACAACATACAGGAATAGGAATATAATGACAAGGGTTCATATAATTTAATAGACCTCCCAGCTTGTCTTTGAAAGGTCTCAATGACATGTATCAACAAGTAAGGCACTTCATTTGATACAACCTTAATACAGTCCAGGAGGTATTTTGTATTAATTTGCACTGCCATGACAAAGCCTAGATTAGGCCATTCTGGTGACAAGTCTGTTCTAGTCTCACAACTGTTAACACAGGTAGACCTGTAAAAGTGGTGGGAAGTTTAAGCTTGTGTTTACAGATCTAGAGATGCCTTTGCATGTAATAATGGAGTTGTCTGTCTGTTTTTTATATATTTAAACCAAGTATTTTAGCTTTTGAGACAGATGGTAAAATCATCAATGAATTGCAACAGTTGTGAGAAGTGTAGGAAGAGGCAGCAGCTAAAATTGCTGCGTCCCAAGATCGTTTCTAAGTTTATGAATTCCAACCCACACTTTTAACTACAAACAGGTTTGATTTACTTACTACTGGTTATCTAGTTCCTTGTAATCCCAGCCATTGTTTAGGAATATCTTAAGTAGTTTTTGATCTTTCAACAATATGTATTTTTGTCTTTTCTACATTTGCATAGCAATGTATAGGAACACCTGAACCTCTGGCTGTAGTCACCTGCTTGGGAAATTGGCTAAAAATGGCATTGATGTGTATTCCCAAAAGCATCCTTCCCAAAAAAAGGATGATCTCTTTAGGATGCATCTGTGGTCAATACAAAACCAGAAAGATAAATGAATTCTGTAGAACGTGTTTCAGCAGGGTCTTAACCTCTGCCACCATTAAGAGTAAAGAGAGTGAAGACTAAGTAGTTAGTGCCTGGATTTAGCTACAACAGACATATTCTTTCTTGCATGTATTTTTTTCGAATTTTGAAACTATTTTACTGAATGCTTTGATTGGAATTAGATCGTTGTTCCAGGTTGCACAGCTTACGCTTTCTCATGACGCTGCTAATATGAAATTCCAAGTATTCAACCTTGTTAATTAATATGCAGTATGTCATTGTGGAAATGGCTCTACATTTGGATTCTGATGATTAACCTTGTATAATTTTAATCACATACAAGTTGCCACTTATTTACATTTTAAATAACTGTCACGATTTTTTTAGTATTTTGAATGTATCCTGCTTTCTAGGATATACAGGACTTATTTCCAAATTGAACATTACAAGAAAGTATCTCTCCAACTAGGAGAAATAATTATTGACATGCTGTACAGATGTCCCAACTTTAAAGAATCTTAAAAACCCAAATCTGTGTCACGCTAAACCTTTTAATACTGCTTTTCTTTAGAGCACATGTGACATAATAAAAATTTGTGGAATTTATTATGAAGAATGAGAAAAGGGAGGAATGTATGACTGTAAGTGGGTTTTCTCATAAGCTCAAAGATATTAAGATCCTTTTCCTCAAGGCACAAAGGATAACAGCAGAAAATGTCTCTTTAGAAGTAATATTATTTATTTGCTGTGTGCTATGGGGAATAAAACAAATAAATGAAGGAAGAATTGTGCTTGACCATTCACAGCCATAAAATACTCATTGTTCAAAATAATTTGAGTTGTCAAGTGTACAAGATTGCATACTGTTACTTGAGAAATTATCTTCTTTCATATGTTACGGTATTCTCTTTTGTTCATGCTCATTTTTTGGTTGATCTACTCTGTAATTTTCAGTGTTTCATGCAGAGAAAAATATCTTCTTTCTATTTTATTAGAGCATAGACATTTCAACACACATATTAGAGGTCACTAAATGGGAATAATATAAATTTCTCATTGTCTTGCTTACTTGTATTATTTGATACTGATTTATCATAGAATTGTAGAACCATGGAATGGCCTGGGTTGGAAGAGTCCTTAAAGATCATCCAGTTCCAACCCCCTGCCATGGGCAGAGACACCTTCCACTAGACCTGGTTTCTGGCCATCCAGCCCAGCCTTGAACACCTCCAGGGATCTTGGCAACCAAAACGTCTCTTGGCAACCTCTTCCATTGTTTCAGCAGCCTCACACTAAAGAATTAATTCAAGATATCTAACTTAAATCAACCTTCTTTTCGTTTAAGGCCATTATTCTTTGTTCTATCACTACATACCCTTGTAAGCAGTCCCTCACCAACTTTCTTCTTTAGGTGCTGGGAGACTGCTCTGAGGTCTCCTCGGAGCCTTCTCTTCTCCAGTATGAACAATCACAACTCTCTCAGCCTCCCTTTCATAGGACAGGTGCTACAACCCTGTGATCAATTTAGTGGCTCTCTGAACTAACTCTAGCCAGGTCCATGACCTTTTTATGCTGGGAGCCTGCTGCATGGCTTTGTGGGATTTTTTTTTTTTTAACAGGTTATTAGTGTAAAAAACATGTAAATATATTATTCTGTAAGTTTATCCACAATACTTTTTTTGCTCCTGTGGTTTCTATAAAAATAATTCAGGAAACTGTAGAAGGTTTTGTTCAGTTCTTATTAGGCATATTGCAACTGGCTTCATATCAGCAGTCAGATAGGCACCAGTTGTGTACAAACTAGCAACACCAGAATGAGGATTTCAATATTGCATTACTATTTAAAAGAGCTTTGCTTTAAGCAGAGAAAGGATTCTGTCTTGAAGTTTAGGAAAAAAGGAACTTTTAACTTTGCATAATAGTTTAAAATATAAAAAGAAAATATTAATATTTGCTATAGTTCTTAATATAGTGCATTTCATAATACTTTATGACTTACCCAGTGTAAAAGCTACTTTTTCCTGCCTCTAGGTACAGCCATGAGAGATGTAATATTCTAGGTATTTGTAAATATACCTTTCTAGTGGAACATCTTTTTACACATAGAACATCCTTATCATCTTATCATAAAGGTGTTGAATTTGAATTTAACAAATCTACTGAAACAGTGCCTTATTTATAAAACTTAAAATTGGTTTGGAAAGGTACATAGTGCAATGACTCAGATAAAAGCAAAATATTAGATAAATGGAGAATCCAATTGTAGTTGTTTCTAATCCAAGCTTTAGTTTTTATCTTGAGGAATGATATCACTAATGCCTTGTCCTTGTTTACTAGAAATGATGATTTTAACTAGAGTCTCCAGGGACATTCAGAATTTCCATGAAACTGAAGGTTTGTTTAATCCAGTCACGCAAAATTTTCCAGGGTTGCTCTTGGAGAAGTGATACATAAAGGTGTTTAACCACATTTTTCCTTTAACAGCAGGTTACTTCCACTTTTGTTTCAACATGCATGCAATGATTTATGCATTCATGAGCTCTGGAATTTATTGTTAAATTTTCTTCCCTATGAGAGCAAAGCTGTGTTCCCAATGAAGATACAAGCTGGTACAATATGAAAATGGGTGATATGGATTTACATAAAAAATTATAGAGTTCGCAGTTGTACAATTTGTTCAGCTGGGGTTTGTTGAGTCTAGAGATGCCAGTCATTTTTACCCTGAGTAATTGGACTTTATAGACTGATTATTACAGTGTATTAAAAAGGATCAAAATTTTAAATGGCCAGGCACAACAAGAAAGCTGTGGATTACATGCCTCTTGCAGCAAAATTAATGTTAAATTTAAAAAAAAGTGAAGGTGACTTCTACTTAGTTCTTGGTGTTTGTGAGATATGAAGTGCAATTTAATTCGCAGATGGAACAGCATTTCCAAATTATCCTAAAATTAGTGTCTCCTTGAAGAGATGAATAGTACTGTTAAACAGAGAACTCCCTGATGCATGAGCAGTGAGTGCTGCCTTGCTGTGCAGTTTAATCTAAGTCTAATCTATGCAGAAAGTTGCAGTTTCCCCAGCTGAGAAACTCTGAGGACCTGCACTGGATCCTCTGAACAGTGGATCAGCAGTGCCAGCCTGTCTACAGGCTTTAATGTCTTAGTTCTCACACTTTTTAAAAAATGCTACAATTTCTGTAGATACAAAGGTTGGTGACTTATTAGATGGATTGTTTTTTAAATTTTATTTTTGGGAAAAGGGTTGAATTTTAAAGTATGTTATTGACTTAGTAGAAAAATAGTAAATGTATGCCATTCCTTGATCTTCAGTTGAAAAGGCTACAATATCCCAGGAATAACATTTGTTCCAATTAGCTGTAAAAGTCTCAATTGTTGAGCTGCTTGATCATTGTTGTTATTTTCATAGAAACAGTGATCTCATTCTTTTTAACATGCCTTACCTCTCAAAATAATTTTCAAGTTCACTTTCATTTTTACCTTGGGCAAATCTATGATGGTACCAAGTGACTTCTTGTATTATTCCATTTTCCTTACTTCAGTCTGCTTCTAAAAAGAGTAGTGACTCTTGCAAAATAACACAGGCAGCCAGTGTGAATTTTTCTGTAATTCATAGAACAGTATAAAATGCAAGAAAATTATCTCAGAGATACTGCTTTTCAGAGAAAATATTCATTAACTACCTGCAGAAACAAAGCTCCAGCATAACTTCTTTTTTGTTGTTGTTGTTTTTTTCTCTATTTCAGATGAAAAATATAAACCTCAAGTTTATTTAAACCTGACAAATATTGTGAAAAATTAAACTTATAATCCCTATTACCTTAATAGAAACCTATATAATATTTATAACTATAAATGACTATAAGAATTGAATGTTACTTATTGGGGGTAAAACTAGGAACCTGACAATGACTTTATCTTATATGTAAAAATGAAATAAAAATAGCTCATTATCATCTTTTTCATTAAAACTCAACTATTTTTATGTTGGAACAGTTCTTGATGAATTTTGTATATGATACTTTCTTTACTGTCCATGCATTCTGAACAGTAAAATAAGTATGTAGGCTGGATACACAGAATCTTCTAAAAGCAGACAAAATTCAAACTTTCACTAGCACACCAGCTTCTGATATTTTCCAGCAATTATTTCTGCATCTCACGATTGCATCTCTGGCAGTGAGTCCTCAATATATTTTTATTCTTCACTGGCTGCAGATTGCTCAGGCTTCACACAAAAGATTCAATCTTAAAGTACTTTTAGATGAAGTTCTTTTGACTGCAAGTAGTATAGAGTGACTGACTCATTTCAGATGTGGTCCCATAGAGAAAACATGGCATATCTACTGCAGTGGAAGTGGAATCTAAAAAAGAAAACCTGGGAACTGAGGTTAAATGGAGAGTTTTTAAAAAGAGAAATTGTGTGATTAAATGCTAGCCAAGAAATCTTTGGGTTTAATGCATTATGCTTTAATTCTGAAATGAATATTTTTAATTTATTTTTGCATCACTGATTTTTTTTTTTTTTTTAATTATATTTTTTGGTGGCAGTGTGTTGCCATGGTTAGAACAGAAGCAGTATACAACAATGTCTTTGTGATGGCTGATGTGAGGTGACTTCTTCCTCTGAGCTTAGCAGCTTTCTGAGCACACCATTTTAAAGCAACAAAACTAGATATAACCAGTGTGTTATTTAGACAGGTTTTGCTACATTTTATCAGACTGCCCCAAGAGACTTTGGCTTTACTATTCTCTTATTCCCTGACTCACCCTGTTGTCATGTAATATAATGGTATTTAACAGATTGCATTTGGAACCTGATTCCATTCAAGGTCACTAAGATTTCAAATCCTGCAACCTATGCTCAGTAATTGACCTGCAGTTATTACTGCCCTCCTTTAGCAGTATAAAAAGAAGGACTTCTGAGAATATTCTGAGGAAGAAAACCCCCCCCAAAAAATTATTCATTAAACTGGGAAATGCAATATCAGTTGGTGTATTCTGGGCCAGTGAAGGAAGCTTTGCTGCTGTCCTCTCTAAATTTAGTACCAAGTAATTTAGGAAGCTAATTTAATGTCAGATGATGTCTTGCATTCATTTCGAGGATATCTTTTGAACAGATAGATTTTAATGGAGAACATTACATGATTTTTAAGTCAATATAGAAGCCCAGATTCTTTTAATCTAATCATAAGCTCTGAACAGAGACACCCAAATTAATAGCACAGTTGCCTAGCTTCCCTCTAAAGTCAAGGGAGAGAAATGGGGAAAACTAATACAACTTACTACTGGTCTACCTCACATTGTCAAGGTCCTCTCTTTCCGCTGGTTGTCTACAGAGTTTAGCATGATTTTCATTTTTGGCTATTGATTTAGGTGAGAGAATCCAAGTTTGCTGAATTTCTCATGGGATTTCAGGAGAATGTTGAGAGAAGGTCTAGTAAACAAACGATTCAATCAGTCTCCATTTAACCTCAGGTCTTAGACCTAAATGTCTTCTCAAACTCAATTTTATAACCTTAATTTACTAAATTTAAAGTGCATTTTAAACTTCTCCAAATAAGGTTAATACCTTAACAGTAACCACTGCTCTCTCATGCTTCTCTCTTTCTGTTTTGGACATCAGAGCACTTCAGCACAAAGCATTAACTGCCAGGTTAAATCAATCTTTTTCTGATGTCTCATTCCAGGACATGTATTATGTTAATTTAGGCCTATCAAAACCTCTAAGGTATTTCATTTATTATCCCTCATGCATGCAATAACCTCTTTTTGGGCCAGAGAGATGTTTGTGTAGGAAGTCTCTCTAAAGAAGGCAAGATTGCAACGTGTATTCCAAGTACAGAGAAATTAGGTGAAATTGTTCTCTGGTGATGGCTAGGGAACTTTTCCTATGTAAAGACAAGTATCCTTGAATTAGGAATAAAAGCAACAGTATAAGCCAAGGATGATAGTGCTAAAAATCTTTGAGTCTATTGCTTCATTCACCCAAAGAGCTCTGAATAAGGGCCTGCATATGATTCCTTTTCTGGGTATTTGTCCATCTGCTTCAATAGACATTGAAACATACCAATGAGGTTAAGTCCAATGTCTATTGAATCATATGCAATTATATCCCTTAAATCTAATAAGCTCTGTGTCAGTCTTGTAAATTTTACAGTAGTCTGCACTATATTCTAATAGCTGTCTGAGTCTAATGACTGTGAGGCAATTGGCTGCTTGCTGTTCATATCTTATCTTACATAAACAGACAAGAGATTCAGAAATTTTGGAGGGAACAAGTGTTCCTCCTTGTTTCCATAAGGCTTTGTTCTGTTAGATAAACAAGTTCTCTAAACAAGTCCCTCAGGTCAGTAACACTTTTTAAGGCTGAAAAGAATTTTTTTAGTAGCATTCACAATTCTGTAATAGAAAACAAAATATTTGAGGTTTGTTTTGGCTTTTTTTCCCTTGGAAAACCTTGAATTTCTCTAAACATTTTTCTCCTTTCCCCCCCCTATGAATAGGAGCATTTTTACATAAGAACTTCAGTAAGTACCATGAAAAACAGTGCCTGTGTAATAGTGAAATTCATAAATCCATGTATTTATTGCAAGCTTTCATGTTTTTCAGATAAGTCATGATAAGCTATGGCATTGTTACATATTATGCCTGTTGGAAATAATAGTCCTCATCAAAAGCAAAACATAGTGCAATACTAGACTGTCATCTACTTATATCAGAATAATTGTACTTTTGAGCCTTGTTGCTCACACTGTTCTATAAATTAATATTTGAAACCTGTAAGATTCAAGAGGTGAAGTTTGACATACACATTTTACATTCTATAAATCTGTTGTTGCTTTCTTTCTTGCTTTTTTAATCTCTCATTTTGCAGAGGAAATTAAATAAATCTTAGGGTCAGACTCAGGTGTCCTTAGACATGAGCAATGGCCCTGGTTTACAGGAATAGTCCTCTCAAATTACAGCAACAAGCTTTCAAGTAAGTTACTAATCAGTTTGGGGACAGGTTCCAGACTCCAGTCAATGTTCAAATTACACCTGAAAATAAGACATTAAGAAACTCACAGTTGACTGTGGCTTTTTATATGCAACATGTATCATTTTTAAAATGGAAATAAATAAATATATATATATATACACACATACACACACACACACACATATATGTATAATTAGCCATGGGTAGCTTTGTTTTCTTTAGGAAACACCAAGGGTAAGAACTAGTCTCTTAAAAAGCCTTAAACATTATTATCATAATCAAGAAATTACAAAAACAATTCCATGTTTAACTTCTACCACTGACCCTGGTTTGTTTAATAAAGATACTATTATTTTTAATTTGACTTTTAATTTATTTTATTGTCATCTAACTGACTTTCTGTAGAATAGCAAACAAGTGTTAACAAAAATTACTTTGATGTTTTTGTTAGCCAGCACATTTTCAAACACTCTGCACTCCAAGTGTCTTATTTATGAAAAATAAAGGGCACTTCATGTTTATGCATATCTTTTTTAAAGACAGTTTTTATACCACACTTTGAAGGCTGAGAAGTTTTCAGAACCTTTACTGTAATCCTTGCCATACTCTTAAAATAGCAAAACAAAACAAAAACTCACACCCAAGCTTTCCCTATGGGTGCAATGTCATGAGCAAAATGTTGACTCCTGAGTGATAGAATGTGACACACTCCAAATCCAAAAAGGATTTTACATATAAATGCCCTAGCTCATCATGTTAGTGTCTCTGTCAAACAGAGAAAAATTACATCTTCATGAGCAGTTGGTTACCTTTTCTGTTCAATTTATGGCTCTCTTACATTGTAACAGTGGCATTTGATAGTGGAAAAGTTGGAGGACACAGACTAAGTAATTAATGATTTCCTAGTGTTCAGCAAGATAATGTGAATGAACTAGGTGTCATGAAGTAGGAGGGAAAAGGAAGTAAAAAATAATTGTGAAAACAGAAATTTTAACTTTTTTTTCAAGAGAATAATAAGATTGTCACTATTTAGTGACCCACAGGGCTCATTTATCAAGCATAAATTTATGTAACAGGCTGTCATCTGAGCATTATTTCTGACATGGCATTAGGATACAATCACAAGTTATTTAAAAGCTATCATTTTTAGTTACTTGCAAATAGTTCTAATAAGCATGTTTCAGAATTTTGCTATTTTATCCCCTTTTCAAAAACTTCATTAAATAAGGATTAATTTTGACATAGTTCTAAGTAAGAAATCTAAAATGATAATAATCAAATTGGCTCAACCTTGTTTATGTAAGAGCAATAAATGTGGTTAAAGATGCAATTTGAATTAATAAAGATTCTGACATCTCTTTCTTAGTAGATTCATGTCTATGATGCTCAAGAAAAATAACATTTTATTTGTGTTTTTTCATTATGTAAATGAGCGTGTATAAAGTACTGAAGAATCGTTAAGTGGAGACTGAACTTTTTTATTGTCACACCTTTGAGAAAGTTGTTGATTTTAAAAAGAATGTCTCAATTTCTGTGTATGTATATTTTGAAGAACAGCCTGTCTAGCATTTTCATTAGCTTGAGGGCTTGGTTTAGCATTTTCAGAAATTAATATTAGTGTTTAAAAAGTGTTGATAGCAATGCCACAGTATATGCTAGCAAAAACTTTAAATAAACAAAGAGTTGCAGGGAACGGGTTTTACTTAACCAAACTTGAATGTCGTATAACCTCAGCATTTGAAAGCCAAAAAACCGTTGAAACTTTTTTTAACCACTAAAGCCAAAAACTGAGGCCAGCTGAAATATTGTCTCTGAGAATAAACCGCTTTTATTATTTTCTATTTTCTGTTGTATTTTCTGAATATCTGGTATAGAATACAAAATGTGTTGTTCAAATTTCATGTTCATTTTACCTCTCTTTAGAGGAGAATCTCAAGTTCTCTTTAAAAAGCCTTACTCTTTATGGTTTAAAAGATGACCATAACAATTTGCTTTTGTTGCAATCAGACAGGTGAGATGGCTTCTCTCATTCTAGATGAGCTTTAAAAAACTAACAAGAGAGATAGCACATGCCCCATTAATCTCAGTTAAGGCCTGATCTAAGGTGATGTTCTGTGGTCAGAGAATTAGGTATTTGTCCAGATGCCATGGGATTTAGCTTTTTTGTTGGAGAATTTACCTTTTTGCTGAACTTGGAAATTAATTTGTCTTGGAAATTGTTTCTGTATTCCTTGTCATCCACATTCTGCTTGTGATTATGCCTTGCTCTCCAGCCCTCCTCATAAAACAGCATTTGGGGATTTATGGTGGATTCCCTTCCGATGTATAATGGAGCTAGGCAGCAGAGAATCTGGGAACTGCAGCAGGGTTCTGCTCTCTGCAGCAGTGGATGAAGGTTGCTGGTTTCTCATGCCCAGGGACTGCTACCAGCCAGCAACTAGGAAGCCTTGTGGATAAATAATTAAGGCCAGTTGGCACACACATGGGAAAGATAACAAGCCTGCCAGAATGACACTGTAGGAGAGGGCACTCAGGAGTTGTAGCTGGACTTATGAGGGAAGAAAGTATCAGGATTCTACCCAGATACAATCTGTACATAAAAAATACCTCACATAAATGTGTACTAAAGGGCTTTGGACTATCTGGGAATTAATTTCAGCTGAGTTCTTGCAGAGACTATGAAGAAAGATGATATAAGGTAGTATTTTGAGATTGAAGAGAGGGCTGCCTTGCTGCAGAACACAGCAGGTGCTGCACTGGACTCTGCTGTTGCCATGGATGCTTAAGGTTAATCTTGCTCAGTATAAGTTTTAAGCTTTTGGTTTCTTATTTAATGTGTTAGTATTAACTGGGAATGTTTTCCAGTTGTAGCTAATGCTCACTGATTTTATATAATTTCTGATGTTTGGGGAGGAAGTGTTCTAATTTCAGGATGTGAGTTGTTCAAGCATCTCTAAACTCCTATTAAAAGGCTCTAGATGCTATTTACAAATTCCTTTTTTTTTTTTTTTAAGTCCAGCTCTCTTGAGAATCTGGCCCTGCATTTGTCCACATTTGATAAGAACTGCACTTTACCTTATCATTAGCTACTAATTTTCATTTTCTTACTTTCTGCATTTACAGAATCATGATTTTGACCAATGTATTTCACTCATGCTTAGAATCACATCCTCAAGTCTACAAGCACACAGTGTGGCTGACTCCAGTTTAAGACTGATTCTCTCTTCAAATGGGCTAATGGTGCCTACCACCAGATTTCTGAGGTCAAGGCAGATTCTGATTCACTTCTGCCTTTGTGTGGCTCCAGACACCATGAAAATTTAGGTCACTGTGGGAAAGTTGGAGTAAAGCAAACATGGGAGCCTTTCTTTTTGTTCGTTTTGTAGGTTGGGTGGTTTGCCTGTTCAAGAAAAACATGCATTAGATTCATTGAACAAGAAAATACACAAAATGCTTTGGAAACAAGAATGTAGAATCCTTACCAAGCTCAGACTGGGTTGCTTAAGCTGTGCAGTCATGGGAGAACAAAGATGCTGTGGGGAGGTTGCCAGAATCCATTGCAAAGCAGTTGCAGTACCCATCTCTACATCGCCTTTGCCTACAGCTGATGGAAATTTAGTACTCGAGCAAGTGAGAAGATGAACTATTGATAATGATCTCATTAAAATATGGAGCATTTTTTTATCTGCATTGAAAGCTAAGATCCTGAAGCAGAAAAAACAGCTTGGTAAACATACAGGAATATATTTTCTCCACAGCAGACTGATGAAAATGTATCAGATTGTGCTGTCTGCAATTTCACTGCTGCTGTCTCCTCAGCTAGTTTGAGAGACAGTACTTGGATCTTCAGGCATTGTAGCAATGGTGATGGCTACACTGTCTGATGCTGACAAAAATGTGACTTTTGTCCCCCAAAACACTGAGATACAAAAGAAGCAGTGGATTTGTAGCATCTTTGTATGTCATTTTGTTATAAAGGTAATAATTTAAAAGGAATTTTAATCACATTGATTTTTCTACTGGAAGTGAAAGAGCTCCATGTAAAAAATTAGTGTTAGTGGTGTTAAGTTTTAACATTTATATCTTTCAAATCCTAAATGTGCTAATCCTTTTCCTGTACTGATGACTTGGCAGTCCTATGTGGTTATATCTTGCTAAAAAAGCTTAATAGCTACATATTATCTGAAAAATTGAGTCATTTAAAGAGTTAATAAACCTAGATCCTCAGCTCCCTGGAAATTTATTCATTTTATTTTATTTTACTTAATTTTAATAATGTGCTCAAGTGTATTATTTGAATATTTAAAGTTCAGCACATGCTTTGCTGAACTATGGCTTGATTATGACTATGAGAGAACATTTTATTACATATGCAGGGAACTGAATTCATTAGTCTTCACTACTTTCTTGCTTATCATGTAGGGCGTAGGAGCAAGTTTTAATTTCTCCATGAGATAAATATAAATCTTGATGGTAAAGTTGTGGATTAAACCTGATCTATTGGGTTTGTGTGGCCAGGTTTTGACGGTGACTGAGGGGCAGGGACAGGACACTACAGGTGTGGCTTCTGTAACAAACTGTGTGTGCTAGAAGCTTCCCCTATGTCCAGCAGAGCCAATGCCAGTCAGCTCCAAAATGGACCTGTCTCACATTGGAGAAGTTCGTGGAGGATTGTCTTCCATGGGAGAGACATCCCCCTGGTGCAGGGTAAGAGTGTGAGAAGTTTTCCCCTTGAGGAGGAAGGAGCAGCAGAGACAATGTGTGATGAACTGACCACAGCCCCCATTCCTGGTCCTCCTGCACTGCCGCAGGGGGAGGAGAGAGAGAATTTGGGAGTGAAGTTGAACCGGGGAAGAAGGGAGGGGTGGGGGAAAGATGCTTTTAAGTTTTTTTTTTTATTTCTCAATACCTTTCCCTGACTTGATTGGAAATAAATTAAATTAATTTCATCAAGTCTGTTGCTCATGATGGTAACTGGTGAATGGTATCTCCTTGTCCTTATTCTGAACCATGAGCCTCTGAACCATGTTCTTTCCTCTGCCCAGCTAAGGAAGGGAGTGATAGAATGACTTTGGTGGGCACCTGGCCTCCAGCCACATCTGTTAGTGCATTTGGCTAAAGACAAAGGTACCTTTTTTTTTTTTTTTGAAAGGAGCAGCCTGTGACTCGGTTATTTGGTTTATTATCCTGTCTTGTTCTGCAAGGACACATCAAAGAAGGCTAGAGATCAAGGGTAAAACAGAAAAAAGTAATTGGTGAATGTGTGCCAAGAAGAATACCGAAGGTCTTGAAGAGAGCTGTGGGAGAACTCTAGCTGTCCACAAAGCTGTGTTTCCTATGTCCTAGTGAATCTTAGACAAATTTTATGTGCCTTGTGAAGGTATAGCACAGGACTTTGAAGAAGCCTCTGCCCTTCTGAATGAGGAGGCACAATGGCCAGTAGAGGTTTCCTGGTACATTTCAAGTGGCAGAAGGCAGTACCTCTCTTTAGGCCGGTTAACTGAACCTCTAATATAATGGTCAGGGAACTCATATGTGGGCTTCTCCCATTCTTCTTTGTTTTTTTGATGTCCTCCTAACTAAAGGGAGCTGACTTCTGGTCCCCTACCCCTCCTCTGGATCAGTCTGCTGGGTCTGCTGGTACAGAAGCCAGGCCTGGGGACTTGATCTGTCGTGTCACTGCTGTACAAAACTGGCTTCTCCATAAGCAGTGTTGTTCCCTCGCTGAGGGAGTTTTCTGTGGAGAATTAAACAGTCATCTCACATGTAAGATGTGCAATCCTTGTAGACACAGGATTGCGTGGAAGAACTGCAACAGCATTTGATAAAGGTTATATCTTGATAAGGATGTGTATCTTGTTATATTTCTGATGTATTTTGTGAAACATTTTTCTCTGAAAGACGTCTTATACCATTACCCTAAGCTAATCAGGAGTGAACTAAAGAAAAAAAAAATTGAAGAGGTTTAGTTATAGGAGAAAATATATTCATAAGTATATAGTGTCAATTATTTAATCATAAATTCTGTTATGAAGTGGAAGGATAGCTGTATGATTTGAATTATACAAAGAAGCCTTCTATTTTGACAAATGTCACAGTATTATATAAACACAATGCTAAATAATAGTAAGATTGAATAAGAAAAATATTAACGTTTTTGAGATTTTTTTTTTCCAAATAAAGTAAATGCTGGGTTTAGTAAATTTAATCTTTGTCTCCACAGTTTTAACAAAAATACAGAATAAATCAGATAAAGTAAAGAAAAACAGTATTTAGTAGTCTTAAATTCATAGCTATTATTATAGCTATAAGGAAGAGAAAAATATTTGTATATATTTGAAGAATTTCTGTGGGTTTTTTTCCAGTAAATCAACTTGGGGAGATTACATATACAGAATTATCTTGATGAAATTTATCAATTTAGATGAGCTCTAGCCATCCTCACACAAAGTGCTCTATTAAAAAGTCTTTTATAATTTTAATAACGTCTCATGCAGCTACTTAATGACATTTTGATATCCTAACTGCTCATTGAATATTTACTCCCCATTGCTTTTCATAGCTCATATTGCCAGCAGCATGTTTTCTCTAAGTCAAACTGTTTCTGTCGCCATTTTAAAAGAAAGTATAGGCAAGCCTCACAGTAGGGCATTTTGAAATATTTAGTTAAGTGGAATAGTCTATTGAACAGTTGTCTTTTTAAGGTAAGAGAAAATAAAAATTATTTTACAAAGAGTATTGAAACAATTTCATTTGTATCAGACTAAATGTAAAACATGTGATGAAAACCACAGAAGCTCTGAGCCGGCTGGCAGATATGTTTGCTGTACATACAAGTTATTGTTGAAAATCTATGATCAATTTAGCTTTAGAAAAGGCTTGCTTTGCCCAGTAACAATTGTAATATCATAAGGTCTTGCACCATTTTGTTTTAATTAAGAGGTAATTTCTCACTCATTCCCTTAAATTAACTTTTCTGGCTACTGCTGGCCTTTCTTTTTTTCTTTCTTACCTCAGCATTTGATAATTACTGTAAGACGTCTGCCAAGGAAAATTTAAGGTAATGAACTTTCCCAAATACTCCCAGTGCTGTCCCATCACAGTGCTCACTGATGGAGCTGTTCAGGCTGGAGCTACTCCTACAGGCAGAAAAGGCATCAGTGGGATGAGATGTTCTCCATTACATTCTTTAGTTTTGGTACTTCTCTAAGTTCATAAATAGCCCTGATTTTTGACCCATGAGATCAGGTACTTTCTAGAGCTTTTAGAAGAGATACAAAGAATAGAAATTAGCTGCAACTAGCATGGGGGTGTTTTCACATCATTTGTCTTGAAGAAGAATTTGAGTGTATCTAGAAATTAAAGCCTACTGCTTCCTTCTCCAGTAGGACTCTTTCCGTTCTTTTTAATTCTCCTGAAGGAGTCTGAAATGTCATCTCTCCCAGCTTGCACACATGTGATCCCTGGCACAGTTGTGGATTTCCACAGAAATTTGGTGGAATTTCACCTGTCATCATAGGTTGTTTGCTCAGCTTTGAATAGTAGCCACTCATCATTAGGGCTTGCTTTATCTGTGAGCATGCAGTGGAAGCAGAGCAGGAACACACCAGGGCTCTCTCCCCCATATTGCACAGAGCGTCATGGTAAATCTCCGTGGCCAAAGCAGTGCCCGCATGCAGAAGTTTGGTTCTCCTGGAAGCACAGAGGATTGCAGAGGAGGGGCAACAGAGCAGAGGGCATGGTTGCCTCTGCTTGAGGACCAGCCTGTGGGGATGAGCTGTGTCTGCAAAGGAGAAGTGTAGTGAGAGGAGGAGTTGAGTTCCTGGGTAGTGTGTGAACTCTTGGGGCCACTCGGTTGCTCCTGCGCTTGAATGCCTTGCACTGTACCCCTGTGTTTGCCAAAGCTTCAGGCTGAACCTAAATTAATGACATGCAATGGCACCAAATTGGAAATCAACTTAATTTGTGATGTACAGCAGTTCTGTTTAGTGTCCTAATTGTTCAGTCAAGAAAGACGATGCACATAATCAATATCAGTGTTGTAAGCTGGAAAGTGTCACTAAGCCTGACATTGTTCTGACTGTTGGCACTGGTACAATATGTTGCTGAACAGGAATTCACATTGAAGGCTTTTATGTATTCCTAAAAAATTAATATGCATAGATTTTGGAATTAGCTAATACTTTCTAGGTGAAGATAATAAATGTGTTTTAATAATTCTTTTCTTCCTGCCACTCAATTTATCAATTCTTAAAAAACTGAATTGCAAGTATATTATCGCTTTTTTATGTGTGTTTCTTTCATGAGAGCTGCTAGTACATTTTGTTTTTCTGTTGAGTTACATGACTTAGTGACAATCCTATTTAGTCAGGAACTTTGTGCATCATCCAGTGGAATATTAAAAAGCTTTTAACTATTAAATGCTTTTTATGTATATGAAGCATGCAAAGCACATCATACTGTGCACTAAGCAAATTCTTCCACCATTTTTATTACTAGAAATCTAAAATAAATAATAGATTGGTTTATAAATCCTTTTGTAGACCTATTTAGCATAATGGCTCTGTTAATCATAAACAAGAAAAAATATTTGCTAAGACTGCTATACTTACTGAAGAAAAAAGAATAGTAGACCTGTGTTATATGCTAACCTCTATTTTAAAAATATGTCTTTAGAGAACAGGAAACAAAGCAAAACTGTGAAGGGGTGAAGTTAATTAGCTGTAGTGGTCTTTTCAATAATATATCCATGACAATTCCAAGAAGAGGCATTGAAACAGAATGCAGTTTGTGGAATTCTTGTACTAAGCCTGTTACTGCATTTAATTTAGGCAATGGCATTGACAGCTGATTCCTTCAAGAGATGAATAAGAGATGCACCACTTTATACTTAATTCCTTTAAATCTGTGCTACTTCTTTGAATTTCAATTATGGTTCATTGTTAGCTGGTCTTTTGCTGCATGTTTAACTGTAAAGAAATCTCATATGTGAAATATATTCTATTTTGAGTGACCTTTTCCTTCCTTTTCCTCTTTGGTAACTTTAGGTTTACATAAACATGTAGACATGATAGGAAAATGAGTGTGCAATCCAATTATTTTGATATTTAGTACATTTTTTCAATTCAATCAATAACCTGAGTTTTCATTACAATGCAGTGAGTGTGGTCACCTCTAATATGAATAGCTTAAATTGCAAAACCATGTTGGATTGGAGCAATCACAATTGTAACACTAATGTCACACAGCTATTCTGTGCTAACATGCAAATTTTATTAATTCTGGGAATCAACCATTGCATTTGAAATATATTTCTCTCTTGTACATCATTTTTTATGATTTTTTATGTACATATATGTGATATGTGCATAATTTTTAAGTGTATACTTTCACTAAGACTCTTAAAATAATTGTCATTTATATATTTTCAGATTTTAAAAGTATATTTTCTATCTAAATGAACACTTCTAAATTTGGTAACTAATACAGGCCTTTACTGATTATATACTAGCTCTGTGAAAGAAAACATATATGGGATGTTTTATCTGTATCTGGAGCTGCTGTTTCAGCTATCAAACTAATGGAACTGTAATGGAACACTAAGTAACAAAATTAATGGGCTGCACTCTTTTCTTTGTCACTAGATCTGTGTGGCTCCATTAGGTCTGTTTTCTTCAGTTACAAGAAGAAAGAACGATGAATATGCTGGCACTGTGCTATGTGTTAGAAAGGAATTTACCACTTTTTGTATTCATGAGCTAGTTGGCATGTTGTTATGTCAACCTCCAGTGAGCTGATATAAGTTAAAGAACATCTACTGGGGTATGGGTTTATTTACAAAATAATTTATT
The DNA here is from genome assembly GCF_965178545.1 of Coloeus monedula. Lineage (NCBI taxonomy): Eukaryota > Metazoa > Chordata > Aves > Passeriformes > Corvidae > Coloeus > Coloeus monedula. The sequence continues at coordinate 49,180,773 of NC_138784.1, read as the reverse complement.
GATTCTAATATTTGTGTTATTCTTGGATTCATAAAAGAAGGAGGTGAAGGATATTTGTTTCTTCTGTCACTGTTCGTTATCTTGGATATTTCTACTAGAGGAAGAGGAAGTGGTTTCTCTGGGATTTTACTGTAATCCACAGGATCTTATTTTTATTGAGCCCTTTTCCTACTACTGCATTTGATACTACTTGTTTCAAGGTTCAACCATGTACAAAAGATGAAATGTAATAGCAATCATGTTTACTTTCTATTAAAGTATGGATTTTTTTGAGAGATGAATTTACTGGGACAATTCTCTGTGAGACCATTTTACAGCTACCATCTAATATCAAAACCCAGTGCCACAACCTTTCTTAAAGACATGGAATCTAATTTGGCACAAATATATATGTTCCAGGTATTATATTTTTGTTGGGGTTATAGCTGAAACACTGCGTAGTTGCAAAAGTGTTTCTATCTTAAGGATTTCTTTTGATTTTGAGGGCTGAAATATTCTTGAGCTTTTTCCTCACCTTTCTCATTAGCCTGGTCCCTTTACGCAGTTTTCAACATCCGTGCAAATTTGCCATACCCAGTCTTTAAGAAAATCTGTATCGTCAAACTGCAGCTGATTGGCTGATGCAATATAGGTAGTGGGGCTATGAACTACTAGATCTGCAAAAATTTATTGAAACTCTATGCCTTCTCCAATGGTGCCATCTCTAAATCACTCAGGGTTTTGACATATTAGAGAATTTTTCATCTTATGTGTATTGACACCTTTCAGAGCCTCTCTCAGAACTGGCAAGTATCCAGCCAGCAAAATATAGTCTGAATCGACTTCTGCAGTTCCAGAATTACTCCTGACCACCTCCAACGAGTGTGTATTATGAAACAGAAAATTTGAGAAGGAAATTTTGTATATACCTGATGTTCCATAGTGCTATGCGAAAGGCCATATGTAAAGCTTAGCTAACCGGCATGTGAAGAAAAAAATGTAATGAGAATATATTACTTCAGAGAATAGAAAATATAATTTGAAACACTGTGATTGTCTATATTGCTTCATCTTCTTTTGGTTTAAGAAAATGTTAGTTTTTTTGTGTTTGCATGTTTATCATTGGCCATGACATTTGAGAGGCCTGTGCAATATTGCTAGAATATAAAAGACTAAAGCAAAAGTGACTACAAAACCAGAGACTGGCCTTTTAAATTGTAATTTTCTCACTGTTGATGAAATTTATCAAGCACACAGGCTATAATCTGTGGTTCTTGTAGTTTAGTTCTATTTCTAGTTTGCTGGGTAGCTATTACTGTTTTCTTTCAGTGGTATTTTCAGGGATTTGCACAATCCAAACATTTATTAATGAGACCAGAAGACAGGAGTATTGCATTTTTTCTAGGTTGATATATGACAAAACAAGATCATCTTTCTTCTTCAGAAGTATACTCATACTCAAGTACTTACTGTAGCACACCCTCAGAGAGGATTTTTGTGTTGACTCGGTGTTAAGAGTTACTGCTGTGCTTTATTATTTTCTTCCTATTACCTTTTCTTATTATTATCTTCTGTGACTGGTCTAGATATTCCTAGATTTCTAATTTTATACTTTGTAATGTGATTATTATATCTTCTGTTACAAAGATGTAAATGCTTCATGTATATTTCATGATTTTATTGAAATAACTATAATTTCAGTCACAATGCCCCTAAGTCAAAATACAATGTGAGGAAATAATGAAACAGTCAATTTAATTTTCTAATTTTGATTGTTTTGGAGGTTTTTTTAATGGAAGAAGTAGTGAAATGTATTTATTAACATTCATCAAAATCACCATTTTTGTTTCATAAAAATATGAAAACAAATATCAAGTGAGGAAAAGAAAGGCAGCTTTTCTTTACTTTGCACCACTTAATGACAGTTTATGTAGCCTCAGAAAATTAAAAGTAACTTAATGTTACAGTCAAAACTTTGTTGTGAGCAAAACAGCAAAATTCTGTGATATGAGAATCCACCGAGTCACAGCTGCATTAAAATCACAGCTATTTACAGTGTTTTACTGACTGTTAATAGGATTAGTTCAGTTAGAAATATAGCACCCTTTGCACTACAAATTATCAAATTAGTACACTATAAGTCTCATCAAAACAATTTAAAAAATGTCACATAACCACTTTCAGGTAGCTATCTTTTTCTCAGTGGTTATGTTGCCTCTTTACTTCCCAAGGTTGGCAGTACCCATCCTCAAAATGACATGAAAAGGGTGCTTTCATGAGTTGCTGGCACTCTGAATTCTTCAATTTCTTCTTTCGCAATTTCCAGTAGTTTAGCACATTTTCTAACTTTTTTTTCTTTGTTCTTTATTGGTTTGCAACATAATTTTGTGTCCCTATTTATTATATATTTTATTTAATGATAGCATATTCCTTGTTATTGTCCACCTTTATTTTCCCTTTACTTGCCTTAAAACCTTTTTGACGGTTGGTTTTTTTTAATGACCATTTTCAGTTTGTTTTTATTATCCCATGCCTACGGTCCTGTATATGTCATTATTATTTTGCAAAACATAAATATTTCATCCTATACAGAATATTTACTTTTTAATGTATATGTAAAAACTCTGATTATACCACAAGATTATGCAAACATAAGCAAATATAGGCAGTATAAGTGAAACTGTAACAAATTAATCAATGGTCACTCGATCATTAGAAAATTTGTTGCAGCTAAACAAGCTGAATCAAAACTCTAGGCAGGAGAGGTAGGTTCAGACAAATCCTGAGAAATTAATCTTGAGGGCTTGCAGAGCTGATACAAGCTATGCAGCTCATTACTGGCAGTGGCTGTACTGAATTGCAGCTGTACTAACATCCTTGCATTTTCATTTTCTCTCTTTGTCTTATTACGTGTCTGGAATTGTTCAAAATGCATGTGAATGTGACACTTGGGGATATGGTTTAGTGAACAACTTAATCATTGGATTCAATGATCTTAGAGGTCTTTGTCAGTCTAAGTAGTTTTAGTTCCATGATTCTATGGTTATTACTTCCAATTAGAAAACTGACAAGTTAGGAAGTCTAACTTTTTCTAAAGTTTTAAAGTGGATTTTTTGGTTCTTCATTGCAGTTTCTCAGGTTGTATTTAGTGGTGTTATTCTTCCTTGTTTCAAAGTTGTTACAGAATTTGAAATCTTGGCTGTTTAAGGTACAGCAAAATGAAGAAGGCTTAAAGAAAAAAGAAGCAAGGAGAAATCTGTGGGGAATGTTCTTAAACCAAAGTGAACTCATGACTAGGAGCTACAATACTTGAATTTAGCTGTTTGGCTGGACTTTACATTCTGTGGGGAAGCTGAGCATACCCTCGTTAGGTTGTGGTTTCACGCCAGCCAGCAACCCAGCTCCACGCAACTGCTCACTCACTCCCCCGCCAGCAGGATCTGGGAGAGACTTGGAAGGGTAAAAGCCAGAAAAGTCATGGGTTGAGATAAAGAGAGTTTAATGGTAAAAGCAAAAGCTATGCACATAAGCAAAGCAAAACAAGGAATTAATTCACTGCTTCCCATGGGTAGGCAGATGTTCAGCCATCTCAGGGAGAGCAGGGCCCCATCACATGTAATGGTGACTTGGGAACCATCATCCAAACCTTCCCTTCTTCCTACTTTCCCCAACTTTACATACTGAGCATGATGTAATACGGTCTGGAATACACCTTTGGTCAGTTGGGGTGACCTGTCCTGGCTATGTCTACTTCCAGCATCTCAGGCACCCCCAGTCTCCTTGCCAGTGGCGGTGGCAGTACGAAAAGCAGAAAAGGCCTTGTGTCTGTGTAAGCCCTGCTCAGCAACAACAAAAACATCTCTATTTTATCAATCCTGTGTTCAGCAAAAGTCCAAAACACAGTCTAATACCAGCCATGGTGAAGAGAATTAACTCTACCCCAGCCAAAACCAGTACACAGGATCACACCCTTATCTGGACTTTCCTTTTCTTGAGATCCAAACTGAATACCTGTTATTTCCATAGAAATTTTGATGTGCTCCACTGTATGCTGTATCCATGTATACAGGATGACACTGTATCCATGTATACAGGACTCTTGTACAGTCTGAATACTGCTTTTCTCATTGAGGTGATGTATTTTAGAACCAGAGGAAGTGATATTATTGTAAGACTTCATACAAATAAAAGTGGTTTATCCCAGCCTGTTAGAACAAAATGAGCAAGATTGTTTTAAGTACCACTGCAGATAGCACTATCAGTCTCAGGCTTATCTTTTACTAATGCAGTGCCAAAACTAATCTGTCTCCATACAACTAACATACTAACAACAAGCAGACACTGAGGAAATACGCTTTTAGCACAGTAACAGTGTCAAAACAGTATTATTAATTCAAAACTTACTTTGCAGATAAAATTGCTGTGTTAACAAAGTGACTTCTTAGTTGTTCAACTTAATATTCAAAGATAAAAAAATGCTTAAACAGTTCAGCTTATGCACAGTAATATGGATTCAATTCAATATAGTGTCTGTTGTTGCCACAGCAAGAATAACAAGTAGGTCATAATGTAGAAATAACCCCCAACTATTTAATTGCTGGCATCTCTGTGACAGAAAGGAAATATGTTCTTCAAAGAATTTATGTCTGCAAAGTGCTGATTTTTCTTACAGTTAAGACAGTGTTTCAAGGGGATAAACTTATTTTCTTAAGTAAAGGGAGAAAATAATGTCTTAAAGTGAAGTGATTAATTAATAGATTATTTCAGTATTTCACTGTTACAACACAGTGTAGCCTTTCAGTTCACCCTTCTGAGTTCATTCATATCTAACCTTGATGAGGGTAAATCTCTTAACAAGGGCAGGTTATTCTCTGCGAACAATTCCGTTCTTCCTCAGTGAAATTCATGGCTGCTATGGTAAGTACAGAATAATAATAGGCAATGGAAAAAAGTTATTATGGTTGTTTGCAGAAGTCAAACATCAAGGTGCTTTTAAAGTGAACCTTTAAGTTATTATAAAAGAAGTCCTATAGCATCAGTGTAATTTGTTATTTAGCACAGGCTTCCATCACCCAACAATATCTGTTTTTCCTTTTTAACTCTAGTCATGTTGTAAATCATGTTTATGGGAAGGAGATTTCTTTATTAGTTTCAAGGCAGATGATGGTCAGTAGAAGTAATCCTCTGGGCAAAATTATTCCCAGCCTCAGCTTAAAACATGTTTTGATTCATTTATTATATTCTCAGTCAGTTTGCAGACCTCCTACTGACATCAGTAACAAGCAATGTACTGAGAAAAACACAGAGCTTTGAAAATGAGATGTTATTTGTGTTTGAAAAGAGTATTTTAACATTCTTCTCTGTACTAATGCTGTCATATTATATATGCAGCTGTGGGATTTTCTGTGGTTTTATATTTTGGAATTAGCCTGTAATGTTTGTGCTATCATGCTGTATGCTCAGGGAGAAAGACCCAACATAGTAATATTACATTGGGTAATATATGGGCTAATTAAGATAAAGGATGTTGTGAATGCCATAAATATCAACCAAACTACACAGAAGTGTGTCAAGACATTAAACAATGTTGCTCAATGCTGGAAAAAGAGTTGTCACTTAGTAGCCTGTCCGTTACTTAAACGTAGCAGAAAAAGATGCAATGGATCTGGGAAAAAAGTGGTCCCTGCAAGGGATCCAGGAAGTGAAATATTCTACTAGATTGCAATTCAGTGATCCACTTCAGATTCTTTTAGCTATCATGGGTTATTGAGTAACCAAATTATATTCAAGTAATTCAGCACCTGCTTCATCAAGCTATGGCATGTGGAATTGGATATATACCACTTCAGCTTCACTGATTTGATTATGTAGGAGAGAGAGACTGGTGAATATACATTAATCCTATGAAATTAAATCAAGAAAATTAGCTGAAGATATTCCTAGGGGCCTATTTGGTGTCTATTAGCATAAAATGCTGAATTACCTGCTTACTAAAATCACTTTTTTTTTTTTTAAATGAGAAATGGAATGGAACTGAGTTTACATAGGAATTTAAGCAGCAAAGTACAAGTTCAAACCAGAAATCCATTTAATTCCTGTCTCTTACAACAGCCAATACCTGATCATTGAAATAAAAGAATAAAACAAGTATACATTTTTTCCCTTGGTGGTTCCTAATATGGAGTGTTAGGACTACACTGTTTATTTATGTTCAATTACCTGTGTTGGACTTTGCTTCCATCATTATTTTTTTGAACCAGTTTGACATTTTTTTCTGGTCTCTTCAGTATCCTGTATAATGTATGCAAGTATGATGTAATCCTGCACACACTGAAAAGCATTTCCTTTTTGTTAGCTTAAAAAATTCTTTAGGATAATATCATTGATATTTCCTTGTTCTTATGAGAAATAATGACATAAGAGGCAAATAAGCCTACACATTTTTTAATCCATGCCATTACTAATTCTGTAGACTTATAACACTGTTGTCTATTTTGGAGTCCAAACTATTTAATTTTTTCACAGACACAGACGTTCCAGTATTTCTAACCATATTTTTGTCCTGTTTATAACTTTTCTATTGGTGCTGGATGCTTATTACATCCTGTTTTCTCTAGAAGTCTAAACAATTCAAGATGCAGAAGTTTATCCTGCAGGCTTTTCAAATTAACCGATATTAACTCCATACAAAATGACTTAATTTCACTGTTAAGTATGGACTATCTTATCTCAGTCTGAAATTGTGACTGTGCTATTCTTACTCTTAGTCTAGCCATTTTCATACCATATATGAAAAGAGTCTTGTTTATAATTTACTTAAGATTTTCTAAGTGATTCAGTTTTCTAAACTATGTCATCTCTGATTCATTTATAAGCAATATCAGAATTGAATTTTATTTGGATTTATTGAAGTAAAATATTAGTGAGGTAAAATTATTGAAGTAAACAAAAATAAATAATAAGATGGTAAAACATGTTTTCAAAACATATTAAGTGTAAGCAGTCCCAGCACTTCAAAAGTTTTTGCTTTTTAGAGAAATACATTTTCATCCTCAGAGAAATCTTTACAATTCACAGTAATTTTCATTTTTGGTTGAAGACAAAATAGATTTTTGAAGGAGAGTGATAAATAGTAAACACAGCATGTTTAGAAAAGCCACTATCCTGGTATGGTTAGTATGCATGGCTCAAATCTGAGACACAGATTCTGCTTAACTTACTCAAAAGATATACTTGAAATTTGTTCTCTGGACCCAGAATAACTAATAACCAAAAAGCTTTATGTGGATTATAGAATGCCTCACCTATTTTGAGCAGCTTTTTTTCTTAAAAATGAAAGAAACCCATTCCCAGTTCTTTGTTACAGACAGTACATCTCAGCAAGCTGTTTTGAGTTCCAGAAGAAGTTTTATAAAAAAGAAAAAGAAAAAGAAATTTTTACTAAAGACATTTTCTTTTCCCCTCATTACATGCATGAGAGACTACTCACTCTTCTGCTTTGTATTCTCCCATTCCTCTAACAAATCATCACGTGCTTTGTATTTTTCACGTACTGATTTATTTGCATTATAAATAATGCAATAAATATTATATTATAAATATAAATAAATATTTTGCTTGCAGGTTTCTCTTGGACTTCTACATGCCCGAGCTACTCATATTCTCTGGCCTCCACAACGCTGGCAGAAGTTACAGCCAATGCTACCTCCGGAGCGCAAACCACTTCACAGAGAGCAAGAGTGATCGGAACGTTCAGACAGGACAACACTGACATGAAGTTTAACCAGAAAGAGTTGCAGTGGTTATACCATCACCTGTAAGAGCTTTGCCAAGTGCTTTGACATCAGGTGTCATATCAGCAAGTACATGTGACATGTTAGTGTTACAATGCCACCAGAAATTCTTCATGTTTCTTCTGTTTGTTTGTTCTATTGTTTGGTGGGTTTTAAAAATCTCGAACGTTAGGGGATTGTATGTTAATTCAGTTTGAAATAATTGGTTGTAGAAGGACTGAATGTTCATTTTTTTCAGGAAGCGGTAACATACTTGGCCTATGTCTGTACCTGTGCTTCTCTGGACAAGAAACTATTAAAACCTTCAATAAACTACGTTGATCTTTTACATTCACCTTGTTTCTTTTGTAATTGCATGGAACCTTTATTAATATCATTGATTGCATGTGAAAAACCAAAGAAAAAAACCCCCTAAACATAATATACTTTGGATTGTCCTATAATTTCTAGTAATGAAGAATCAGTACTTCTGTAGGTGAAAAGGTTTTAATGCAAGTTTTTTCTATTATTAAACTGAGTACATATTATGTCTATTTTCTTTTTCAGGATAAAAATAATTTGTTTTACATAAATACTCCCTGTATATCTTGTTGAATTAGATATTCAGCCAAAATGTACAAATGATATTATCTGTAGTATCTGAAGGCATTGTTTAATTCATGTTTCAAGTAGAGTAAATCTTCTTTAGTACTGATTGCCACATTTCTTTGAAACTATGTAATTATATAAGAAATATACAACTAATATTCTAGTATATAGTTAATATTATAAATATACTCTGTGAAGGGGCAGTAAAGCTTCTGCATACATTTTAAGTGAAAAGAACTTGAAAAATGACACATTTTCAATGACAAATCAATGTGAGCCAGCTTATGTTCATATTTATAGAATTCTACTTCAGATAGGCTAGTACTTAAAAAATTTAACAAATCACACAAAAGATCTTTCAATATTTTCAGCTAAAAACATGCAATTATCAGAATTTCAGGCAAGATTAAAGTAAGTCTACAGCTCTTTGAACATACACATCTGCCTTATGAGTTAGATGATAGCTTCAATCACTATAAAAACTATCTATCTAACTTTCTTCTTAAATGCTCCAGCTCTGTAGACTCTCTGAATACTTTATTTTCTATGTGTGTCAGGATCTTTCTTTGTTCCAAAAAGGTGTTCTATAGGTCTCTGAGCTCTCTTAGTTAAGCTAATGCAGTTTGTTTGGGTACTATTGCAGTGAATTCAGAATTATTCAGGGTCAGAAGGAGAAGCCAGGGAACTATATGCCTGTAAGCCTGCCGTCAGTGCTGGGGAACCTTATGGAACAGATTATCTTGAATACGATCATATGGATGGCCAGCCAGGGTTAGAATGGGTTTAGCCAGCACAGGGTTAGGAATAGCAGGTCCTGTTTTACCAGCCTGATCTCATTTTATGACCAGATGACCAGTGGATGATGGAAAAGTTGTGGATATTAACCTGGACTTAAGTAAAATCTTTGACACTGTCTTCCAGAGCACTCTCATGGAGAAGCTGGCAGCCCACTGCTTGGACAGGTGCTCTCTTCACTAGGTTAAAAACTCTTCTTTCTGTATTTTTTCACACTCGATCCTCCCCAAATCATCCCCATTTCACCGACTTTGATCCCCTAAACATCTCAGAAGTTTTGTGCAGTACTGAAATGCTCTTCCCTGCACTCCACAGCAAGACCCATACCCCTGGGCAGTGTCACCAGTCTGCAGGGCAACCCGGCCAGCCTCCCTTCTGACTCCTGGTGCTGGTTGCACCCAGTGGGGCCGATCCAGGGGCCTCAGTGCTCCTTCGTGGCTGTGAGGGTGAGGCTTTCAGAGTTTGATGACTCCTGTAATATTCACAAAGGCGTTATATCATGGTTTTACTTGGCTTCCCACAGCTTACATTGCTCCTTTGGGCTCTGTTGTCTGTGTGAAGACCAGCTTATTATCACATACCTTAATACAGGCTATGAAAGTTTAAATGTCCCAAGTATTCAACTGTGACATGCCTCAAGGAATATTTATTCATGTATATTTGCATACATATATTTATAAATATTTATGTGGAGATATATGTAGGACATACATGGTGAAATGATGGAATAGAGAATATGCCTATTAAGTCTGAAGATGCTTGTAAAGACTGACATAATTATGGGGAATGGTATTAGAGTGCAGTGATCTGAATTTGGTAATGATGAGTAGAGAATCTGGTGCAATAATTACCCATACACATGCTGGATTATGTTAAAAGAAAATTTGGATATTATAGTGGATTGTAGTTGAGCATGAGGCAACAATATGCTGAATAAGGAAAACACGCTTTGTGAAGAGCAGTGCAGGCTGTAAATACAGCAAACAATATTCCTTCTATATTCATGTATGGCATGATTTTAGGCACCAGATACAACACAAAATGAGGACAACTGGAATGTTTAGAAAGAAAAAACAAAAATAGAGAGAAACCAAAAAAATATGACCTGTGAGAAATGTTGGAGGGCCTTGGGTTTATCATTTAGTCTTCAGTCTGAGACACAGTCTTCAAAATCATGAAAGATTACTGTGAAGTGAAGACAGTCATTGGTTCTCCAAGTACAACTTGGGAGGAGAACTAACAGACTTACAGTGCAATGATTGGACTGTTATGTGAGACATAGAGAAAGAAATATTTTAATTATAAAAAATAATGAAACACTTGAATAGATTATTTTTTGTTCCAAGGTTTTAATTTTTTGTCAGGCCTGTTGGAGAGAGGTGGATGGATGAACTAAACCTGAGTTCCACATCAGCTATTTTATATAGTCTCTGGTTAGGTCTTCTGTTCTTGGTAAACTTGGTGGTGCCTTTGATGCTGGGCACGTAGTTGCATCAATATCTAATTCCTTTAGACTGATAATTATGATTCTTTAGATGCAAGCCTAACAGTATTACAGTACCCTTATGTACCAATTTCCTGTAATAAGCATCTAAGGAACCAGCTTCCTGTAAAAGAAGTTATTTTGTTACATGCTGTCATCATATTAATGTGTGTGACATTTTAGATTATCGTGTAGGTTGGTGAATAGAAATAGCTCAGTGAAATCATAAGCATAATAGTTAATTCAGTATCCAGAGTATAAAGAGCAAACCTTTCCTTTCAAAGCAGAAAGGACCAAGAATGGCACACATGAGCACGTGTTTAAAGGTGTTGTTATTTGATATATTTGAGTTTCAAGCTTCAAATGTGAAACACGTAATGAGAAGCCTGTTCTGGAAGTAATGAAATCAGTAGCAAAATTCTCCTGGCCATCATGATTAGCATTCTAAGTCAGAATCTTCCTCTTCACATCACAGGCCTTCTGGTTTTTGGTGCTGGCTTATATCTGTAATGCAATAAGGTATGATTTCATGGGAGTTAAATGAGTGCAAGTAAGGAGTAGGACACTAAGAAATGACAGGGTGAAATTATATGATGACAGGATATTTTAAAGATTGATTTGGGTTTTTTATGTGTTAGGAGTCACATAAACACCTTTCCTATGGTTCAAGAGAGAGACTAGATTGCCAAACTGCACTTGTAGAGCAAGGAGAGATGTTGCAAACAGATCAGGAATTTGTACTCCTGGCAGACATGCACAACTACATCTGAAAGAGTGACGGAGCAAAGCTATGTATCTCAGCAGCACAGCCTCATACAGAAAACCAAAACATCAACCGAGAAAGTGAAAAGCTGGTGTAAGTAAAGAATGATCATCTAATGAATCTAAAGATCTTCAATCAGGTTGTCAGGATTTCCTGTGACAAAGAAACATCATAGCAGAAAGGGTGCTGAGCTTCATTTCTTCCATCTATTCATCCTTTAAGATAACATACCTAGATGATGCAACATGAATACTAGCAATCTGTCATTGCACGCACAAGGCACTAGGTGTTCAGGTCTGAAACAATTGCAAAATAGGTAATTTAGTGCAGAACTGTCCAAGGAGAAAAAGGTAAAGCCAAGAAAATGTGCTTTAGTTGTTGGGGTCCCTCCCCTGCCGTGTAGCCCTGGCAGAGGGGCCCTGAGGGCACAGGCACGGGGTTTCCCTGCCCCTGCTCAGCCTCGTTCCCATGGGTTGGTTTGTGTTCCCTGCGCGGGCAGAAGGACCCTTGGTTCGGTGACTGGAACAGTTCCTGGGCAGAGCCCCAGCCATGCGGCTGGAGAAATAAACATCTCTGAAACATCTACCAAGAATCTGTCTGTCCGTATATATTTCCTTTCCACGGGACTCCTGGTTTGATATATGCATGTTGCAGTATCCCCACTGCAACATTTAGTAAACTGTTTACACTGCCTGGATCCTCAAGTATTAACACTAATGAAATAATACACCAGACATTACAACTAAGACATGAACTCAAAACACCACAGTATAGTCAAGTGATGACAGATATCAGCTCTTCCTATGCATAATTTAATTTTCACATATCATTTTCATTCCTTTAGATCTGTTTCATTCCTTTAGATTTGTTTACCACCCAAATCAGACAGAGGTCTGAACACTTCCAGCATATTACAAGTAGGTCAGCTGTCAGAAGTATCTTTCTGTAGCTGTGTTGCTCAGGTGTCTAGCAGCTGATGAACCTGTGTGCCCTTGTGCAACTTCGGTGATCCTTTGGTATTTTACTATAATGTGGAATAATTCTCTCACTTTGGAATGTTTTACTATCACTACTATTATGATCAAGAAGATTATTACTTCCTTCCTTTCCATGCCAACACGGTCTATTTTTACCATGGTCTATTTAGCATCTTATCCAAGGTCATAAGAATAGATTTTGAAAAATTCCCCAGAATTTCCTAGATCACAGTCTACCTTCTTATTGTCTGTCATTCACTCAGTCATTACCTTGTACAGTTAATGAAGAAATGTACAATTTGTGATATAAAATACAAATCTAAATGAATGAAAAAGATCATGAAAACCAAAATTCTGAGTAGACAGCTTAGCCTTCCACAATTTTATGGTGAGAGGAAAAGATGAGTCTTTAGAGCTAAAGTTTCCTGTGGCATTATAAGCTCATAGAATATGTAATGTGGCAATAATAGTGGCAAATATCTTAGGATATGTCCTCCCAAAAATACCCAATTTCACCCAAAACCACTGGATTTGTGTAAATGGCATGCAGCAGCCCTTTGTCACCATCCTATAGAAGCTATGCTTTTGTGCAGAAATAAATTGAAGTTCTTGAGGAAAACTAGAGGACAAAGGCTGCAAGACAACCACATGGCAGTGGCTTAGGGGATAGACCGGGAATCCCAGAGGTAGCAGAGCTGAAGTTCTCATCACTACATCTATGCTCCTTTTCAGTAACTCCTTTGAGTGACTTAAATGCCCAGACTGTTAAATCTGGTACCACAACTACAAACTTAGTGTCACCTAGTGTTTTCCAGTGGCTTTTAATTAAAAAACTGTTGTGTAACATATTGTGGAAGTTTTAGCAGTACACCTTATGACCCTGAAAGCTGTGGGATTATATGTTTGGTTTTTAGTTTGTGAAATAAAAGATAAACCAGAAGCTGATTTATGCATCTGCACCTCAAGAGAGTTTTAAGCAGAACATTACACAGAAAATATTGCCTACACTTACATTATGTCGTCATCCAAATATTTTCTTGATTGAAATTCATTAATGGTGTTATTGGACGAGGAGTTCACCGTTGGAAGATTTACACCCAAAGGTGTAGAATATTTTAAAAATGCAGCAGCTGTATCTGATTAGCAGGTTACCCTGAACACACAGTGAGGAAAGCTTTAATTTAAAAAAATATTAAATTTGTTATAACTTGTGGAACTATATTAACCCACCATATCATGTATTATCTTCCTCTTCCATCCCACTCACAAATGTCTCAGCATTTTATTTAACATCTAACCTTTTCTCATATCCTTCTATTAAATGTCAAAATTGAATTTAATATCCTTTGGGAGCTAAACATACCATCCTCATATTTTTTTCTTATACGCATTTCAATTAATAAATGAAACATAGAACAGCAATTTTTTTTTAGCAATCCCTACAGTTTCATCCATTTGATTACAAGTATTAATCACACAAATGGTCCTGTTTTCTGTAGCACTTGATTGCCTCATGATCTAAGATCAGGCTATAGTGCTTAACTTTCTAACCTGCTTTTGATGAGCCTGTAATTAAAGAAATACATTTCCTTTATTCTCCTCCTTTCTTCCCTCATTATGAATGGATGCTTTCTAAATCTGACATGAAGTATCTTAAGGGTTTAGGTAAGTAGTCCATTTGTCCAGTAACCTGTTCCTGACAGAGGTTAGTAAGTTATACTTCCTATAATGAAGATTTTGGAATAACCTGCCAAAAGGGAAATTACTTTTCAGCCCCCGGCAGTCAGTGTTATGCCCTAAGGCATGAAAGTTTAAATTTCTTACTTATCTTACATCCTTTCTAATGCAACTGAATGTTCCACTATCTAGATAAATGTTTAGTCCTCTCTTTAACAGCAACATTTGAAAATTCTGTTTATAAACAGAAAACAGCTGAGTACAGTCTGAAAGTTTTAGCTTTAACTTCTGTTTACCTGTGCTATCCCCTATGTTCAATTGGGAGCAATTACTGTTGGCATTGTAACCATATTTCAATGATAACAACGAAATTAAAAAATCAGTTATATAAGTAAGTGAAGTCTTTTTATAATACATGCTAAACACAGTAGTACCTGGCAAGTTCAACAAAAATAGAGGTTTCTGTTATCTCTCTACAGTTGGTTAAACTTATTTGGGTCACTATCTGGCACAATTCCAAATCTTACATTGAATCTTCAATAACCAGGTGCCAAAAGTGAAAGTGCCTGTTCTTCAGCAGTTTACTCTTTAAAGCATTTTGAAAATCAGGTGGTTTTTGTTTAAAGTCATTTGAAATGAAGTGCTTGACTTGCAAAATCACTAGTCACTTTTGAAAATCAGTGCAAGGTTATGATAGTAAGTTTGAATAGATTTGCTCTTTTGATAACTGAATAAAAAGAAGAAAATTATTTCCTCCACCTTTTCTCTATTAATAATCTGTATTTGAAACAGACCCTTCTCAGCAACAGACAGAAAAAAAATTTTAAAAGACACAGAAAAGCTCTGATGGGATTTGCTAAAAATACTTTAAATACTTTATTGCACAAGTAGATACATTGCCTTGATTGAAAGGCAATGGAAGTTTTTATTCTAGATAATTTTGTGACAAATTCATAGAATGATTTAGTCATCTAACAGTCAACACAAGTTCTTTTAGCCTATCATGTAGGCACAGTGAGTCTAATCTGTTGTGTATTTGTTTCTATCTCTTTGTCTCTCTTTCAGACACACACACACACACACACACACACACGATACTTAATCCTGTAAGTGTGTAAGGAATGAAAAACTACATTCATGAAAAGTTTCAAGTGCTACAATACTTTAATTAATTAGCATCTTCAATATAAATACCCAGTATCCCTCTGTAGCATGAGAAGAATTAGCTATGGAAGAATGAGATTTTCTAAGTCCACTGAACGGGGAAATGTCCAAATTGTCCAATGGTTAGTTAGTGTCCAAGATTGCATGGGTCCTAGTTAATTAAAAGTGCCTGTGAAGAGTCTCAGGAAAATTAGTATTTTTCAAAAAGCACTGAAGGGTGGGAATTAGTTCTCAGTTCAGGTGACCACACTTCATTTTTCTTCAGATGACACAAATTCGTATCATGAAAACTGGCAGGGAAAGAGTTTATAGAAGTGTGTCAAGAAGCATAAGTGTCGTGAGGGTGGCTACCATTATGAGTGATTCATCTAAGTTTATTTGGACTACATAGGTCAAATAATTCAATCACCTTTTTGGAAAGAAAACAATATGACAATTCGATTAGCAAATGCTTCTCAATAACTTAAAGCTTTTGAACTTCTTACACTCATATTTAGCTTCTACTTGTTTTACTTTAGTAATCTTTCTGTTAGTTTTTTCCTTTTTCTAGTCAGAGTCCATAATTCTTATTTTCACACTACCAATCAGTTTGATCTTAATAAACTTTCCCTTTCCGTGGCAATGGTGAAAAATCCTCTCTTATTTTTAAAAATTTTATTCTCACTGTTTCTAATTTTCACTCTGTTGCTTAGCTAGTCACCTAGAGTATTTCCTATTTCATGTTTGCTCATTTTCTTCATAGTCTTCAAAACATTTTGAGTTTTCCAAGAACTCTATTATGCAATTCAAATTTGTACTACTAATAATTATCCTTATATCTAATATAATATAAATAATATAAATAATAATCCTTAAGAAAATAAAAATATAAACCATTGTTTCAGGTTTTTCTTCTCACAATATCTTTGAATACTTCATTTTGAAATTTAATTCTTGTGTATCCATGTAAGGAAATATAATTTTCTAGTTACATGATAGACCTGACAGTCTTCATCTCAGTATTGATGTATCATAAAAGAAAATGCTGCAAGGTTGAAATCCATATGGTGCATGCAGCAAATCAAGCCAAATCAAGCTGAGATTAAGAGCACAGTTGGAACATGATGGGTGATAGAAACCCCATTGATTAATACCTTTCTTAAACAAGGTGGTCTGTGTCTTCAAGTGTATCTATTATTTCACCTTAATATTCTTTATTTTATTTTTTTATATGTCACCATTTCTTGTCTTTACCTATACAAAATGATTCAAGAAAAGTGCAACAGGCTTGGTTGGTTTTTTTAAAGGCAGATTATCTTGTTTGGCAGATTTTGTCTTTTGTGATTGGAATGAAATAGTGACCAATAGGAATGTCATAAAGTCATTTAAACTCTGAGAGAAAGAGAACAGGCTGGTCAGAAACGCAGAATTTGAAACAATGACTAGGTCAAAACCAAAACATTCTCTGAATGGGGTTAAATAGGACATTGACCTGTAAGACAGTCTATAAACATAGTGTTGAAATATAGAACACGCCAAGGACTTGAACCCTAACAGAAGTTTAAATTAACTGAAGAGTCAGCTGGGTACATTTTTGAAGAAGGAGTTAATTGGAGGGCAAACTGAGACTGGGGTTAAGAGAGGTCTTGTATGGATTGGTTTGATTTTTTCTAGATGAAAATAAATTAAGTTAAAAACCCCAGCCTGAACGGTGAAAAGATTTAAGACTCAGTATATTACAGGGTTTCATGCCTTATGTATTCCTATGCTGTGGTCCAAATCAATCTCAGTTTTACTGACAGAGTTGTAAGTGCCTCTAAAGCAAATCAGATACTGTAGGTAGAATGGAAATTATTCAACATGACCAAGTAGTTTCTTTGAAAAATATGTATCCCTGGGCTATAAGTGCTCAAAATCAATGCTCTATTATGGATGGCAGACAATATTGCAGGGCATATAAAAAATATTCATGATGTTAACTTCCTTTGTCACTGAAATGTCACTAGGTTGTCAAAATGAATAAATGAAAATGTATGTATTTAGTTTAAAAATCTCTCTATGGAGAAATTATATCTGCTATATTAAAAAATAACATTCCTGTATCAATTAATGTAGTTAAAGAAAGAAATAATAAAGGAAATATTAATAGATGGAATAAATATTGCATGGGTTAAGAATTCTAATGAAAAATAATAATTGAAAATTTAAGAAAAAAAATTTCCTTGTGGTCATGTCCATGAAATAAGCTTTCAGAAAAAAACGCATTGCTAAATTAGTGATATGCAACTATTTGTAGGTAAACAACTCATAAGAAGAGTTATGTTCAAGAGGCCATTCTCTGTGGGGCTTTCTGGTAAACACAATGTTGAGAGTGATTTCTTATATGGTAACCCAGCGAAGTGGAACTGGAGATTAATGAAAAAGCAATATATCTGCATAAAAAAATGGATGGATATCTTGGTTAACTGCATGTGGAAATATTTTTTATATTATAAAGATATTTATCAATTTTTATCAAAGCATATTTTCTCATTCACAGTCAGAATTTAATAAACATTATTTATTTAAATCATTCTTTTGTCATTACTAATTAAGGGACTGCTAATACTTAGGCTTATCTGGAAGAGTACTAGTACATAAAACATGCATTTTTTTGTTCTCCTTTGCAGTGCTTTAGGACTTTTTCTTCTGTTTAGACTGTATGAAGTATAATAGCTCAAATACACAGCAATTAGGGAGAACAGTCAAGCTATTTGAAAATATCTGTGAATCTATTTCTTCTGGAGCTCATTTTGCTACTACAAGCTAAATATCCATATTCAAATTTTTACAGGCTTCTTGTGTTAAAACTCGAACAGGAGTAACAGATTGTATTGTATTCCAAATGTGTACTGGTATTAATTCTCCAAAGAAATTGCACTTTATCCAATTCATTCTTTGGAGACATTTGGAAATGTATGTGTTCTGGGAGACACTACAAGTTGGTGTCTGAATTCCTATTGGCAGGTGGGTAACCACTGTTCTCTCTTTAAAAGCAAAGTTGTGTTCTTGTAAGTAGCATTACACAAATTTCTGAATTGAAGAAACTGTATGATCAGTAAAAGACTTTACACCATAATTTGATTGCTAGCTAAACTCCGTTCCCAAGTCATAATTTACCCACTGAGGCTAAGTCTGAAGTGTTTTGCTTTGATTTCTGAAAGAGGATTACTTGAGTGCTGTTTCTTTCCATCTCTGTTCCAGGACTTGTATAAAAGGGTTACACATGAAAAAACGCTGAAACCCTTTCAATACTTTTTCCTGTATTGGGAATTTGACCTGCAAGATGTTGAACATCTGTTACTACTGTTTATCAGGGATTTAGAGTTGGATGGTGAGTTAATATAAGAATAGACAAGTGCAATTAAATATAAAATGTAGGGAAGATAAGAAAAATAAGCAAATTGCTTGTGTATTACTGCTGGTACTTTCCTGCACCTCTCCTGCTTTATAGCACTTTGACTATCACTGGTCAGATAAATGTGAAATGATAAATATATATATAAATTTTTATTGCCAAGTATGTGTGCCAGAGCTCCTGTTTCCTCCTACAGTGTGCTGCTTTACTTGTCTCCTTATACTGACAAGACCCTGCCCTATGGTACTGGTTTTAGAACTATAAGCTTGTAAATTTTCATATTTTTGCGTTAATTATGTTGAACTATTTGCTGTACTGTGAGATTTAAATGGAAAAATAAGTTATTAATGACAAATTTATTTTAAAGTGAAATGTAAGTTTTAAGTAGCTTTCTGAAAGCACTCCATTGTACAATGAAAGTTTTATTTAGAATACAAAAGTGTAAGTCCACACTCTCATTGACATTCATGCACAGGAACAGAAAAACATTGTTTTGAGAATGGGATTAAGGTGTTAAGGTGATTTCACTTTGAACATTTTTTCATCCTATTTCAGCAGAACAGGAAATCATTCCTTTAGTTATAGTGCTTGAATTCTTTAGGATAAAGCTGAATCAGAAACATATAATCATCTGAGACAGAAGGCTTGCAAACAATATCTTTTGCAAATGTCCCTTTACTTTAGAGGAAATTTGAATACTGGTCTTGTAATTTTTAATCTATATCTGATAGGATTTTTTCCCTAGGCAGATATGGTAGATTAATGGCACTTCACACTACAGGACAGATGACTCAAGGCTAAGGGCAGTGTGACTCTGAACAAAGGATATAGACCCTGTATGCACACCAGCTCATTACACATTTGAAACACTGGTAGTAAAATAATGCCACTGTTTTGAAAGAAATTAAACTGGACTAGTTTGGAATGAATAAGCAAATACCCACTCTGTCCCTTCCTTGTCCTTTTCCAAAAAACAGTCTATCTAGCTGGTTAGCTTATGAAAGAGGGAGATTATCAGTCTCAGATGAATGATAGAGTTCAGCAGCTGTTGGAATGGTGCATGCCAACTCTAGTAAATTGTTTTCTTAGTGAAACTGCAGAGATGAAAAACATGTAGAAGTTAACATGGATTCCATTCTGACTGTGCCATGACTGTCTGGCTTTGCTACCTGGATCTTGAGGAAAACCAAATTTTTGACCGGATCTTTGATAATACTTCTGAAGTCTTTTATTCTGTGAATTGATCTGATTTGTGGACAGTCCTTTCATCTGCCCTGATTAGCAGATCAGCACCATCCAGTTCCATTATATGAGAAAGATGGTTTTGTCTTATTAGGCAAAGATGTTTGCTGAAATATTTTGTGCTTTTTCAAATAACATCCTAATGGCCCTAGCACTGTGAGTGATGCCACGTTGATGTGTAAATTTAAGGTCAGTTATCAGCAAGTTATTCCATATTCTTGAAACCTGTAAATGCAAAAAATTGTCTCATATCCTGCAGATATCCTATTGACCACTGATCACTTTTCTACAAAGAACAGTGACCTCACAGTCTACCAAAAAACCCCAAAGCCCAGACATTGTGCATCCCACAGAACAGACTAGCTTTGTAAATGTCCCCTGTAGTGTCCACTAATAATGTGTGATACAGGCTGCCACCAAGTTTTGTTATCTTGGTAATGAAATGTGATGACTGATGATGATATCACAAAGTGTATCAGCTCAGCTAGCAACATTTTGGTAAATTATGGTTCCAGCCACCGACTGAGTTCAAAATTAATTTTTGAATGGGAATATTATGCTGCTGTTGTCATAGTTTTATGACTTCAACATTTGGACAGATTGTCATGTAAATACCTCATTCATTTTCACGTATGCTGTTTTCAGCAAATGCCTGGTGTCAAGTGGCAAAAGAAGTAGAACGGAAGCTGTGCAGATTTGTAAAAGCTTTGACATTGACACTCTCATCATATCTCAGATAAGAAAGCAATGTCATGGAGTTCATGTGCCTGAGGGGAGCATCCCGTTGTTTTGATAGAAAGACAAAGATGCAGATCTGGGTGGCCAAAACATTGGGAAGATTATCTCAAGAATAATCTTAAAGTATGTGAAGTAAACATATCTAAAGACAAACTATGATGGCATCAAGTAATTCTAATGACCTTGAGGGACATATTGCTGCTCATACACTGAGCTGAAAAATCTTCAGTGTGGAGCAGCAGAAGAAAATAAGAACACAATTAAAAAAATAAGATGGCAAACCCCACAATTCACAGATGCCTTCAGGTTGTCCCAGGTTTTGCCTGTGACACATCCGCTGTGCCTTCCAACTGGTCTCACTCTCATCCTAAAATTCATGAGTGAACTTTGGAAGGCAGGTGCAGTTTCATGTGTTGATGACAAGGGAAAATTTGTTTCCCCTGCAATAGTATGAAATGGGATGTTCACAAGTCCCTCTTGGATGACTCTTAACTGCTCTAGAGGGTTTATTGTCTGCTATTTCTCTGTTGCCTGCTTGCTTTGAGTATGAAAATGTGAAAGGCCAGATTTACTCCTGAAACAGAATACACATTAGTGAACTTTAAAAAGAGGGTCTTACTATCTTAAGAAATTTTACTGGAGTATTGTGTTATTTGGGAGTTTTTTACATTTGAAGGCAGAACAAAACCAGAAATTTGAACTCTGTAAAGCATAAGACTAATTATAAAATGCATAACTACAGCACACTTTAATGAAAACTTTCTATAATTAGGAAAGATGAGTTGCTGTCTTTTCAAGCAATAGAAATGTTCACGTGCCCTACAATATAATTACAATATGAAGTGTTCCCTAGGCTTGAACCAATGAGGAAAAAAAAAATCAAAAGATATAAAGATTTCACCTTTCCTTGGATTTTTATCTCATATTAAAGAAATCATAATTGCAGTTTAAATTATAAAAACTACATTCTAGTTTCAGTGCAGTACCACTGAGATTATTAAACTTATTCATGTTAAAACAGAGAACAATTTGTTCAGCACAATCTGGTGCAAAGAAAAGTATCTTGTGACTTAAAGAGGTCATAAGAGTTTCCTCTTTGTCCACAAGAAGCCTATTGTAGGACCTTAGGGATAGTTGAAAAAGTTAGATATATTAAATCTACCAATCTGAACATTAAATTAAGAGAATGAAACATGTTCAGGTTAAGTGGTACTATTAATGCTATGACTTCACAGACAGTCTTTCTAAAGCATAAATGTATGATCACATAGTTACATATGCTTTCATATCCCTTTAACTGCTACGTCTGTTATATGCAGCAGAATTTGTAGAAAATGGAACATATATCTTTAAAATAATGCATAAATATAATGAATGGATCGCTCTTCTCTTGTGCCTCATCCTGGAGGACAGAGGTGCTGTATTTTGGGCTGCTCTCTTAATTCTCTCCCTCCGTCCCCCAGCAGTTCAGGGGGACAGGGAATAAGGGCTGTGGTTGGCTCACCAAATGCTGTTTCTGTCACTCCTTCCTCCGCAGGGGAAGGACTTCTCACACTATTCCCCCGCTCCAGCAGGGCTCCTTTCCATGCAGGGCAGTCCTTCAGGAACAGGCTGTTCCACTGTGGGTCCTCCATGAGGTCACAAGTCCTGTCAGCAAATCTGCTCCAGCATGGACTCCTCTCTCTGTGGGGCCACAAGTCCTGCCAGGAGTCTGCTCCAGTGTGGGGCTCCCATGGGATCAGCATCCACCTGCTCTGGCACAGAGTCTTTCTCAGGCTGCAGGTGTATCTGCTCCCCCGTGGATTTCCATGGGCTACAGGGGGACACCCTTCCTTACCAGGGTCTTCACCAGGGCCTGAAGGAGAGTCTCAGCTCTAGCTCCTCCTCCCCCCTCCTCTTTCATTGATCCTGGTGTCTGCAGGGCTGCTCTTCTTGCACATTTGCACCCCTCTCTTCCAGCTGTTGCTGCCTAGTGGCTTTTTTACCTTTGTAAATCTGTCATCCCAGAGGGACTACCACTGTTGCTGATGGGCTCAGCTTTGGACAGTGATGGGTCTTTCTTGGATTTGGCTGGCATTGACTCCATCAGACACACGAGAGTCTTCTGGTAGCTTCTCACAGACACCACCTTTGTAGGCCTCCTGCTACCAAAACCTTACCAAGAAAACCCAATACATATTCTTGTTTTCAGAATAGAGGAGGATGAGGTTAAGTAGGCTAACAGTCTGCACCTCTGAGCAGGGTGCAGAAGGCCCTTCATTTGCTTTGAGTGACGTGTTTCTGATTTTATAGGTAGGGATATCGCACAGTTGTTTTTTTTACCATTCTGTTCTTTGTAGATAGAAGTGGTCTTTAAAGCTTCAGAAGTTGACACTGACATAGAAGATAGCACACCTTGTTGTCTTTTGCTTATATCTGAAAATTGACCTTCTTTAATCCACCAACACACTAATCTTTCTTTTTTTTTTTTTTCTTTTTTAATTTGGGGGAGTAGGCATGACAGCTGTTTAATCTTCAGCAGAGTAACATTCAGCAGATGGATTAGAAGTCTTATCTTGCTAAAACCAGCAACATCAGAAATCAATATATGAGTGACTTCCTGAAGTAATATTTCAAGGCAGAACACAGTTTTCATAAGTTTACAGAAATGATCCTAACTCTTGAAGACGTATCTGTGAGGTGAGGTGATATGGAGAAATTATTACAGTTCAGGCTTACATAAAGCCACGAGGGGAGAAAATTTCAGCCCAGGCACCTCTGCAAATAGCCTTTTGCTTACAAACTTTGACAGCCATAACTAGATTTCATTTTGACAAATGGGCTGTTATCTTTTTTGCTTTCTTTAATTCTACATCAGGCACAATGATTTAAATGCAAATAACACCTTCTTTAATCATCAGGGTGTTCTAGATGGGCTACAGAGGGACACCATTACCATTTACATTTGCATGGGTAAATAACAACATCTCTTCTGTACCAGATTTCCATAAAAATCCTAAAATGTCTTTTGTAGACAAACTTAGGCCCCTTGCATGTAGGGAGCCCAGCTCCTGAAAGTAATTAACAGAATGAGGGTGCATGTGTAGGGAAGCTAAGACAAAAGCTCAGTAAGCACTCAGTGAATGTTCTTTGGTACAGTTGAGCCTGACCTTTGTCTGTTGTAGTTCCACTGATATCAGCAGAAAAACAATTTATAGACGGTGAAAATACAATCCATGTATTTATTAAGCCTTT
This sequence comes from Coloeus monedula, assembly GCF_965178545.1. Taxonomy (NCBI): domain Eukaryota; kingdom Metazoa; phylum Chordata; class Aves; order Passeriformes; family Corvidae; genus Coloeus; species Coloeus monedula. The sequence goes on along the minus strand of NC_138784.1, from coordinate 49,156,964 downwards.
CTTCTACTGTAGAAATAACTATGCACCCAACAGAGGTAAATCGATGTAGTTTCATGGTAATCTATGAAGACATGCTTATTTTAAGAAGCAAAGATCTGGTCCTCATACCTCTCAAAAATGAATGCTCTCTTTTCATTGCTATTGTCTTCATTTATTTATGAAGTTCTTATATTCCAAATTTGCTTTTCTCTCTTTTGAACTGCAGTAACAGTTTCAAAATGTGAGCATCTCCACCCTCTCTGACTGTCACCACTACAGCATTGCTAAGGCTGCCGACTTCCAGGCTGGAGATTTCTTCCATTGCTTCCTGTGGATGCATTCCACCATTGCCAGAGAGCTGCTGACAGCACTGCCTGATTCCTCAGTTCCTGAGCATGACTGTGTTGTAAACTCAAAACCACATCTGGCATGAACTGCCTGGTGAGGCCTCCTACCTTTGTCAGGTGTAGGAGAGGATTCACAGTCAAAGGAGTACATGGCAAAAAAGTCTTTGAAGCCTTATTAGAATTTGCGAACTACTACAAAGCCCTGCACTGAAACAGTAAATATGTGTCAATCACCTCAGACCTCCTAAGGCACTGATAGTTAGCCTGCAAGGTTGTATTCAAAAAAGTCTCCCTATCTTTGGGTTGGTTTGTGAAATGCCTCATCTTTAAGGGGCTGTTTGCAGCCATTTTCTTAACAGTCTGCACAGCTCCATCTTTGAGACACAGAGTGGATGCAGAATATGCCAAAAGGCTAAAGAGTTTTGCCTTCTGATTTTGCAACCAAAGGATCGCTTTACTTTCTCTTGCAGGTGCTCTTCACTCCAGTGTCTAAGCTCTAGAGGGAAGGGATGGAGAAGGGATGGCCCTTCCCAGCGTTTCTGCTGAGCTTCTTGCTCGTGTTCTCACTCCTTTGTGAAGGCCTGGGCAGATCCTGACTTCAGGTGTGCTGGTGTGGCAGAAGTAGGTGTCTCTGGGGGTGAACTGCTGCTGCCTAGAGCAGAGACTCCCAGACAGGTATGTGGTGAGAGAAAGCAGTACACTTGAAAAGCTGAACCCTAGCTGCTGACCCCTTCCAGGCTTTGTTGGCAGGGGTAAAGCCATGGGTGAAGAACTAGCCATCTTGGACCTGGAAGGAGAGAAAACTGGATCCAGAGACATTTGAGACCGTCTCTGTCTTCTTTATTTTGGACCTCATTGATAGAGATGACTCCATCCCACCAAAGCCCTGAGTCCTGATTTTGCTCTGAGGAGGTTCCTGCTCTGTGTTTATGTAAAAAGAAAACTCACATTCTCCTTTGTAACACAGTTCCCATGCTCTGAAGTAGCTGAAGTGGGTGCTCTACTGAAACTAATATTTATTTTGTCTCTAAGTCTCAAAACACCTTGTGCTGAAGAGGGTGCAGCTACGCAGAGAATTGAACTGAAAAGCTGTGTGCCATGGCTCATATAGTCCTCTGTGCTGGTTAGAGAACAACAAACAATTTTTACATTTGCCTCTATCTCTTATCGATTTGCACATGGTTGAAAATGAACAAACTCAAGGGTATTAAATTTTAAAGGTGCAGAATGAGCAAAGAAAAATTTTGATCAATAGGAGTGATAAATTTGTATTTTTTCACCTTCTCTTTATATGAATCTACTCGCTGTGAACAGAGAATGAAGAATATATATTGCCATAAAAAGTACTTTTGACATAACCAACTGTCACAGCAGCATACAACTCGAGATATTCCAGATCTTGCAAGTGTGTACAAGTTGTTGGGAATTGAGTTGTTTTTTCTCATCTTGGAATATAAAGCTTAAGAGAGTTCTTCTGGCTCCTAAGAGTGCTGGTGGCATGAACATGATATGTACACAGCAACTTTATATGTATCAGAAATAGAAAAATCAGGAAGGTCTGGAAACACAGACCATTCTGGAGCACTTTCCTTCTACCAGCTGCTGAGCATTTCATACAGATGGAGTCTGGCTTTGCTTTTATTAAATCCTATGCAAAGCTCTCAGCAGACATTATGAAGTAGATTGTTCTCCTTAAAGAGGAAGAGTGGGGAAATTCTTGTTTACTGTAAGAAACCTCAACACTGAAATGTTTGTTTACAGTTAGACCAGGTATTTGGAGGTCTCTTTTATGTTATGGTATGTCTTTATTTCACACCTCTTCAGAAAGTATCTATTTCTCAGAGACATTAACCCTCAGCTAAAGCCTTACCTACTGGAAAACTCTGTAGCAATCTAATTTATCGTCATTGCTGCATGAAGTGAGGTAGGTGGGTGTGCCCTGCTCAGTACAAGGCAGATTTAAGCAGTGAACTGTTTATAAACCAATAGCTCTTCAGAGACTGTAATCTTTTCTCAGAAAGAAGAAATACCTTTTTTCCTACAGGTATTTCAACAGTATTTCACATGGAAAATGCCAAAATCTCAGGTTTTTGTCACAAGTTAAGCATTGTAGATGCCTATAAGACAGACATAAGTGGCATAGGAATTTGAGAGTACTAAGCAGCAAGTTGACTCTGGTAGTAAAATCCGAAATAAGGATTACATATGTATCTGTGGCATTTAAATGCCTAAATCTAACAGAGCAATAAAAGGGTAACATGGAAACTTGGCTGTAGTGGCTAAGCTGAAAGCCATATATTGAACTAGAGGCTTATACACAGGCTCAAAAGGGCTCGGAAGAGCCAATCATCCGTCTGATAGCTGTGAATGAGCATTGTACTTTGAGGTCAGTACTGGACCTCATACTGTACATTATACATCTTCATTGATGACCAGGTTGATGAGGAGGAGTGACACATCAGCAAATTTGTAGTTGGTTCTAAACTAGAGAGAGATTTATTGACACAGAAAATAGCTCCAGTTTGAAGTTGCCTCCACAACCCTGAGGACAGCTGACAGCAATGCCAGGGAAGACAGCATGGAGAAATGCAGAACTCAGCACCTGGAGCAGAAAGCCTGCACCATGTGGTGGTATAGACCAGGGAGCAAGTCACTGAACATCCTTTACAACTTCCACCACCTGGATATGCTGCCATCATGGGACACCTCAACACCCAGGTGCTCTCTCCTCATGAAACTTGATATAGTCACACATTTTGCCTGTTGAGGACCTGGTGCAATTAGCCTAACTCATACAGAGTACTGAGGTGATTCAACCAGAATTGTGCGGAGAAAATGTCATGCTTTTAATATTTTTTTTCAGTGTAGAACATGTTTTGTTTTGTTTAGAGTTATAGTGAATGCTCTGCATAAAAATTCATTACTTCTCTGGCTTCCTCTATATGTCCAGTTTATATCCATGGCTTCTAGGCCCCAATAGATCCCAGCAAGACTCATTATATTAGTCTTGAACTGGAATAACTTGGTAAGTAGAAATTCTTTTTTCATCAAGCCATGGGAGACTTATCTGTTGCCTGTGACACAGAAAAATAGCCATAAAATGGACTGAGTTGGCCTACTGCTGTGTACTGAAAGTTCTAAAGTGTCCAAAACTGCCTCTGATTCAACTTCAGCATTCAGGATTTTACCCTAGTAGCAAAGATCAATGCTAGAAAAGCTCAGTTGCTCAATATTTTTTTTTCTCAACACATTTGTATTTTTTTTTTTAGTTTAGTGTGATTCTGTGCTAAGGCTAGAACTGAGTATTGTGTCATATGAAGTCAAATTTGCACTAGGAATTATGTTTCAGCAATCTCACTGAAGAAATAACCTCCTTTTGTCATGTAGCTACATTCTTGCTGTCAATTGTTTTCCATGATGTATATTTTGAATGACTCATATTAGCAATAAATAGCTCCAGGTGAACACAATAATATTCTCATTCCTACCTACTCTTTTTTTAATTTCTTATAATTCCTGGAACATTAATTCTTAATGTTTATATGTAATACTAATAAATCTAGGATTTTCTAGATTGTCACATGCTACTTGCAACATTTTTGTTTCTTGAAATGTTTCAAAAATGGGAAACATTTAAATACATTTTCATAGTGGTATACATATACACTTATTACAGAATATGTTGTTCGTTAGAACACATATTAGAAGTACAATAAAAAAAAAAATAGCTAGAATCTTACACACTTCAAAGTACAATAAGAATTTTCCAGCCTCTTTTTGATAACTGCAGCTATAATGTAATACAGCAGCAGGAAAATAAATTACACACAAAAAATCCATTTCCATGCTAATGGAGTGTGTTGTATAAGACTTTTAGCATGCTTTCAGAGAGCAAATAGATGTTATTTAAGAAATGGACTTCTTAGAATAAAGGTGTACATTAAAATTGCTGTGTGAAAGATTCTAGTCAGCTAAAAAAATCTATTTCTTCTTAATGAAAGCATTTATTTCCAAGTAGAAAATGCCAATGAGAGCAATGACTGGATAAAAAGCAGTGAAGAACGGTAAAGTCTGGGATTTTCCATTTCAAAGTTCTTTAACTGGTTTCACAATAATGGTTTAAAAATGAATAATGTAAGATCAGGATGTTCTGTGGTTGTCAACTGACAAAGGTTTCTGCCAGTTTTCAGCCTGTACAAATGAAATTCTCCTGAAAAGCTTTTAACTGAAAAAAAAAAAAAAAGAAAAACCAAAACTGCAGAGAATTTAGCTGATAACTGTAATAATCAAAGTTGAACAAAGAAAGAAATGCTCTGTGTGTGTGCATGTGCATTTGCATGTGTATTTGACTGATTGAGACTAAGAAAGAAGGAAATTGTGTGTATAAACTAGCAGTTCTTTGCTTACATTTTTTCATGTTACATGAAAAGATTAGCAGACTTCGAAGCAGACAGGTAAATGACACAATCACAGCTGCCTGTTGATAAGTTCTGCTCTCCAATAGCTCTACTCAATCAGTCCTCCTGCACTATGGTATACAGTCTATAATGTTTTTTTATTAGAAGAGAGAGAACCCTGATGTCTGTAAAAGCCAAAGTGGAAGAGGGCTGGAAAATGCAACAGCAGAGTGATTTCTTCCACATGCAAGCGGGTAATTTGCTTTGCTGGAGGTGTTGTTCACCACCATTTTTATTGCAATCATTTAGGGAGATAAATGTGTGCTCCAACACATGTTCAAAGAGAGCAAAGCTGTAGAAAATTTGAGAGTGTTTCCATTAGAAGTGCTTACAAAACTACTTTAAAAATCTATGGTTTATCTTTCACACACAGTACTAGCAGCTGTATATATTTTTAGAGCATATTTTTTTCCTTGTAGTTTGAGTGTTATGAAATCCAGAAGATCCAGTGCAACTCCTTGCTCTGTTTGATTTTTAGCAATGATTACACTCAAATTTCCACCTAAATAGTGAGTAGATGAAACATATTTCTATGCGTCTTGTCTGTTGCAGTTCTGCTTCACATGTGAATATTAAATACCTTTTGGAGAAGCTGGGAAGCCTTTCTCTTTCAGCTGAATCCCCTAATAATGTTTGCTTTGTATATGAATGAGTTTTCTTCATCCCATAATGTATTTTGTAGAGTTACCAGATTAGGCCTGACAGACTTAAAAGAGGAAGAAATTAGAAAATCTAGACCCATGGCAGGATGTTTCAAGTAAGCTAGATATCTAGACAGTAAATGATAAATAGGTGAACAGGCAACAGCAGAAATGACATAGAGTCAACAGAGGAATGTAGGCAACCATCAAGTCATTGTATGCAAAAGATATTTTGCCAAGGCCTTGAATATTGGTCTTAGACAGACCAAGTGTTTAGGCTTATGAGTTTTCTGTGTAGATCCAACTTGCTTGTGAGTTAGGGAGCAGCTGTCCATGTTGGTTTCCCTCAGTTTCCATTCCAATCTCATGGGTGAAAATACGGGTTTTTTTCCAGTCACTGCAAGGCAGGATATATTCCAGTCTGTAATCCTCTTACTGGATACTCCTGGTAGTCACTTGAAAGTCTGACTATCCCATGGAAGATAAAGAAATATACGCAGTGTGGTGTCTCTCTGGGAGATGTTCAATATACCAGCACTTCTCACCTAGACACCATTGGTTAGTTTCTCTTTGTCTTGGCTGCAACAGCCACATTAGACCATTGTGAGTATGTCTATACTTGGTAGAAGGATGGATTTATGGCAGATTGCCATGACTATGTGTAGAAATTGAGTTTAGTGAAGAAATTGGCTGTCCCTAAAAGCAATATTATATTTTTACGTTGCTCAGACACCCACAAAGTGGTGTGACGACAAGTGGCAGGAGAACAGATGCATCAGGAAAAAGAGTTTAGCATGTATTTTTAGGGTGGGACAGTCTTTAAACAGCCAGATTTCGAGCTGGTTAAAGTCACTTTATGGACTAATAGAAGACCTTAAAACCAGACTGGAGCTAATGCTTTTCTTTTCCTGAGCTGAAAACTGAGGAAAGACTCCAACCCTATTGTCTATTTTAACCTAGCATTTAGGACTAGCTAAAAGATTGTGGGATCAAATTCTAATTCCAAATCTCTTAAGTCAGAAGTTTGAGCTTGAGTTTTCCCAAATGAGTTCTCCAAGCATTGGGGTTATGTATGAAAATTTGTCTTTCTTCTGCTTTTGTTTTGTTCAAGGAAAAAAGGAATAAGAGTAATTGGCTTGGGCTATTTTTATACTAAAAGATAGCAAATGTGCAAAGCTAGTGCCAGTGGAACTAGCTGCTGAAGTTGAAACAATATGTGCGTATTAACTCAATGTGGCACCTGAGCTACTTAATTGTATTTAAAAGTGGGGTTTTCAAGCTTTCATTGGCTGCGGCTTTAATTGTTTATGAAGCTCTTGAGACTCAGGCTGTTATCTCTTCATAGCATTGCTCTCCAGCATATATTCATGGCAGCCTAACTTGAACTAGCTCAAGGGTCTTTACACCATATTTTACTTCACGGAATAAACACCCTATTTGACTCCTCTCTCACAGCCTTACTAGAGGGGATATTTTAATCTTTGCCTTGGAGTTAGAAATCCTAGACCTAACTTTCTTCTTGGCATCTCCTGCTATCATGCAGCACCATACAAGAAGTGAAAGTAGGGTGAGAGAACCCAGGTATGTAGAGATATTGTGCAAGAGAAAAGGGACGGAGTTAAGAAAGGCAAAGCTCATCTAGAGTTGGTGAGGGTTGTGAAGAGAAATAAGAAGAGCTTCTCCAGGTGTATAAGAAGGAAATGAAGGCTACAGGAAACGAGACCACAGTGCTGATAGGACAGGGTGACAAAGGACATGGAAAAGGTTGAGGTACTCATTGCTTTCTTCTACTCTGACTAGAATGATTTGTTTTCAGGAGCCACAGACCCCTAAGACTAGGTGGAAGGCCTGGAGAAAGGAAGCCTTAATCATGGTATGGGAAGGCTCAGGCTGTGCAATGTTTAAAAAAACTGGACATGCACAAGTCCATGGAACGTGATTCTTACGAAAATACAGTTTTGGCAGTCCTTTCTGAATTCACAAGTGTTGCTAAATATGATATAATAAGATATACATTTTTTGTTTCTTGCAATACTAAAGCAAAAAGCTACCTCATTTGAAAAGAACTCCTAACCTTGTTCTTATAATTCTGTACACATTTACACGGTGTGACCTGGGAGTCAATTGACATCTGATAAGCAAAGAATAAAGAGAACCACATTCACTATTATTTATAATCTTTAAAATTTGGTGTGCATTAGATTTCTTTCCTCTTTTTATCATCACTTCTTTCTGGCCAACCTTTGAAATTGGTAATAGTTCATGAGTATTAAATCTGTCTTTTAAAACACATTGTCTGAGGCTGTTGTTACTGTTTAGGCTAGTGGAAAAATTCTGATAAATGATTGTTCACTGTTTCTTGTTTATAAAATGGTAACAATGTTAATTATTCTACTCCTAGAAATTTTACATATGAATTATGTTAGCAATAGAGTGAACTTTTTTTTGTTATTACTTGATATCTTGTTTGGTGATGTGAAAACAGTTGTCATCTAAATTAGACATCCTGAGGTATTTTCCTGATCCAGTGGAATACTGTTTTATAGAAATAACATACAGAGTCTGCTCTTTCCCTAGAATCAAATTGATTTATATTTTGGTTGTGTTTTCCCCCTTGCTAATGTACGTAGTATTACAGAAGCTTTGGAAACACAAGGATATAAACAAAACACATTGTGAGTATAATAATCTAGCCCAAAATTTTTTGTCACATTCTTTTTGAAAGTCAAGGTGATATTAATATTGCTAACAGTCATCTAATTCATGCTGATTTCTTTCAGCTTTCATTGAGATTTATTGTCTAAAATTAGACTTTAATCTCTTCTTGCTCTTTGTTGATTTTCATGTAGCTTCCCGTGAAAAAACCTAAAATTTCAAAAGATTTTTTAGTAACTTCCATATTGTTGAATGAAGCTGTCAATTTCAATGTTAATATCCCCAGAAACGTCTTGTGTTCTGTCCCAAAATTCTTGTGAAAATCCCTTCCTAGTTCATTTTCTGGAATGGAGTGTCTCATAGAAATGCATTGACATAACTCACAAGAATTATAAAACATACAACTAAAATTGCAAGAGTCAGAAAATCTTTTTACCTTTATAAGGTGCTTTTTCAGCTGCTTTGGGGGAAAAATATTAGGTTTCATCACTGTCATTTATTTATCAGTCCTAAAGCACTGCACCTATCTTGAGTGAAGTTGATGTCCTCTACAGTTTATTCTATAGTAGAAGCACAGAAATTTATATCAGGTGTACAACAAATTTTTTTTTTTTTTGGTTCATTGGTTTCTTGTGGAGCATTTTCCTCTTTAAATTTAGTATATTTATGCATTAAATGATCTGCTGAATAATGTATATTTATTCAGATACATACGGAAAACCCTTCCCATCAGTAATGGATAGAAAGTTTTGGAAGGTCATCACACAGATTTTACAAGTCACAAAACATAAGAAAATTACATTCATTTCCTTGAGGAGCAGTCAGAAATTCTTGGATGAATTGTGAAGTTATTTTTTCTAAACTTGCAATAGAATTGTCTGAGCATATGTTTAAAGCTGGTTGGTAAAAATGATAGCATTATTTGCCACTTATTGTTATCTAAGCAGATTATGGATTCAATTCTGATCATTATAAAATTGCCTGAAAAATGATGTTGCTTCCATTACATTTTGGAATTAACATACTTTTGAGATTTTTCCTAAAGTGATTCAATGTTACATAATGGCATCCTTAATACTATTGAAACACTAGTGAAAAGAAAAGGCCTCCCATACCACAATCAAAACACATTGTGGGGATTTTTTAACCTAAGAAAGAGCAACAATATTTGCTCTGCTTATGTATAATGTTTATCACTCTTAGTGTGTTTTCAAAAACTCGCTCCATTTTAAACCTCTATTGAAGGTCATAGAATAATAGGATTATAGACAAGCCTGGATTGGAAGAGACCTCAAAAAGCCATCTGGTCCAACATTTTGTTAGGAAAAGGAGTCTAGATAAGATTATCTACCACCCTATTCAATCACATCCTGAAAACTCCCAGTGATCGGGGCACTACCATGTGCCAGGGAAGGCTGTTCCAGGGAATGGTGGTTCTTACTGTAAAAAAATGTCTTTCTTATATTGAGATGAAAGCTCTCCTGGTACCCCATCTCCCCGTGTCTTCTCCATGTAGGTCTTGTGAAGGGAGAGCCTCTGTCCTCTTTCCAACTGTCCTTTTAGGACTGGAATACTGTGACAGTGTTCTCCAAGCCATCTCTTCTCCTGGCAAAGAAGACGTTACTTTTTCAGTCTTTCTTCACATGGCAGGTTGTCCAGCCCTTCAATCTTCTACTACACATAGAAATTGAAACATACACTTATGGATTAGAAATGGTTAATAAATGGGAAATTTGGATTAAAGCCCAGCAATTAGAGTGGGGGCTGTTGAACATGAGCACAGCCTTGACATAGATCTCAGTTGAAACTGAAGGGGTGTAGAAGTGACACTAGGATCACTTTACATGATTCCCCTTTTGCCATGATAGTCATGGATAATTTGAATAAAGTAAATGTGTGAAATGGAAAGGGTTAGGACAATATCAACAGAGAGCACTTCATCAGATAGGCACAAATAAGAGAATAATTTAAAGAAAAGCTATTCCTGATACTACTTCTGCTGTAGTAATTGTGATCTAATTGAAATAGGTCCCTTGTATATTGTCTTTTTCCTTTACCCAATGTGGTGTTTGCAGTCATCCTAAAGGTGCTGAAAATGTGTTCTGCATGGAGCTAGAACAGCTAAAGCTGGCTATGGAATATTATGCATGAGAACTCTTAGGATGTTTTCCTGACTTTTACTGATGCTTTTACTGATTTGATGGAATTATTATGCGCAGCATGAAAAGATACTCACGTAGGTGAGTAAACAAAGCTGTCCTTTAGAAATTTTTATCCTAGCTGTAAGTGCTGAACACAAAAGATTCTCAGGGCTTGTTTCCTCACCTGCTCTCTTTCTCTTTCTTTACTGTAGTATCCTATGCAGTGTCCCCTTTGAATGTGAAGAGAGATTTTTCACCAGAAAAAAATTTACTCTTGCGTATTTTATTTATCTATTTATTAGAAGTATTTAGTAAGGCATCAGAAGCAGATTTATTTTCTCTGCTACCTGGATGCTGTTGTCAAAGATGTGTGTTATGACTGTCTTCATCTTGCCAAGCTTTATTATGTTGTTTCATTGTCACTACATATCTGAAATCTAATACATTTTAGTCTATCATAAATGATGTTTTCATGGCATGTTTAATGCTTTCATGCTTCCCCTAGATAGAAATGGAGTTTTGGAGCTTAAAAACTAATTCAGTATCTAAGATATTGAGAAAAAGGAATTTATTCTTGTGGAACAAAGAAAACTTGGATTTCATAAATCTGACTTAACATGACTGATGTGTTAATGTCAAAGCATAATTTCAGGTTGATCAAGGTGTTGAGCTGGTAGAGAGACAGCAGTTTTGCCTTCCAAGGTTTTATGTTGCTATTTCCTGGTATTAATACTCTCCCATATCAATTCAGATCACTTAGATGCTCCTATTTAAACGTAAAGAAAAATTCAAAGATTACCTCAGTCAAGCACTATCCTGCTCCTTAACAGCATGGTGTGAAACTGCAAATATCAATGTTGCCAATGGAAGAAAACTAATTTTTCTAAGTTCGCTCAAAATTATAAACAATAAATAAGTATTCTACAGGTCGTACCCTTAAGGAACTCCAAAGGTTTGATGATTTCATTTGTACTGCAAGCATTTCAGGCCAGTCTGGGTAGCAGCTAAGCACACAGACTTTTCTGCCACTTCCATCTACATAACATAGCCTAATGTAAGATCCATGATCGACAAGCCTGCTTGAGGGCTTCAGAGAGCTGGCTGGTTCTCAGCTTGGAAGCTCAGCAGGCAGAAATCATCACAGTACATGCATGTGACATTCAAACTATTGAATCCCTTTTGTGCTTATTTAATTGAATTCTGTATCTTTTGCATCACAGGACATAGCAATTTCAGTTCAAGGGTGATATGCAAAACTAGGAAAATACAACAGAGATCTGTTTTTGCCTTTTTTGAATACATCCTCCCTCTGGCAAGATCAGAAAGACAGGCCTTATACACAGCCTTTATCGTAATGTTTTCCCATCCTATTTTTCATTCCCAGAGATGAAAAGGCTATGTGAAAGCAATTTTAGTAACATTCTTGTGTATGAGATGAAGTTCTTCTGTAGATCTATATGACTCACTGAAGAATGGCTTGATGCAATCCAGGGACTAGCCAGAAATGTTTGCTATGTCCTTCATTACTCAAAGTGATTAAAACTGTAATTGGAAATGGCTTTGAACAGGCCTAACAACTAACCTCCATTCCAATGAGGTCATATTTTTCTGCTGGTATATCTGGCTTCCGCAGTGTCACAGCTTCCCCTCAACACAAGCTGGGAGAGCCAGATCTGCTTGCCTCAGGTTGCTCTTCTGCCTAATGTAGTTAGAAAGGCTCAAGTTGTACCAATTTACAATGACACTCATTGGCTTAGACAAGGACAGCCTTTGATTATTCATCTTTTCCTTATTCTTGCCAAGGCAAAGGAGGAGCAGATGTCAATTTTCCAAAAACCTCCTGTTTTCATGCATGTAAGATTTTTTTTAAGGAAACAGCCCCAAGGTAAGTTAGGCTGCCTGTTATTTTGCACTTTATACATTTAATTTAAAACTATGCTATGTCTTCTTCTGAAAATGAAGGACATGATTTGATGCTCTCTCATACAGTTGTTCTTTAGGAATTAATTCTTGTAAAGAGACAAAACCAGAAAGAATTACTTTTTCCCAGCTCTCAGACAGCTTCCATGTCTTCAAATCACCTTTGTTAACCATGGAAAACACTGTGTAGGGTCAGGCAAAACACAAAATCTGACATTTAGGCTTGGGATGTTTCCTCTGGGTTGTCATTTCTAGACTCTTTCAATTATAAACTAGCAGGTAACGTTATTTTCATAAGCTACAGGTATACTGTTTCATAAACATTCTTTACAATAAAACCTTTGTACTTTACAACTTCGTAGACATTTTTCTTGTCAAAGAAACAGATTAAAACTGATAAGTGTTCTATTTTGCCTCGTAGTATAGAAAAAACCCACCTTCTTTAAAATGAACCGATTTTTTACTGTGCAATTTTACTGTGCAAATCCATAGGAAATTAATCAGCACCTTACGCAAGACACAAGGTTTTAACCAAGGCTTGCTAAATCCGTGTGAACCTTCCTATGTTTTTGGTGGTCATCATCTCCACATCTTGAGACATGGCTTCTAGCAATGGTCACTCTGAACTGGCTTTTCCTTCACTTCAATTTCCCATCCCCAGTTTAAACATGTTTTATTGACAGAGGCCCTTTTTTATAGAGCTCAATTTTGTGATGAAAAGGCAGCAGTGACCATTTGAACTTTTCACTGGGGAGGTCGCAGTCCAGGAACCAACCAAATTTGTGAAAGCCTTTGACCATTTCTTCTACTTAATTGACCAAATCCATCTGGAAGAAGTACACTAAAAGATACAGAGGATTTGCTGTGTTTTGGAGTGCACTGTTACCTTTTATGTCTGCAGTGTGGGGTTTAGTTGACAGGTTTAATTGTTCCCAGATTCAGCAATCCTCATTAGTTTGCATTCAGTGCTGTGTCTTTTATGGATGGTAGATTATTTGACATGACTTGCTATTGCAGAAATAGTTATTTCCAAGCTGCTGCCAAGAGACTGCAAATTATTTTCAACACACAAGTTTATACTTTCACATTCTTGTACCCAATCCTAATGAATCTGGCTTTAAAAGGAAAATTTGGGCATGACTACCTCCTCATTGTAATTTCATACAGATTATCTTAAACAAATGGGGGTGTCTTGAGATTTGCACAGCACAGTTGCCAGGGAATATCCAAATGCTCACTGATTACATTAACAGTTTTGGTCATGGAGGATGTAATTCTCCCCTCTGACAGTTCCTAACAGAAATTTAAAAGGGTTGGTTGCTGAATTGCTTACATTGCATGTTAAAGTACTTTGCTGTTAGACCAGGTAAATTTCAACATTCTGGGAATGATGCTGTTCCTTGTTCTGATAGCCACAGGAACCAGCAAGTATCTTTGTGGTATAATAAGAAGTAACAACAATTATTATGCCACAGCAATAGCTTACATCTAAACTGAGCTAAGCTTGCTTCATGTCATGTTTATGTTCATATCATTCATAGTAATACATTCAGAATCCCTTTAAGGTTTGGGATTTATTTTTATTTGTTTATTTACTTTTTAACAGCCATCCAGTACTAACCTGTGTCCTTCCTCATGTTTCTACACTATTTTTGGAATTGTATATTCTCTTTATAGAAGAACTTTCTATAGAGAGGTGAAAATTGCTGCTAATGCTTAGGCTATGTGGATACAAAGCTGATTTCTTGGCTGCCTTTCATTCTAAATTCCTTCTTCCAAGTTACATTCAGTTAGCTACTCCTTGTTTGAGCAATGTCTGTAGTTATCTTGAATTTTCTGTGACTGTTGCCTGACTTGACAGCGCAAGAAATGATTAGTAAAAGTGGTGTCATATGAATACGGTCTTTATTAAGAGTTCATTTAGTCTTGTCCACCAGGTCTTCGTATTTACTGAACAACTTACTGTTAATTCCTAAAACTTACTGTTTGAGTTATAACCCCTGTTTGCACTCTGGCTTTTGATTTGCCTTTGCTCATCAGGTGTACTTGATTTCATTTCTACTGCCCTGATTTCTAGTTATACTATATACCCAGGATTAATCTTTCATCATTTGCTTTGTGTGAGTGGTTGTGTAGCTATCTTGAAGCACAAGCAGTGCCTACAAATTTCAATTTTCTTCTGTTGTTGATGTCTAAACCAAATACTTGTAATATATGCCTGAATTTTCCCAGTTGATTCTCAACTTAAAATCCATGAAGATTTTTTCAGGAATGAGTGTTCACTAAATGTAGATTGGAAACATAGTCTGCCTGAAAAATTTTTCTGCCTTAGTTGTTTCAGCACCAAGTTGTGATTTAATGATGTTGGAGAGTTTTATGATGTCTGAACAGTTGTGCATTTCATGCTGTTCAAAATACATGTTCAACAAATTCATGGCCTGTAGTTACAACTTTTGGCTTGCTCTGTGCATATTGGTTTACATTAAGTATGAAATGTTTGCTCAGCTAAGTGTCAGCCCCTACAATGTTGATTAGGTCTATCTTGCATTCCCAGCTCATCCACAAATAAGCTGGCAGTAGGTAATAGCTGCCATTAGCATTGGATCCTGAATTCTAGAGTATGCATTGTTTTAACGGATGAAGCAGCTCACATCAAAGTCGTTTTGGGTTGTTTGGGGCCTTCTGGAGAGATGTACAGCTATTGTATCACATGGATGAAGCTTGTCTCCTGTGCTATAGAACTGCTGTCTGGAAAGCATCTGGATTTTGGTCTGCAATGTGCTGTCTGCTTGAAGCACTTTGGCTTACCTTCTCTTTGCATCACTGTAGACTGAGCTAGAGAATTCAGAGTGGCTTTTTCTTGGTGCTTTTTTATATGATGGATGTGTAGACCATGGAAAGTAGTTTACCATTTCCATAAATTGTTAAATCTTATTTATTTATTATGATGTGTCTCAGCTTTCAGCCCTTCCGTTTCCCTAGGTGCCAATTTAACCAAAACAGAATAGTTCAAGTGTCTTCAGTTTCAGCTTGCCAGCATGCAGCCATTACTGAAACATGCTTGGTTGTCTTTTCAAGTTGTTGCTGTGGTTCTGGATTGCTTTTTCCTTGATTTCTATTTCTATGACAACAAAAAATGCCATCAGAAATTTTATTCCTGGGAGATCCTTACTGACTGGTTATCACCGCCTCATTTTTGGCCACAAATTTATCTGACTCTACCATTTAACAATACCTTGGAAATAGAAGTCATTAATGCCTTTGCTCTGAATAAATGTGGTTAGTGAATAGTGAAAATGCATCATAGCTAGACTCCAATTAATCTTTGATCTTATATTACAGTTATAGTTGAGTAGCTTGCAGTCTTCTGCAATGTATCTCATAGGAAATCTTGGATTTTCTTAACTCACTCTTGACATTTACTTCTCTGCATCTCCAGTGTTGATAGATACTGCTGCTTCTAAATCTTTCATCATAACATAGCACCAGAATTGCTTTCAGACCATATTCAGTGATAAATTAATACAGCTGCACACCATGTTGGCAAACCTTGAGTGTTGGTCTGGAGATGAGTTCACTGGTAATGCCAGAGGAGAGAAGACACAATTTCTGGTATGACATGTAATCTGCACTTAGCTACTTTAAGCCTGGTTTAGCTGATTCTGTGAACTTCAGTTAACCATAAGGCCAAGTCAAAGTTAGGCAGAAAAAACAACTGTAACTTTTTCAGAGGATTCCTAACTTTATTGTCTCCTTTATAAAAAATGCCCTGACATTAGTTTCTATATGTCACTCTCAGGCATCCTGAACTCAGTGTGAGTTCAGATTGCTGACAAGAGCATTGTGACTGTATAGATCCATGTTTATTATGAAGGGATAGCCAAAGTTTTGTAGTGTACCTTCATCGAGGTGTCATTCATACCCTATTGGTGGCTTTGCTCTTGCCTCTGCATGGTATAGTCAGAAATATTTTTCTATGTCTAAATCGGTTTCTTTCAATAATTTATCAAAAAAACTGTGGCTAGTCTATAACATGGAAACTTTGATGTCTCTGGAGTTAAGCAGAAACTCATACTCACAGTCTGCACTCCTCCTGCACCCAAGGAGTATCCAGGCACCTGTCAGCTCTAGCTCAAAGCTCAGTGACCTCGGCATTGCTATGGCAGGATGGATATATGGCAGGGTAGCCTTCTCAGAGATCCAAGTGGGACAGTCAGATTTATTGTCTGGTATGCATACAATAAATATTGTAGTATCTCTTTACATTTCTGTAACTATATCCCATAACTGTGGTTGATATTTGCTACAGGAATATATGAATGCTTTCAATGAGCAATTAAAACTCTATCATAGTAGTGATGTTAGACATAAAAAGTGTAAGTATTTTTTAAAATCTAAATGTATCAAAAACATCTATCATTGTAATATAAAGGGAACACTTCAGCATTTTATTAAGAAACTTTTATAGGTAAAAGTAATTGCATTTAGCATAGTGTATTTAATCAACAAAAATTTATGAATAAAATTTTTTTTAATTCATTTCACGATTTTTTTTCTCATTCAAGTTATATTTTGAAAATTCTTTGCTAAAATGTTACATTTTAAAATTATAATGTTATAAGTGCCAAACTAAAGAGGTGATTTGTTAAACTGCAATATTTTGGATATTAACTTTTTTTTTTAAAAAGGGAAATTAATTTTGGAAGAGAAAATTTGCTCTACATAAAAGAGTGCCTTTGAAAAAAAAAAATTGACAGTTGCACAATTTATAAGTAACAGGATAAGTCTTTAATTCCTGGTTTTATTTGATTCCTGGAGATTCAGGAAGACAGTCAGTGAAAATTTTCTAAAAGTTCATTATGTTGTACTATGATCTTTGAAGTGTTGTATATAATATTTTTCAGTTTTCAATGTATTCGAAAGAGACAGACTGAAAAATCACATTGCAAACCTTTTAGTGTTTCTAGACCTATGGAACATTTAACCTTAAATAATTTCAGGAGGCAAAATAAAACCTATAAAAGAAAAAAAGGACAGGAGCACTGCTCATGTGCTGGTGGCTTGTCCATGACAACTGTTGGGAAAGGATCATAAATCAAGTTCTAGGATCACACCAGATTCACTGTAAAACTGGCATGGAGAAGAAAAAGTAATAGGGAGATGAAATAGGTGTTTCCTTGGATATCGAATGGTACTTGGGATAGGAGAAGAACAACAGCCACCATTGCCTCTCAGCTTAACAGAGAGATAAATTTGATGATTTTATTTACTACAGTTAGGGCTCTCTTGCCCTTTGAGATTTCTAACATTACCCTCCCCAAATTCTGTGCAGTTTTGCACCACTATTATCTCCAGAGCTGTTATCAAAGATGTAAAGAGACAGTGACCTCTGGGTCTGCTATGATGCATTTTGGCCCTGATTTTTGTCTCACTAATCTCTTCAGACTGATTCACTAAGTGGAGATTAAGTCCTCAATGTTGACATTCATGCTAAATACAGTTGCTAGGCCTCCTTTCAAAATGTGGGTGTTAAGAATTTGGTTTCCTTTACAGTAAGGATAGAAAAATTAGGTCTTTAGGTGTATAGTGAATGTAGAAAATCCTTGACGACTGTCATGTTGTGAGGAGTTAACAGGTTGGAAGTGACAAGGAAAATTATGACTTTTAGCACACAGGGATATGCAGCCAGCTGGCATTTTGGAGTTACATACACCATAGTCAACAAAGCAATGACTTTGACTTATGTTTTTTCTTCACAGCAAGACTATTACCACCAGGATATGAAATAACCTTTTCATGAGGTCTCCTTGAGTTTTGATGTATCCTCCTTGTAAGGTGAATCATCCACAGCAGGAATGACAGAGTCCCACTAGTGCAGGTCACCCAGTTGCTGATGAGGCCATTTCTTGGAGTGGGAGTTCAAACTCCTTTTCACAGGGGTGATTTGGACACATGCATGATGAATGTTATAACCCTTAAATTCATTCATGGATTAAATGAGGCTGGAACATCATAAGCACCACTGCCAACTCCACCTTTCCAGCTATATTTTCTAGTGACTTCTGCCAGGAGGTAATGTGAATAAATGAGCAGTTTTGAATACTGCAAAAGGTTAGACAGAAGACAAGTGTTAACAGGTAAGTGCTGTAGAGATAATGATGTAAAATTCACCTCTGAGCCTAAAAGTTCTGTGGGAATTTTCAAATGGAAAAGTATCTACAAAATTGGGCAGGGAGTTTGAGAGTATTACTGATGCCAGAAATAGCTGATGTGATTGTAACTTTCCATAGCATGATTTCATCATTAATGACATAAATAACAAATGCAAGGTTGTTGTCTGAGCTACCTTTAGTTTTGTTGCACAGTTTTGTGCAAATAAACATGTATTTTGAGAGTATCAGTTAAAAATTAAGACATTGGTAGAGTTTTTGAACTTAACAAATGGAGAACTTCCATTTTTAGGAACTTGGTAGTCATTGCATCTGAAAGAATTTTATGAAATATGATTAAACCTAGCTTCAATATATACTATCCAAGAGATACCTTAGTATTTGTATTTACTGTCCAATCAGATGCCTGACATAATACCAGTTCTCTCCATAAAGAAAATGAAAAAAAGAAAAAAAGAGTAAAAGAAAGCCATAAGGAAAAACAAAAGGATATACAGAACAAATCATTTCTCTGAAAGCAGAAGAATTGCAATTGGCTTTGAATGCTGTCACAATGCTGATGTTTTCCTAGAATTGTTGAAAGTTTAGAACTTTTTCTTATGTAGGGAGATAATCTGATGTAGACTGCCAATCAGTCAATGTAGTGATGGCTTATGTTTTAATTTAGATTGCTTTTGTGGCACAGTACCATAACTCATACAGATTAAGTTTAAAAAACTCATATACTGAAGGTGGATCTCTGGCAATCTTCAGCCTAAATGCTGCATCTGTAGCCTTGGTTAAAAATACCCAACACAGTATAATGAAACTGCCTTAATTTTAGCTGTTACTTCTATTTATATCTTACGACAGGGGAGGCAAAAGCTTAATTAAACTGTAGCTATGGTTTGCCAAAATTGGAACAATATTTTTAGTGCTGTAAACAAAGATGATAGCATAATGAGAAATAAAGAACGGTGTAATAATGCACCTTTATTTTGGCAGATAAAATAAGAGTATGTTCCCAAAAACAAGTGTTAGGTGAGCCAACGTCTGACACCTGCTTCCTCAAAATGCATCTGGACTTTAGGGGTCTACAAAAATTATTGAGAATTAAGCTTCTTAGTAATGAAAATAATGAACAGAAAATATGTAGCATTACTGCACCATTCCCACCACCCTAAAAAAAAAAAAAAAAAAGGGTAGAAATATTCAGGTTTTCTTTTGTATGAACTGGATAGAAGAATCACCTAACTGACCAACAAATTGATTATTGACTGAGACTGATAGTAAATTTAAAATTATACAAATTAGGCCTTATGAAGATACGACTCTGTATTTGGAAGTTTAGTGTAATCTTCCCTATTACCAAGAATTTCATATCACAGGCAATTTAAAACAACAAAAAAGAAAAAAAAAAAAACACAAAACCCTCCAATACCAAACAAACAAACAAGAAAACAAACAAAAATAAAAAGAAAAGCCACAAACCCCCCCATCCCTAGATTTACATGTTGTAAGAAAAAAAATATTAGGTAGTTCAATGCCTGAAGTTAAATTTTAGAAACCTAAAAAAAAAGAAAAAGTTTTAAACCAATTTAAATTATCCTATGAAATTTGTTTTCAGACACATTTCAATAATATGTGAAATTATTAACTGCATGACCTCACATAGTTATATCTCTGCTAAATTGAAGTTGAATGTCAGTCTTCACTTTTTTTTCTCTTTGATAGCTTTCTAGTAATACAGTAGTGTACTGAATTAAGAGGTTTTGTTATCAATGGGAACCATCTTCTACTCTGCAGTAGACCGTGTCACACAATAACACACTGGAACCATGAAATTTGATAGCATTTCAAAGTTTGCCTCCTTCACTACCTGTTATTACATACAAAACACCACAAAATAAACTTCTATGGCTGTAAGCCAGAGGGGTTTTTTTTTTTAATTATCCTGCTAGAAAAAGTCTCAACTTTGGAAATGGCTGCATTTTTCAATAAAGATTATTGGGTTCAGATTTATTTCTTTCTAATTATAGCTAAAGCATAGTGTTTGTTAATCTGTTACTGAATTTGTAAGAGGATAAGATTTTTATACACGTGTGAAAGTATTAATTCTTAAACTGACATAAGAATATGTTTTCACTTAGAGCTGATGCAGAGAAAAACCCTGAAGTAGAAGATGGTGTGAGAAAAACTATGTCAAAACCAATCTTTTTTTTTTTTTTTAGAGTAATGACCTGAATTTTAATGGACAGATGAATATTCACTATGTTCAATAGAATATTCAATGCAAAATTACAAGGGAAGGAGAAATTGTCCAATATATCTTGGTAGGTGTTAATTTGCATTCTGGCAGCTGGCCAGTATCAGATGACTAGTATATGACAGGTTTACAGAAAACAAAGTACTGGTGTTAAAGCCTAGCAAAGTATTAAAATAAATTAATAACACTAGAAGTCTAAGGGACAATTTTTCCATTCATGAAGATCAAAACCAAAATTCTGAGCCTTAACATTAACTTGTATCAGCTTATATTAATGAACATTCTAAATGACATCAATCTTTAAGTTCACATTTGTCTTGTTATTATTAGGGGGAATTGTCTAATATTTCTTTGTAGGTGTTAATTTCCATTTTGGCAGCTGGCCTTCAGTAAAAATTTTAGTGTTCTTCCATTAGATATGACTTTGACATTTATTCTTAGAAAGGTAAATAGTGTTCTAATGTCTTTCATTTTTTAGAGTATACTTACAAAAAGAAAGATGAAGCAGGCACAGAAGTGATTTGACCTTTCAAAAAATATTTTCAGCAACTTGTTGCTCTGTTAAACTGCTTTGCATAATTCAAAACATGGATACCAAGAGCTAATTATCACATCTATATTTAAATCAGAGTTCACTGGAAATTTTCAAAATCTTGTCACAAACATTTTTGAACAATTTCAAGATGAGGCAGAGTACATGTGGCTGTGAAAGAGAATGCTGATATATATTTATATAGAATTTTACTTAAGTGAACAGTTCTACATATTTAATTACTTGTATCATGGGTGGATGTAGAAATGAGGTTGTTTTACAAATAATTTCATTAATAACATGTCTTTTTACTTTACATAAATATGTTGGCAGCTAACTCAGAGCACTGTTTCCATGACCTGGTGAGAATATCATAGTTTCTGTTTGGGGACTTTAATTTATCTGAGTATTACAGTATTTTCATAAAACCATACAGATCTCAAGTCCCACGAGGATCATTCTGTCCAACTCCCTCCTTCTTCCAGGATGATTTAAAGCTGAACTATATGGATAAAAGCATCATCCAGATGCTCCTTAAACTCTGGCAGGCTTGCTGCCATGACCACTTCCCTGGGGAGCCTGTCCTATGCCCAAACACCCTCTTAGTTAAGAAACTTCTCCTAATGTCCAGCCTGAAATTCACCTGATGCAGCATCATTCGTTTCCTTGAGTCCTGTCACTGGTCACCAGAGAGAACAGATCTGTGCCTGCACCACCTTGAGGAAGTTGTAGATAGTGATGAGGTCTTCCCTCAGACTCTTCTCCAGGCTGAACAAATCAAGTGACCTAAGAAGATCCTTATAAGTCTTGCCCTCAAGGCCTTTCACAGTCTTGATAATCTTCCTCTGGATACACTTAGAGTTTTATGTCCTTCTTATATTGAAGTGCCCAAAACTGCACAGAGTATTTGAGGTAAGGTTGCACCTGCATAGATTTGAGTGGGACAACCACATCTCTCAAACAGCCAGTGATACTATGCCTGATGTCTTTCTGGGTGCCAGGGGACACTGCTGGCTCTTGTTCAACCAGAATCCCCATATATCTTTCCACGGAGCTCTTCTCCAGCTTCTCATTCCTCAATTTGTATGTATAAACGGAATGTTTTAAATTACAGTTACTTCATCTTATTGAACCAGACTGTGGATATTTTCACTTGGTTTTTTTGAGGGTTTTTTGGTTTTTTGTTTGTTTGGGGTTTTTCTTTTGGGGGGGGAGGGGGGTTGGTCAATTAGGGGTGCTTTTTTTAGTGATTTTTGTTTGTTTCATTTTGGTTTGTTGCATGGTTGATCCTTAAGAAGGAGTGACCCACAGCGGTCAACCTCTGCCCAACTTTTATTGAATAAAAAAGCTGAATCAACAAAAAATATCCAACACATTTTCTCATAAGAACACATAACAGCCATCTGCAATAGTCAGACCAAGGAAGTCTGACCATACACTGTAACCAGACACAGAGTAATATTTAGGGTTTTTGTCAAATTCAAGTTTTAAAAAAATTATCTCTTCTACAAAGAAAGAAAACATTATTTAACTATTTGATTAGTGCCTGGTACTTGAAGAATGGGGGAAGCCTGTGAAAATTAGAGTTTATATATGTCTCACTTTTTTTTAATGAAAATAAAATGTTTTTATTCATGCCTGTAACTTGAGAAGCAATAGGCATTTCTACTTTCTAGAAAGTCACAGTTTAAGGAAGGAAAGCTTAGAAAATTAATCCTATTGCTACATAAAGAATTCAAATAGGAACAGTTTTCTCCTTTGGAAATAATAGAATAGACCCCTTGCATACCAGAAGATAAAAAACACTTGCAAGAGGTATGTAGAATAACATAACTAATCTTTACCCAGCACAGGTCAAATTAATGTTGTAAAATCCATCTCTGTGGGGTTTTATTAACCCCTAATATTAGCCTTCATCATAGCTGTTATATGTATTTGAGAGAATGACACCATTGAGGTACTCTCCACATAGCTAAGAGTTAAGAATAACCTTTTTTTAAATATGTAGTTGATGTAGTTGATGTATAATGTGTACTGCACTTTGTGGGTGTTGTTCAGAGATACTAAAAGTGTTATTCATAATGACTCTTTTTACTGGAAAATATGTGCTCACTAACTTAGTTTCAAATGCTGTTAAAAGAAAATCTGCAGACAGAGCAAAAGGGCAAAAGGGTGACATCTGGCATAGCAGACTTTCTAAGATCATTTTGGCACAGAGCCTGCATTAAATGGCAGACGCTGAGAAAAAAATATTGGAATCAAAAGAAAAGAGAATACAATGAAAAATTTATTTATAAACTTTAGCTATTGCAAACCACTCAAAACTAGTCCAAGTGCTTTAGTTTATTACCTGCCTGCCTTGCACTGGGCCATTCTGTGATCTCTAAATTACCCAAAACCAGTTCTGAGGTGTGACATTTTATCAGCCTGATTACAGCTACTCAGTGCAGCATTTTCTAATCGCTATACACTTGATTTCACCTTTTCAATTTTCACCTGAATAAATGATACACAAAAACATCCTCACCATTACCAGACCTCATGCACTTCATATTTCAGAATGGCTGAAAGATGATACACATGCCATGCTGTTTGAAGTGTGGCCAAATGCATTTTATACTTTAAACAAAGACTGCCATGGAAACTATGATGTGCATGTCCTTGGAGGAAAACAGTCCATGAATTTCATCTACACAGGGAAATAAGAGAAAAAGACACATGTAGATCTTATAGCAAATAAACCTACCTAGTGGCAGGGACATTTTTGAGAGAGCATGTCTGACTGAGCAAAAAACCAGAATTAGTGATCTCATTGGCCCTTTTTATTTCACTGAGTTCCTTACTGGACTTCTTTTTTTCAGATGTAACTAAGAAGGAATGGAAAGGAGGGTATCAATTTTGAGTGATCAATAACTCAATGCTTTACAATTCAAAGAGTTAATTCTGCCAAATTTTTGAGTTACTGATTCTTTCTGTTTAGATTCTTTTGTGCATCTGAGAGGCTTTGTTGCCTTTTAAAGCAATTCACATTAGGGAGGTGCTCCTCTGCTTTCTGTGGTATTGCTGAGAAGTCACACTGCAAATTAGCTTTGTAGGTTTGCATTTATGTATGTGCTAATCTGAAACCATAGTGCCTCCCTCTTTTTTGATCTGTCTGTTCCTGTCACCTTAAATGAATGTAGAAATATAACACTACATGAAGTGTAGTATAATAATAGTTATGTGATAGCTAATACAGCTACATAACAGCTAATATAAAAAAAAAAAAAGAAAAAAGAAAAAAAAAAAAGAAAAAAGAAAAAAAAAAAAAAAAAGAAAAACCCAAACCCCAACACTTTTGCATTGTCTTGGGCTTCTTCAACTATTTTTCTCCAGTTGTTTTGCTCAAATCCTTGCCTCATCATATCAGTTCCTCTACATTAGCAGAAAAAAAAAAATTAAGGTTTTTGACCTCTACTTTTGGAATCAGCTTGGACTGATTGGGCACTTGGGGAGCGAGCATTTGTTTATGGTGCCTGATATACTGTGAATTTAAGTAGATGCTATGGAAGTAGTATTCATAGGTCAGGGGATTTTATATTTTTGTTAACAGAAAAGAAAGTTTGATTCTAAGCTCCTCCAGTAGATTTAAAACAATTTCCAAAAACACAGCAAAAGCCATGGAGTAACACAAGCAGTGTATTTGGATAAAACTAAACAACCAAACTAATGTAGTACATTCCCTTTTTGCAGAGGCTGTAAAGAAACTTGGAAAAGCAAGTTCACTTCTACAGCTCTATGATAAGCTGTCAGAAAAACATGCATACATGCTAGATACTTATCTTAGTCCAAATTTATTTACTCAGTTTTTGACAGCATGAGTCATCACTGAGATAAACTTTGCACTCCTATATTAAAGTATCACCATGAAGAGCCATGTTTTGTAAAATTGAAAGGGAAACACAGATTGGACTGTTGCAGTCAACAATTGCTTTGGGGAAACAATGAGAATGACATTAATTCTCCATTGAAATAAATCTTGAAGTCTCAACTTATTTTCCCAAGAACATCTGCCTTTCATCTGATATAAACATAAAATTTGGCAGAATTTACTCATCCTTGCTCAGATGAAGCCAAGAACTAAAATTATCATGAAGAATAATTCAGTGTTGAATGCCGATGGCAGAGATCTGGGCATAAATTTTACAGTGATTTTAGCTAGTGCTATTAATTCTTCATGTTTAACAGAATAGCATGAACAGAGGAAAAACTAATAAAAAATAATATTTGAAAAATATATTGGTTTTTAGAATCCACCCTTGTAGTTCAGAAAGTATCTAAAAACACTTTTTCTTTCCCTTAACTAGAATGCAAGTATCTAAATCAATTTTTAATTTTTTTTTCCTCAAACCTTCTTTTCACCTGTATTTAACTTGTAGGAATGCTAGTTGCTAAATTGGTTCCTAGCCCTTCTTGAAAGGAGTCACATCTACATAGAAAGGTAAAAAGTGGCTGAAAGCTAATAAAGTTCTTTCATTTTTTTTCCTTCAGTGGATTATAAGTGCATAAAAGTAGTTCAAATAAGCTTTGTCTAGGAACGTTACAAAAAGGATTTTTTTAATTGTTCAAATTGCTTCAGATCTGGCTAGGGACTGCTTTTCATCCTCCTCCTCCCATGCTGCAAGAAACTACTACAAGTAAAGCATACACTAATATGGAACAAATTTCTGAACATAAATTTATTTAATTTGAGTTATTAAAAAAATTGGTACTTAGTATTAGTCTATAAATTGCTCTGAATTGGTAGTGAGCTATAAATGTCTAAAATGAAAGGCAGGCAAAAATTCTCTACACACATGAAAGAAGGAAGTATTTCAGGAACACAGAATGCATTTTTCATGGGACTTCTCACCATTTATTAGTGTTCATAAAAGCATCCACAGATTTTCAATTTTGCCCCAACAGTTGTGTTAAGAATTATGTCTGATGGAGGGAAATTACATATTTTCAGCATACTAGCTGAATCACTGGTAGAATGACGCTAATTTTTTAAAATCTCAACCACAACAAATTAATCTATTGAAAATTCTGAAGCTTTACTTTCCTATCAGCTGTGATATAAAAACTGCCTAAAACTGACTAATAGAACTTGCTGTAAGGATATGATCCTAGGTGAAAAGATGTGGGGGAATATTGCTTGCATTTGACTTCAGACAGTTTCTTTGCTGGCAAAGGAAATTGCTTGTGTTCTCCAGGGAAGAAAGGAAACAAAGGCCATACATGACAAAATGCTTTGTCTAAAAGAAGATGGCAAAAATGTCAGTATGCATCAACATTGTCATAGCAATGTATTATAAGTTTAGTCTATTCATTTGGATTAAATTTCATGTTACTTCCTATTCTTTATTCAGCTTATTGTAAGAAAGAGACAATCCCATGACCAATTCATCAATCCAAGTACCGCAAAATTTGGAGTGTGTCTCCACTATCTAGTGATCCAGTGCAGCTCACTGGATATATATAATGAATTTGTTGATGTTGAAGACCACCTCTTACTTTTGCTTCATATTTGATTTGGGTGTTGTGCTCCACTTAGACTTGGATTGGCCTCATGAACTGGCATCCTCACTGCATGTATGCCTCATTTTTTGTTACCTTGTGTCATGGTTTAAGCCAAATCAGCAGCTCAGCTCCACACTGCTACTCAGTCACTTGCCCCAGACTCTTTCCCCCCATCTTGGTGGGATGGAGGAGAGAATTGGAAAGATAAAAGTGAGAAAACTTGCGGGTTGAGATAAAGACAGTTTAACAGGCAAAGCAAAAGATGTGCATACAAGCAAAGCAAAAAAAAGAAATTAATTCACCACTTCCCATGGGCAGGCAGGTGTTTAGCCATCCCCTGGAGAGCAGGGCTCCACCACAGGTAGTGGTGAGTGGGGAAGAAAAACACCATCACTCCAAATGTCCCCCTCTTCCTCCTCCTTCCCCCAGATCTATATCCTGAGCATGGCATCACATGGTCTGGGATGTCCCTGTGGTCAGTTGGGGTCAGCTGTCCTGGCTGTCTCTCACAACTCCTCGTACACTTCCAGCCTCCTCACTGCTGGGGTGGTGTGAGTAGCAGAAAAGACCTTGACTCTGGGTAACCTCTGCTCAGCAGCGGCTGAAACATTCCTGTGTTATCAACACTATTTCCAGCACAAATACAAAACACTGCTCCGTATCAGCTACTGTGGAGTAAATTAAGTCCATCCCAGACAAAATCAGCATACCTTGCCTCTCAATCAAAGCCATCACAGGCCATGATTTTTATTTTGAATACTTATGCTTCAAAGTTTTAAACTATTTAGAGTATTTCAGAATTCCAGTTTAGAGTCCACTGAAAAGGAATCCAGGCCATGCACTCCAGAACCGTCCTTCAAAGTGAATCTGTTCACAGGGAGTGATTGCAGAGTTTATTCTCAAGAACCATTAGGGCTCCAAGACAGTGATAAAGACTCAGGCTTTAATAACTCCAGTTGCATTCAAAATATAGCATAGAAATTGATGGCCCTTAAAAAAAGTTATAAACTCTACTTCCTTTTCCTCCAAATTGACATATAAGTAGCTAACAGCAAACAACTTTGTTTGTTTGGGCTCTTGCTACTGGTTGTACAGGGAAAGTTGCTTGCTTTACATCTAGCTGGCAGGGAATACTGTTTCACCTCTAAGTTACATTAAACCCATATGATTTCCCTCTCCAAACTGAGCTGACTGTGTATTGCCACCATTCCTTGAGGTTGGTTTGTGCTGAAGTTGGAAAAGGGACTAAAATCTACAGACTTAATTGCAGTCTGTAAATAAGGATACACTAATTTGATTAACTTTAGAAGGTGTTTTCCTTTTTTTCTTGTTGTTATTCATCTAATTAAAGTAATTGTAGTTAATTGAAAAGGCATGATTGGCTTAATTAGATCTGAAGATGCAACAAGAAAATCACTAAAGATGAAGATGGAATTGATTTGATGGAAAACTACTCCAAACAAAAGTGTGGTCTGAGCAATATGGATCTCTTTTGAGAAAAGCATTCAAGAGACATAGTAATTTTTTTCTTTGCAGAAGCAATGAACAGATGTAGGACTATTGTACTGAAGATAAGTTGAAATAGTGTTGATTTGATAAATCTGTCCAGCTTTGCCATCTCATATAATGAGTTTCATCTTTCTAGTTGTATTGCCAGCTGCTTTAGTTTTCAAGAGATGGTGGAGATGGAAATCTTATATAGTTTATGGAAGTAGGCTGTACCCAACATTGATCTTTAGGAGGATTTGGGTATGTTGGGGGGAATTTCAGACCACATTAAAATTCACTGGATTTTAGATAGCATGGTGTCTCTTGATTTGATAAGGTCCCTTTATAATAAATTTATATATAGAAAACTAATGGATTAAAATGTTCTGGTTGTGTCCCACAAGAAATTAGGCAGTAGGGCTTTGTTCTTTGGTACCCATCAGAAAGAGGTCCAGACTGATTCCATGGGGCTCATGGAATGAGACCCTGAAGACTTTTGGAGGAGATGCAGCAATGAAATTAGCATAATTATTACTCAGACAAGTTAGCCAGAAATCATATTGTCTGAGAAAACATTTTAGCAGCTTCACTTTGAAAGTGTGTGGCTTTGCTGAAGAGTCAATTTTATGATTAATGATCTACAATCTGTTTCTGAGGGATTTAAGGTATTTCTCAGTGGAAATGAGGTAAAAATGCAGATGTTAGCCACTGTCCACAACAAATAATGTTATAAACTATACAGGGTCTGGTTTTTGCAAGCTCTCACAGGAACACAAGAGAAAAATGAGAATAATTGTCACAAGATTATATTAAAAATTTCATTTTTATTAAATAATTCTACCCAAGGGATGCCAACAAAAATAATTTTTCATTGGCTGGAAACTATATTCGGTGTCTCCAGTTCAGGCTGAACCAAAAAACAACACAAAACACTGTGATATAAAAACCATAAATTTAAGTTTAAGAATTATTCTGATTGCATTGAAAAGCATAGGTTTAAAATAAAGAGGAATATAGCCTAGCTGTATCTAAAAGAAAGGCTCTGGGACCAGTGAAATTTAAATTTTGAACTACCTGGATAAGTAATAAAGACACATTTATTAGTTGCAATTAAAAGCATGCAAACAAAGTAGAAATGAAATGGAAGGAAGTGGCTGACCATACCAGATAGAGCATTACTGTTGTAAACTGATGCAGTTTCTTTGAATCAATGAAGTGATACCATTTACATCAGCTGAGCAATAATTAATTCTCAGGGAAGGAATATCTTCTCTTCTTGCCTGCTTGGAAATTGCATCAGTAATGACATTATTGTGAGATGGAATTTCAAAAGTTAAAAAAAACCCCTCCAAAACTAAATTCAAACACATGCAGCTATTGGACGGATTGAGAAAGACCCGTTCTTTGCCAGAAGACCTCTGCATGAGGAACACACTGCTCTGAGGAGAGCTTATTGGCTATGGCTTATCTCATGTAGCTGCACTACAGAGAGCCTGTGCTGGCTCATGGGCATCAAAAATGGACCTCTCCACAGAACAGTTTCACAGGCATTTTACTGCGTTATCATGGACCAGTCTGCACCCCTGCATATCAATAGGTGTTGTTCCAAATGGAGGTGAAAAAATTTGCCTTTGAAATAGCTCATTTTTTTTTGCTTGACTTGAGGGATCAAGCAGCCTGTAACACAATCTTGTCAAAAATTCTTGGGTCTCTCTCCAGTGCTCCTTGGAAGGGCTGTGGTGCAAAAGATTCTCGCTTGGTTTGTTCTACTGACTTATTATTACTTATTACTAAACAAATTGTCAGTATATTAGTTTTACAGCCTGTGCAAGTGAGGGATAATAGAGGGATGTGATTCAAAATAGGCATCTCCTTTAGAAGAAAAATTATTTAAGAAAGATGGGAATTTTGAATCAATGCATTCCTTTACTGAAAAATAAGTCACAGCTAGTAGTAAGTAGCAAGAAGCATAAAATGTTTGTTTTATTTTAGATTCCTATATTGATATAGGATTAGTATCTGCACACAAATCCTACAAAAAAGTCAGAAATTTAACCTATAAAAGCTGAACTCCCATTTTTAGGGCATAATGTCAAGGAACCTCATCAAAGTGCAAGTATATGATCAAAAATAAATAAGTGTCTTTAGGTCAGTGAATCATAGAACCTGCTAATTTTTCTCACAGTTCCAACTCTGACACTTTCCTCCCTCGGCAAGTTCCTACATAAAAATTTTAAAAAAAAATACATGTAGGGTGGAGGAAATTTGAGAAAGTGAAATATTTTAAGTTAAATGTAAGGGCCTGAATTTCAGCATGACATTTTATAGTACTGAGTATGACTTTTTCTACTTATAGGTCAAATTTGATATTCTAGATCTCCAAGATTCCCAGCTAGTGCTAGAGTTGCTAAATACCCTGAATAATATGGTGTTTCCTGTACTAGGGGCTACAGGTGTGGCTTCTGTGAGAAGCTGCTAGAAGCTTCCCCTATGTCTGACAGAGAAAATACCAGCTGCCTCCAAGATCAAGTCCTTCTACCCCTCGGACCTTGCGGAATTATTATGTCTGTGAATGTATTAAGAACACTGTGCTGTAATGCAAAACTTTACCTGCACTATTTTGATCACATCCAAAGATGTTTTTTTAGAAGTTACAATGACAAGTTGTTTCATGACAGCTGAGCTCTAACCTGCTTTGTCCTTTTCTCAAAACAAAACAAAAACTGTGCAAAATAGAGGAAAAGCAATTTTATGTCAAATGTAAAGCCTTTCTATTACAGAGCTTGATTCAAAAGTGGCAGCTCTTACATAAAAAATGATGGTGAGGAAAGAGTAAATGGAGAAAAACACAGTTTTCTATTTCTACAGAGATAAAAAATATTCATTTGTTTCATGTTTAGGTATTGATAATAAAACATAACTATAAATTTTGAAAGTAATTTTTACACTGTATATAAAAGAGAATTTTTTTTTCCTTAAAATACTGCTATAAAAATTTATAGCAGCACAGCATTTCTAGGAGTAATTACTTTTTTAGTATGATCATTTAGCACCTTGCCTGGTGTGAAGTTCATGGAGTGTGGATGTGTTTTTGAGTTACAAAGTCATACTGAAGTCAGTTTTTTGTAATAGCAATATATTTTGTATGACAACTCCTGGACGTGTCTCCAGACTGAAATCTCCAGTTCATCTGGATAGCTGCATCCTGATAAGTTGGTGTTGAACAGTGCAAGGTCATCACTTTTTTGAGGTACACAAAATTCCTACTGAGCTTCAACTTGGAAGCTAGTTGCAACAATGTACTTGAGAAATGGAAACAGAGTGTGATACAATACACTGACTTTTTTTTCTACAAAATAAAATTGCTTTTTCACACATAGTAATTACTACCTGATAACCATACACAAGCCATTTTTAATGGCACAACACCATATTTTAACATCATTATAAAAATAGTCAATTCTGGTTTTGTCACATAGCAACAAGAAATTTAAATAATGTCACAATTCTTTTCCTTTATTCAGAGAGTAAACATTTCTTATAAGGTTTTAAAACTGCATGGCTCTATGTACATCCCAAAATGTAATTATGTACTTCAAAACAAAGAGAAAGAAAATACAAGCTGACGTGAAAAAGATTTTACGGAACTTCTGTCACAGATATGATATTCACAACAGCTATATTTCCTCTGTTTTCTATGGAAAACACAGGCCACTAGCTGCTAGACAGGAAAGCTCTCAGAGAGAAGGAACAAGCTCATAGGTCATTATTGGTGATGTTTTAACTGTATGATTTTTCTCTCCATGGCAAACCGCCCAGGAAAATGTCACTAACATTTTCACAAATGCTAAAACACACAAAAAGTTTAGAAGTTGGCAAATATCTGGACCACTGCTTGTCTTAGAAAGAATCAAACACAAGATACTTAACAAAGTTCCCATGACAAGGTAAAAGAAAAAACAAGTGAAAAGCAGGCAACAAATTTTCTATATACAGCAGCCTGAAGCATCATCTTGTCTGCTTCCCAAATCTCTTGGAAGAATAAATCTCCTTTCTTAACAATAACCAAGAACTGATAGACTAAGGCATTCTTTAGTGAGCAGGTTCCCTAGAACAATCCTTTTTGAAGGGAAACCTTATTGAATTTCTCCCTTGTCTAGAGTGGTGGCAGTATGCTCTAGATATGAATGTTGGTGTGCACTCTACACACACACACACACACACACACACACATATGCTTGTACATTTGAAATACTCTTGTACATTGTACAAATACTCTTGCATAAACATTTCCATCTTTTAAAAGAAAGCCAGGTGGTTTTTAGTAAATACTTAGTACTTTTCAGTTTGCAAAGCTGAAATTCAGCTCATTCTACTACATAAACCTCAAAGAGTGGTGTTAGAAATCTCTGAACCATATATCTGTAACCCTTGGCTGGCAGAGTCGAAGTCACAGATAAATCTAATGGCATAGGTTAACCCTTAAAATTAGTAACAATATGTGCAATGATTAACTTGTTTCTAATAGGAAACACCAAACAGTGCAATACATGTCATGTCAGTAGACATGTAGTAGCATGTCAGGAACTTATTTCATCAAATGGTGAATAAATCACAATTCTTTCAGTAACTCAATGCTTCTGTGTTTGACCTTAACCAAAACAAGAAGGCAAAAATCAAACTTTTAAATTAACTGATGTTTTAATTCTTTTTAAATGACCCATTTAGTTTGAATTGTGATCAAAGACTTGAGAGAGCTTTTCATAATCCCACATGATTTATGGAAGGCTTTGCAGTTAAGTCACTTGGCCTTAAAAAACAGTTAGTTCATTAATGTTTGAGAAATGATCTGACACACCAGAGATGCAGGTGTATAAAGAAGGCTTACAGCTGTGAGTTGGTTGGAACAAATTCCTGCAATGCTCTGTCCAGATCAAGATGTCATTAGAGGGTTAAAAATTTATTTATGGAGGAATTCCATATTTGCACATGTAAGCAGCTCTTAAGTATACGTGTAGTGACATCCCAAACAAGGTGGTAACCTAGAGATCATTGATAGTCATGAACAGACATACTCTATATCATTTTATTTCTTACGACAATTTGAATTTTACTTTAATGTGAAATAACCAAATTCTATGTGGGATCATCAAATTGTTTCAAATTTAGTATCTCTAGGTGTTCCCTTAGATACATCTTCTACAGCCACTCAGAATTTCTCCTCCCAGTCTGTCTGGTTTCATTTCTTTATTTCTTATAGGTGACAATGTCAATGACAGCTTGATGAATGGACATGGAACTGTGATGAGTTTTCTATGCTCCATTGCTCTCTGTGTCCAGTCTCTGTGTTGTCCATTGTAAGGGTGAGACCCAAGGACTTGTGTTTAGTGAGGGTAGTGCGGCTGTAG
This sequence comes from Coloeus monedula, assembly GCF_965178545.1. NCBI lineage: Eukaryota > Metazoa > Chordata > Aves > Passeriformes > Corvidae > Coloeus > Coloeus monedula. The sequence goes on along the minus strand of NC_138784.1, from coordinate 49,123,440 downwards.
TTCACAGCTTATGAGAGTGCTAGGGATCCTGTGCTGTGAGTAGCACAGAACAGTTCAGTGTGTGATGGAGTGCAGAAAGCAGTTAATTGCTACCCTCAAATGAGACAGTGGAGATGATTGAGGTAACAGGATTAAAGTCTAAGAAACCAACAGTGCAAAAACCAGTGTAAAAACCTGATAGGAGTTTTACTGTGGCAAAGCTGTGACTTCTAAAAGCATCTACAGTGAGATTAGGATTTGAGTGCAAAACAAATTAAAGTCTCAGAGGAGAATGTCAGTAACTAAGATTCAATATTAGACAGAGATTATTAGGTGCATTGAGGTAAACTAGTTACTAAAGTGAACTGAATAGAGGATGTGAGAGCCTGTTTCTTTAAGGAATAGGAACAACAACTTTGTAGAGAAGGGATGCAGAACCTATGGAGGAAAAAAATTTCCTTGAGAATGAAGACAGGAGGGGAGTCCTGTGATGGAAAGGGAATATTCATGTTGGTGGAAGAAGTGTCTGCACTCTAGCAAACGATAAAATCTCAACACCAAAAAGTCAAACAGAAAAAAGAGGTCAATATGTTATCATGCTAAAAGAAAATTGCATATAATGATTCTTCTGTTTAGCTCTGGGTTCCTACCATGTTAAGATGATGATGCTTTTGGGTGAGGTAACAGAATCATCCACCTGCTTGCAGTTTTGTGTATTATATAAAGGAATCATCCACATCTCAGGGGTTTTTTTGGGTCTATACATCACTGGCATCTGACAGCATGCTTGTAGGCTGATTTTGTCCACTTGCTGAATCAGCCTAATGCTTTGGATAACAAAAAAGAATTTTTTCTATGAGATACTTCCTCTGTGAGATGACTAGAGGTACTAGCTAATGACGGGATTACAGAATGGCTACCTCCTATCACAGAGAAATGATTAGGAAAATTCAGTGGTGATTCTAGTGTATCGGAAGAAGTTTTCCCAGGAGATGAATTGACAGAATGAAGCCTCTATGCCACTTGAAAGGCCCCGGTGAGATTTCAAATCTAGTATCATGTTCCATTTTGGTCAACATACTAAGGAAAAATGAACTGAAATCATGCCTGAAGATTTAAGGTTTTTCAGGGAGATGAAGAACGTTAGTCTCAGGATAAGAGATTAATCCAGCAAAAACGAAACATGAGAGAAGATATTACTGTATATGAGTATGCCATGGTGGCAAGCATGTGAGAGAGATCTGCTTTTTAAGATAAAAGATCAAACTGGCATGGGAACAGGTGACTATCAACTGCCTAAGAGTAAGTTGAAGTTGGAATGAGGAGACAGGTTCTAACTCTCAGAGCACAGTTCTGGGCCAGTCTTGCAGGCACAAGTACTGAGGGCAATTCACCCCCAAATGCTTTAAAGATAGAACTTGGAGGGTTTATGAAAGTGATTTCAATTTGACTCGTCTGCAGGGAGCTGACCCAAGAGGTCTCTGGCAGCCCTGTGAACAGACCATATGCCTTTATCTCTTCCTTCAAACCCTTTTGGAGAACTCGTTTATTCTAGGCAATCTTCCCTGTATTACTTACCACTATTCTCTCCCTGCAGCTTCCCATGCGTCCCATGCTTTGTTTCTTTTGTATGGTGTGTTATTATGAACTCCATAGCACATTGAATTTATCTTTCATAAAATGACACTTATTTTCATAGTACTATAGAGATGATTAATAATAATTAATAGTACCATCTGGACTATCAAGCAGTAACAAGTATAAAATCATCAGCCTTTCACAAAATAGTCTTACTTGGAAGGGATCCACAAGGTTCAATGTGTCCAACTCTGAAAAGAATGCCCTGTAAAGGGATCAAAACCATGACCTTGTGGATACTGGTGCCATGATCTAACAACTTAACTAATCCTCCTTTCATCTCAGTCTTCTAGACAGCTATTCCATTAACTCTTAAGTTTTCAAAATATAATTAAATTAAAAAATTCCCTCAGTGAAAATACATACACTGAATAGAATGACAAACTACTTCTGTATATGAATTAATATATGCATAATATAAATGGCTATAAATAATGCACACTAAGTCTATATCTAAAATAAATATTAAGTGAAAAAATTCAAAATAATTGAAATAATGGGACACGATGAATCTAGTATGCTGTGTTACTCTATGTCATTCAAGAAAAAAACCTTATGAAAATTTGGTTATAGTGGCTTGACCCTAGCTGGATTCCAGGCACCCACCAAAGCTGCTCTATCACTCCCCTATGCAATTGGACAGGAGAGAAAAAATTTAATTTAACAAAGGGTTCATGATTTGAGATAAGGACTGGGAGAGATCACTCACCAAACATGGAGATGGGCAAAACAGGCTAGAATGTGAGAAATTGATTGAATTTATGACTAACACAATCAGAGCAGGATAATGAGAAGCAAAATAAGACCCTAAAAACACATTCCCCCCACCCTTTCCTCCTTCCCAGCTCCACCTCTTCCCCCCAGCAGCACAGGGAGACAGGCAATGGGGTTACAGTCATCACATGTTGTTTCTGCCTCTGCTCAGGGAAAGGAGTCTTCCCCCTGCTCCAGTGTGGGGTCCCTCTCACGACAGACAGTTTTCCATGAACTTCTCCAACAGGAGCACATCCCACAGGCAGCAGTCCTCCTGAAACTGCTGCAATGTGGGTCACTCTTCCATAGGATGCAGTCCTTCAAGGATGCATTGCTCCAGTGTGGGCTCCCCATGGGGTCACAAATCCTACCGGGAAACCTGCTCCAGCCTGGCCTCCTCTCTCCACAGGTCTGCAGGTCTCTGCCAGGAGCCTGCTCCAGCATGGGCCTCCTATAGATTCACAGCCTCCTCTCTGGCATCCACCTGCTCTGGTGTGGGTCTCCTTCAGGGGATGCAGGTGGACTTCTGCATCCCTGTGGATCTCCGTGGGCTGCAGGGGGACAACCTGACTCACCATTGTCTTCACCAAAGGTTGCAGAGAAATCTCAGCTCCGGTGCCTGGAGCACCTCCTCTCCCTCCTTCTCTGTTGACCTTGGTGTCTGCGGAGTTGTTCCTTTCATGTATTCTCACCCTGCTCTTCTCTGGCCAGAATTACATCTGCACAATAACTTCTTTTCTTCTTCTTCCTAAGTATGTTATCACAGAGGTGTTACCATAATTTCTAATTGGCCCAGCCTTGGCCAGTGGCACATCTGTCTTGGAGCCGCCTGACATTGGCTCTGCAGGACATGGAGAAAGCTTCTCGCAGCTTCTCACAAAAGCCACCTCTGTAGCACCTTCGCTACCAAAACCTGGCCACACAAACCCAACATACTGGTTTAGAATGGAAGTGTTCATAGTTAATTTAATTTGGAGTTCTTATGATTATGCCAAAGCCAATGACCTTTAGAGGAAATCAAGCATGTTGCGATCTGGAAGCACACACTTAACTAATGCCTGTGGTACTAACAAAAAACCACACTAGTTTCTGTTATTTTTTGTAGTGCCAAGTGGGATTAATTCACTTTCATTTTCATTGTCTGCATATTATTTCTCCTGGGTTTTGAGGTAGTCTGTTGTCTAAAGGGAGGGCAAACACAATTCTCATGTCCCTGCAGATAGGTGTATTGGCCCGTTTTTCTCTGTCCTTCTGTGTCACTTCCTTCTCTACTGTTGAGTCATTTAACCACTATTGACAAGGCAGCAGTGCTGTAAAGTGCTATTCATGCCCAAGAGCCCCAAAAGCAATTTTCCGCAGAACCTTTAAAAAGCAGCAAGAGTTGAATGAAAAACCTACAAATCAGAATTCTTGGCACATTAATAGCAGTGATTCATTGAAGCAAATTGAATTGCTTCATGAAAATTAGTTTTAACGAGGGTGAGGGTGACTAGGTACTACCATACTACCTTGGTTGTCACAGTAGTCACACTGATGAGCTACATGTACCGTTCCCCCGAACTGTCTGTAGTTTATGTAATCATAACAATTAGAGAGACGCTAAATTTAAACTTAATTTCCTCAAACAGTGTTTATGAACAAAATTTCAATGAGTGTTAATGACAGAAGAACTAAACATAAAGTTCATTCAATTTCTATGATCGTTTGGGACAAAATAAAGACGGACCCAGTTGCCAAAATTCTTAAATGCCCTGAGTTTTTAACTGATTTTAAATAATAAACTAACTAATGGGTATGCTTTTAAACTAAAAAAGATGCAGTAGGGATATGTAGTAGCATACCTGATACAGTTTCTGTCTAAAAAAAGTGTATTTTTGCTCTATGTAACAGACATATTTGACTTGACAACATTTGTGATTGAAAAAACCTGTCACACAGTAGTGTGAATTGCAAGATGGCACATCCTCTTGCAAAGGAAATTTTCCTGATTGAAAGCTATTTAAAAGTCATCACTTGAACCACAATGTCTAATGTTGCCACTAAATAATTTATTGAGTATTTCAGAACAATTTTCTCTGCAATGTTATAATAGGTATAATTTATTCAGAAGCCTTCTAGGCATCATTATTAATGTGATGCTTATAAATGTTATCTTAGTTTAAGGAATGATAATGTAAAAGGTAATTTATAAATTGCTACTGAGCAGCATCTTTTCCATTTATTGATGAAGTAGCTTTGTTTCATAGAAAAATTTTCTAAAGTTCTTGATAAGTTTTCCTGTCAAAGACATTGAGAAAAAGATCAGCTCTGCTGCCAGTTTCATGTAACATATTTTTGTACTACTTAGCTTACACTCTTCAGAAGAAACAGAAACTCATCAAGTATCTGTACTGATAAAACTGGAGGAGAAAGGAGGAAAACCTGTGTATATCTCACAATAACTGGTCAGAATATTTCTTTATGCCTTATGGAAACACTTGATGAAATGATTATTATATTTCTTTTCAGTTTCCATTATTTTTGACATTTACCACAACCTCATATGTTGCTTTATAATTGAATATATATTCTTCTGTCCTTGTTAGACAATCCCTAGGGCTGACACAATGACTAGAAACACAGGGTCAGGCTTATCACTGTCCTTCGGCAGTACAAAAGCAGCTGCAAACCTGCCACAACTTGACACTTAAACTAAGTTTTTGTCTGTCAATGCAGATGGTTTCAGAGTAACTTTATGTCACTGCAGAAACATGAAAGAACCAAAACATGCCAGTGAATTTATCTTCCACTTACAAATCAAACTTAGAAAAGAAGGTGGAGACAACCTGATAGGTTTAGCCCTATGGTCCATATACTGAAGCCTGAGTTTTTGCCATTGATTTTAATGTCTGAGAGAAAGCTGATGACAGGTTGTTGCTAAAGCAAGAACACATTTCAGACCTGATAGAATCCCATCCTAATAACAATTTTCTCTACGGACCAAGATTTTGGAGCCTTTTATTCTCTAAAAATGGCTGTATGAATCATATTTCATTCAAACCATGTAAAGTGATATGTTCAAGTTTTCCCAAAGATCTCAGTTTCTTATATTGGGGAGTTCACCTCCCAGTGAAATAAGAGATTCAGAATATCTTAAAATCACCAAAACACCATTTTGTTCAGAGTACAACTTTTTTAACCTCCGTCTTCTTCAGCTCAGAACTCAGTGAAACTTGACTCATTTTTGACTTATTTTGCCTTACAACTTGGTCTTACAATTTTAGATCCTGTAGTGATTTACAAGTCTGAATTTACTGCTTACACATTCTTGCAGTAGATATCATTTGTGCCTATACACTGAGTAGCATTTCTTATAATGCTACCAATATGATACTGGATTAAATTCAAACTGATCTCCACCTTCCAGCATCCTTTCTAAGAAAAGATGAAGGCCATCTTTACCCCATTATCTGGATATTTTTCAAAATATGATTCCAAAAAAAGAAATAATGTCCTTAATTTTTTGGCTTTATATTGCTAATGTGATTTAGACATAGACAGTCTTTGGTGGTGAAACTATGAACTGAAGAATTTTGTGCAATAGTTCCAGCAGTGCAGGAAACAGCACCTGTCTAGTAACAGTTACTACAGAAGCTTGTGTTGATCTTTGTGGCTCTTCTGATCACAAAACCTCTCCGGTTTATTAAACAGTAGGCACTTTTATCCCTTGATTTCATTAGGAACAGGATCTGACCCAATCTATCACTTGCAAAAATAGCCATAGGAAATTAAAGGCTCAGCTTGTTTGTTCATATTTAACATCTTCCCTTGCTCATGTTCTCTGCCAGGTACTCCAGATGAATATTTTGGGTTGCCTATGTTGCTACTGCTGAAAAATATACAGCCAGTACACTCAATCTGTCGTGTCAAGTACCATGCAAAAATGAAAATAGCTGAAGTATTTATGACTAGGCAGAGCCCTTGGGATATTTTCCAGGTCAAAACCTGTATTATTTGCTGATATTGGTTTGTAACATTTTATTTATGGTGAATTTTCTGTTTTCCTTTTAAATATATTATTCTTTATATTAAGTTTATATTTACACATATTGACATAGGTCCCCTAAAATTCTTCCATTTGTCAAAACTTTGCTATGTGTCCAGGAACTTCTAAGTTGCTTGATGAATTGCATTAGGTACAGAAACTTAAAAGTGATGTTATTTAGACTATCCTTGTCAATCCTGGACAAGGAAGAATTTGGGTTTCCTGACATTACCATGCTGATCATTTCATATTGATTTTTTCTTCAATATTCTTTCTGTGTATGCAAAGGAAATTGCGAGCAATATTCTTCCTTTTAATGCTTCCACATTATTTCAAGATACATCACCATTTTTTAATAAATCCTTAAAATCAAGCACTATATTTTATGGATATAAACTTACAAGAGAGGCAAAGGCAGCTGTCAATCTATACCTGTACTGTCAGGATGGCAGGTGTTATATATCACTTCGTGGTGGAAATGCTGCTTTTTTAATACAGCCACATTATTTCCATGTTAGGGCCTGAGTCCAGTGTAGGCAATGGAACTCCACTGATCTACTAAAAATCTAGCGTAATGCATTCAGTCTACAATAGAAATTTATTCCTCATTTTAGAAATTTATTTATTCTTCTGTTTTCTATTTAAAGCTTTTTCAAATTAATTAAACCCATCTCCTTATCCAAAATTTAATCCAATTAAGTTGGGAAAGAATATGATTTCGTTTTGTTTTCCCTATTCTTGTGAACTTACAACTGCCAACTACTCGCATTATACAATGGCTTTACTGGCTCTGCTTGCTTTAAAGATCTGTACATTCTTCTATTTATGCTACCATATCTGCATTTGAAATTGCTGCCATCTGCCTTTTGACTTTGGCTTAATCTCATTGATTTCTATGCTGCTTTCTGACACTTAGACTTTATGAGTATTAATAAAGATTTTACTCTTTCTATCTCTTCCTGAAATATGTTCTGATTTTTTCATTACTCATGTTCTGTTCAATAGTTGACTGCAATCATCTTTCTTGAACTCATTACATATTCTCTGCAAATGTGCCTTTTAAATTTTAATATCTTCAGCTCCTGTCTTTCCCAGATAAAGTATGATGATGGACTATGAAACTGTATGAGTGCTACGTAGGATAATTCAGAATGTATTTTCAATACTGCTTCCTCATGTAGATGACACAGCATTCTCATTTCATTAGAGCATCAATGTGTTTTCTTTTCTCCAATAACTGCTGCATGGGATGAAAAAGAGTGACTACATTCCCAAACAGTCCTTCAGTCACATTTAGCAACTCAAAAAATACTCTTTTTAAATATTAAGGCATTATTTGACAACAATATAAAATATTACACATAATTACCTTACAAATAATATCAAAGCAGGTATTGCATGTACTGTTTTTGTGGAGAGTATATTATAGAGACAGAAGTGCACACAATTTACCTTTAAATCAGATCCTCTGGGAATATTACTCTAATATAAGAAACAAATATTTTCATTGAGATTTCTAATTTATAACTTTGGTAACAAAAAACCTGTTTATAGCTTAATGAAAGGTCTGGGCTCAAAGAAGTCTTTGAGACAATTGAATATCTCCGCACACCTCCACATATACCTTGAGTAGAAGTCAGGTAATGGTCCTTTCATATTTTTTCCACATACTTAATACATTTCTTAGATGCATTTTTAGTCTCCATCTCAGGAGCCCACAAAACACACAAACATGCCTGCGAGTGTATTTTAACCAGTAGTACATTCTGTTTCATCCTTTCAAAATGATACCTTTCTTTTTGTTGAACAGTTTCTTATTGACAGGAATGACTGCTAGGCTTCCAAATCTTTTTAGCAGCCTACAGGAGATTCTTTTCAGTACTTCTAGAAGCCCATCCAATACTGGCTGATACTGCAATTAGTGACTTAATCAATTCAAAAAATGGTAACTTAAGTCCCTGATCGGAGTTCTAACTCTGCTGTTGTTCCATTTCAATGGCATTGCATTTCTTCATGTATCTTCCTGTATTTCCATAGTTGCATAATTGAATATAAAGCAGACTGAAGAGGATCCATATCAAATGATGTTAGAAGATCATTCAAAATGTTTACGGCCTCTCTTTTTTTTTTCCCAAGTAACTCCTGGCTTACCTTAAAGCTATGTTGCTAGCATAATTTAACTTTTCTTTGCAGTATTATCTTTCATGTACAAAACTCCAGTATGGGCATATTCATGACAACATCAAGTAATTTATCCCTCCCATATAATAATTATTTTGCTCTTAAAACTTTCTGACTTAGGCTAAGTCTCAGTTGTCTCCTTATACATTTTTATTGATTATTGTGGTCTGCAGCAAAGCATCAGTAACACTATGAGCTCTACAAAGCATATATTATCATAGAACAAATGATGGGATAGAGCAAGAAGAAATAAAAACTATAAATAAAAATCCAGATGATAAAATCTTTCAGTAACAATGGCTGATATATGCCTATTGGTTATTATATGACTCTAGATATCAAATAATATATTACTCAATATAAAGTAGACCCCAAACCTTATCTCAGTTGTAGCAATAGTGAGAAATCATATGACTGATCTAAAACATTGGTTAGTTAATATAAAAGATACGTCATTATAGATTTTTGAGCTTATTTGATGCTGTTGATTATTGAAGGAGACAAATGATGGTAGATAAAAAGAGTTTTACTTTAGTTGCATTCTTTCCACATAACCAAAACAAAGTCACGATGATGTGACATGGGTCTCCAGGGTGTTTCTCCTATATGTTTGGCAATGGTTACTTAGATATCAGCCCACAATATCAATGCCTTGACCTTGTTTTCCATGCTCAGAACTAGGAGCAACTCTGCATTCAGCACTAGAGAACTATTCTGAACTCCAACGTGATGCAGTGGAGCCCTAGTCATGACAGCTGCTGAGCTAAAATACTCATACCATTTATTGAGGATGGATTCAAATTGTTGCATCATCTAGTTAGAGCCACAAAAAAACCCCCAAACTTTAGGTCTCCCAGTGGTCAATGCAAGATATGTATAGTCATTGAAGCACCGTGCCTTGCCAGGAGAATATAGGTGATATGAATAATCTTCTGAGGTAGAATTTCCATGGACAAAATTCATTTGTTCACAGATAAGAATTTTGTACCATTATTGGTACACCAGAAAATTTTACCTGTTCTTTATTTGTCATAGTGGGACAGGTCTCCTGTAAAGTCCATGTCTCATAGGATTATACTGGGTTTAGATGTCTACATCAGCATGACGTTCCTAAAGTAAACACAGAGAGAGATGAAGAAATAAGGGATGTACACAAACTGGGAGAAAAAAAATTAATTTGGCTAAGCAGATACATTTTTAAGATCCTATGTTAACTGAAAGAACTGCTATGGATTGGCAGATATACTAATGGATTCATCGGTAACACATGGTGCTTCTAGAGGCACAGCTGTTAGCCAAGTGCGATCACCAAAGGAAATCAACTTGGCTGTGTGTTTAGAGAACTAAATCCTACCTCAGCTGTTTCCCTTTCAGTGTCAGTGAGCAGTGCTCTGAAATTGTTGTTGCTTAGGCAAAAGAGCTTAGTGTTATCTGAGATACTTGTTAATCTGTGTGCTTCTTTTTTTCATTTTTACTGTCTTTCATGAGAAAATTTCAAGTTACTGTACAGAAGCATGTGACATCAGATATGCATTCATCATTGTTTTCTCAGGGGGAAAGTAAGGATTTACGACTTCTCCATTATTGTAAAGTATTGAAGCTAAGAAGTTTATAAAGGGATTGGAACAACTTTCGTACAATGAGATTCTGAGAGAGCTGGAATTGTATAGCCTGCGTACAGAAAGTTCAGGGAGGGGCACCAGTTCTTTTCCAAATGTTTGGGCCACAGAATACAGTGGCCACTAAACACCTATCCCTAGAAAATGGATAGATCCTATAAGCCAGGGAGGTTGGGTTCAAGTGAATAAATGCTTCTGTCATGCATGCTTCTAGGTCTTTAGCTTCTGACATAATGGCTCAGGGCATCCTGCCTGAGCCTCAAGAGCTGCTGTGCCAGAAGGATGTAGGCATCCTGTAGAGCCTCTGTCATGACTGGCAGAATCATGTGGGTGCAGCAGTTCTCTTAGGACAACTCAGACAGCACTACAAGCCTTTTCTACACCTGTAGACAGCTTAGTAGGACCTGAATCTACTTCTAGGCTCTATTAAATGTATTGACTAGATCATCACTGATTATGATGGGTTCTTAAACCCCTGTCATCTCTCCTGTCTCTCTAGGACATCTAACACAGATATTTAAATTTAGATCTCCTATTATGAATACACCCTCTTCCTGTTCTCCACACTGGCATGCTAATGTTTTTAAGCTATCTAATTTCCTAGAAGATTGTAAAAAAAAGTGTAATTAAGGCCATAGTTTATGGAAATCTGCAACTAGAAAGAGAGAAGAAACTGGATAGGTCATCTGGAAGACAAGGTATATGATGAGCATTTAATGTAGACTTGAATTTATTTGCTCAGGAAAAGTAATTTTTTTCCCTTTTTTTTTTTTTTTGGTAAGGAATACAGGTGATTTTGGAAAGGTGCAGATAATTGGGAACCCTCCAATACTAGCATTTGTTTTTGTTGAAATGGAAAGCCATAATGAATAACAATAATAATAATAAACATCATTATCATAAACACCTCTAAAGAAGTACAATATGCCAAGACTTGAATGTGCCCTCGGAGTTTTAAATAACTGATATTTAGAATTTTTAAATGTATGCTATATAAAATAAAACTTAGGAAAACTGTTGAAGTAGCCTATTATGTTATTGAAGTTATCAGATTACAGTGCTGCAGATATTAAAAAAAAAGATGGTAATTTAAAAAACAAGGTCATTGGCCATGTGTTAAAATTTTCTACCATTTAGAAGTTGACTGGATAACAGAAAAGGTGCTCTTTATTTCAAAGCAAACAAAGCAATTAAATGTTTAAATACAAAGTAATTATTTAGGATAAGTATTCTATATCCGTTTGTATCTGGGTATATGGAAATTTCCACATGAAATGTTGAGTACTAAAATGTCCATATAAAGAAGTAGTTTGAATAAAGGGGTCTATTATTATATACTCTTCACAGTAATAGTAGTTAATATTTTTTTATTATAACCAAAACCACCAGTATGGCCTCCTTGCTCATATTTTCTTCGTCTTCACCTTTGACAGCACATTGATTGAACTGAAGAACACGGCTTTACCACAATTTAGAAAGAGCCTTCTCTGTCCTAGCCCAAACAGTTTTCTGCCACTTTTTCTTATCTATCAAAAAGCCTCTGTTTCCACTTTAAACTTATACCTTTAGGGTTACAGATGCTTTGAATAATTAACAAAAGCCAAGTTATAAAGGTCTATGAATTCATCTCAGCTATCATTATTCACTAGATATCTGGTTGACTGTGTTTTCAAGACACAGATACACATTTTTTCTTACACTAGACAATGAAAATTGTACAACATTGGGCTGTACAAGATAACATAAAATTTTAGCAAGGTGACTTTTAACAAAAAGATTATTCTCTGAATGGAGATACAATGCAAGATTTAGAATTCTAAACCTGTTGGGTGAATAATAGTTCAGACTTCTAAAACTAACTTTATACTATTGATTAAAAACTTAAGAAAAAGATTAAAATATTCTACTGCACACACACACACAGAAACACTAAAGTGTTTTTATTAATTAGGACACAATAATGTTTCTGTGAATTATTTTCAAGATGGTAGCAAGTATTTAACTAAAATTTTCTGAATATCGCAAACGTCACACCTGTTTCAATACTGCAAGATGTTGAAACTCATTCTTTCTTGGTAAATTTCTAGTCAGTTTTACAGGATTAATTGCATGTTTTATATTTAGTAGAAATAATGGTTATATTTTTCAATCAGAAGCTTTAAATAAATAGTTCACATATTATAATTTACTTAAAATTCTTTTGGATGACATAATTGCCAATATCATAGTAGGAGCCTATGCGTAGAAAAGTCAATTACCTTAATTAAAGTGATTTGAAACTGAAGGAAATTAGTGTTTTCTTTTTAATCAAATTTTGCCGATCTTTTAGAGAGCCCCAAAAAAGTGATTTTTAAGATATAAAGAGAAGATTTCTTTGAGACTTTGTGGATTTGTGATTTTTCAAACAAAACAAGCCTGATGGAGTTGACAGCTTTCTGTGACGAGGTAATGGACTTTGTGGAATAGGCAAAACAGTAAATGCTGTTTACCTTGCTTTTAGTAAGACATTCAGCCTGTTCTCTCATAGTATTCCTAGAACCATATACATTGAATATTGGCCGGATAATTAGGTGGAAAACTGGTTGGACTTCTGGGATCCAAAACCTTGCCTGATATCTGGGCATGAACGGCATCCTTCAGGGACTGATATAATATCTGATGATATATAAGATGTCTGTTAGTGGCCTGGATCGTGGGATGGGATGTTAACAGTTTTTAGGTTATACCACTGGAGAACACGTCTTCTATGTATTGAATGATCTATATAGGCTGGAGAAATATCCTGGCAGGTATCTCAGAAATTTCACCAAAGGCCAAGTCCTGCACCCTGTTTTCAGTAAGGAGTTAACAGAACAGAAAGCACCTCCAGGAAGTGCTTTGTGGAGTGCTGATAGACTGCAAACAACCTTTGGCAGCAGGGTGCCCCTGAGGTAAAGGAGGCCAGCTGCATACTGGGCTGTATGGACAAGAGAGTAGCCATGGCACCTGTGGCCACATGGAGAGAGGAGCTCATGGCAGACCAAGTTTTCTGGAAGGATTTGTGACCTGCAGGGGTCCCACACTGGAGCAGCCTGTTCCTGAAGGACTGCACCCCATGGAAGGGACCCATGCTCAAGCAGTTTGTGAAGAACTGCAGTCCATGGGAAGGACTCACGTTGGAGAAGTGGAAGACTCTCTCCTATGGGAGTGACCTCATGCTGGAGCAGGGAAAAAGTGTGAGGAGTCCTCCCCATGAGGAGGAAGGACCAGCAGAGACAATGTGCTATAACCTGACTGCAGACCCCATTCCTGTACCCCTGTGCCTCTGTAAGGGAGGAGGGAGAGAATTCAGAATTAAAGTTGAGCCCAGGAAGAAGGGAGAGGTGGAGGAAAGATGTTTTTGAAGATTTCACTTTATTTATCATTATTCTTCCCTGATTTGATGGGCATTAAATTAAACTAATTTCCCAAGTTAAGTCTGTTTTGCCCGTGATGGTAACAGATATGATCTCTCCCCATCCTCGTCCCAACCCATGAGATTTTTTATTTTCTCTCCCCTGTCCAGGCAATGAGGGGAATGCTAGAACAGTTTTGGTGGGCACCTGACATCCAGCCAGGGTCAATACACCACAAAAGTCCTTAAGCATCCTTCTCTAGCTGGAACTGCTCTAAATAGGAGATTGGACTGGACAGTCCTCAGAAGTCCCTTCTAACCTTCATGAGTCCATAAACCATGTATCAGTGGTTTTAAGCTGTTCATTCCTTGAGTGATACATATCTCTCCAACTAGTCTGTTGGAAGGCAGACTGTGGTGTTCAGTTGCCTACTGGAATCAACCCACAACAACTAGGTTTTCAGCTTTTAATAAACTTGGTGTGTCTGTGCAACACAATTTCCCATCCTGTATGTGAAAACAAATGGAAACATGTTGATCAAAAGGAGAAAGGCAGTAAGATTATGCACTGTAGAAGGATATTTCTATTACTGAATTCTCCCAAAGGATTGCAACATGATGCATAAAATTACACTTCAAATTGTCCAAATGCTTACACATATTTGTCTGCTTTCACTTGATTCTAAAAGAAAGTAATTAAGTGGCATGGGTAAGGTGAACTGACTTCCTAAACACAAGTAACATCTGTGAGCATTTAGAAATGATAGTAATCGGAGTGATGTTTCAAATTTTTTTCTCACCTTCACTATTTCCCTTTAGGTTGTGAACTTATTCAAGTGAGTTTACAAGCACGTTATTGTTCTCCAGAGTTCAGATAGCTGCTAAAGTGCTCACTGCAGCTTTACATTTAAAACAGGTGTTATAACTCCCTATGGAGTAGTAAAACATTATGCCTTTCCCCCATTTGAGCATACAGAAGAATACTTTTAACACCTTTGTTATTGCTGCTATTCAAACTAATACATTTACTAGTCAAAACCAATTGCCATTGCTTTGTAATTAGAAAACAGTGGGGAAAAGAAAGCCCTCCATAACAAAGGGGCATTAGGATTTTCTTCTTTGTGTGGATATGCACAAAGGACAGTTCTGCACAAAAATTTTACAAACTGACTCAGAAATACTCATATAATCACATGCTTATGACCCAGCAAAACCACTAATGCTACTTTGCAGAGGTAGAAGAGCTTTGGATTCCAATAATACTTCAAAAGTTAGTTTCAAGTCTAGTCAATTGGAAAGCTATTAGCACTTGCACATTACTCTGATTTCTACAGAAATCTTCTCATGAGGACAAGCCAAGCACACAGACACAATGCATGTATGAGGAGATTAGAAGGATAAAAATACATCATCTGGGGGAATAAGCAATGTTAGCTTAAAAATATTGCCACCATTAGCCTGAGACAATGGAGTATTTTAAATTAAATATTAGTCTCTGTACTTAACATATACAATGAAGGTAAAAGAAAAGCTTGCGGTGTTTACAGTCTAGCTTGTGACACTTACATTGAAAACATGAGGATAATTTAACTTTAACTTGAGTAAAAGTTAACACATATTCTGACTAAAGAAGAATGTTCTGAATTCGTGATTTCAACCACAAGAAAACATGGAGATATGAGTTGCAGTAAGAATTACAGAATGATAATATATTTTCTTAAAGAGAAAGGAGTGACAAAAGCCAGGTCCAAAAGCAGGGTTGTCACTTCTAGTATCCCTTTGGTCAAAGTGATGACCAATGTATTTGTCTTTGCATTGACAGTGGAAAAAGAGATGATATGACAAGTAGAAGTTGGCTACTCTTGCAAAAAGCGTATTCCACACTACATGAGATACATTTGCATGACAGCAAAGTGCATTAAGAAATGTCAGGCATTATTAAATGCTATATATGTTTCTTCTTCTGTATGTCTGTCAAAGTTGGATGCTTCAAAACTCCCATAATGCAAGACTCAACACACTCATAAACTTCACCAGGTTAGGTGCTTAATTTAAATTATTCATCTAAGCTTATTCTTCAGGTAGTGAGTGTGATAGGCACTTCTAGAAGGCAACTTTTTCTTTCATAATTTTTGGGACAATAATATTCTGATAAGAGCAATTAAAAGTAGTGGATCATCTTACAAAAAATTAGTTGGGCAACTAAAATATTTTGGCATTAATATTATGCACACAATGGATAAAATTTAGATTGTGATTTTAAAAAATGTCAAAGACATCTGAGAGAAGTTTATTTTAAAGACAACAAAGTACCATAATGCACTAAAAAGAAAGAATGCACCTTTGCAGGCGTTTAATAGACACTATTTGTCATAGCTGGGAATTGGTACTATCCCACTGAAATAAATGGGAAGTCTAATTACACTGGATCTGAATCAATCCCTTTGAAAACCTTTATACCTCCATGAGTAATGTAGATGCTCTTTTTGTATAGGGTTTTTCTTTTGCTCAGTGATCTCCTGTACATGCCTAAATTTGAATAGAAATAACCTGGTTCATTATCTCCACGATTTTACATCAAAATACACCAATATCTCTTTGTATAAAAAAGTTCTGGCTAGTTTGGGGACACAATCCATAAATACTTTTCTGTATTATATTTAGGACCTTGATTGGATGGACAAAAACATTCGGTCAAGTCTGAGCTTTACTGAGTGGTATTTTACTTGTTAGTTTTACTTGAAATCAATGTGACTACTCAATGAGTAAGGAATGGCTACTCAGCATGTGCAGTGAAATGGAATCTCACCTGTGATATATCACTTCTGATGAAAAAACAGGATATTAAACAAGGTGCATTAGATGACAGTAATACCCAGAATGCTCTTCTAAAATTAGCTTTCTTGAGTGACAGATTATTCTCTGTTGCAGACTCCAAGATAAAAAGGTCATTTGAAATATATTATAAATTCTTGCTTATGTGTCCTGTTACCTTTGCATTTTCACATTCATCTTGTTATAATCCCCTGCTTTACAATACAGAATCTAAAAAGTAATCTTATTCATCTTTTTCTGCAAGCTGCTGTTTAATTTCCTTTCTTTTTTTTTTTCTTCTTGCTTCTGCATTCCTATTCTTTCCTAGTTGCTAGTTTTACTTAATTAAAATATAAAAATGTCTCTCACTTCTTTACAACATCAAACTAATTTAATCTACCTCATTCTCTGCATTTGCTGCAGGCAAATTCCTTGTCTAAATACCAGTTGAACATTGCATATAAATCTGTGTTCCCATCCCCCCCAGCTGCAGTCTTCCTCTCTTTGTAGCTGTAATGGTAAGAGATTGAAGGAGCCTGGAAGGACAGATGGGGCAAGGTTCTGGGGATAACTGACCAAAGGCAAAGTGTAAGGATTAAAAGAAAAGAGCAGCTTTGCAGCTGGAAGAATGGGATTTGCATGGTTGTTGGAGAAAATAAAGTGGTTAACCAGTAGAATCTATTTATTCACAATTTTTTTCTTTAGAGAGGGGAAGTATGCAATTACATGAGAAGAGAAAGAAACGTTATTTTGTAAAGAAATTGCTTTGTAAAACATTCCCCTTGTTACAGAAATTTGTTCTGAGAATGCAATGATAAATAGCTTTCTACCCCAAGAAGCAAACCAGTGAAGATGTTTTGCTTTAGGCAAACACTGTTACTTCCCCCACCTGTGACCTGGAAGCAGAGTCAGTGGGCCCCTGCTAACAACACATACCCAGTACAATACACCCAGTACATAATCTCTGGATGAACAGGGTTGCTGTTCAACTGCTGATGCATAAAGGGGAAGGGCGGCACACACTTGTAGCAGTGCAACACAGATTAAAGCAAAGCAGCTCAGGTATTCAGGGAGAACAAAATGTGTAGAGGGTAACATGGTCTTTATGACAAGAGTGTAGTCATTGGGAGGATTTTTTGTTTTGTTTGCTTTTATTTTTGAAATTACCTTAGAAAGAATTAGAAGCTCTTGTTTTCTTCTCTGTCCCCATTGACCCACTTTCATCTGTTCCCTTCATTTAACTACAATGTCTTTGTGTAGCAGTCAATAAAGACATGCTTCATTTCACCTAAATTCAGATATCTAAAAGCTAGAGGCAGGTAATTTCCTTGGGCTACCAGTATAATTGTTGCAGAGAAATGGATACCACAAACTGAGTTTGAACTGCTCTTTGTCAGATACCCACCACAGCCAAGAGAATTGTTCCCTGATAATTCCTGTTTTTTTCCTTAACAACATGTTGCTAGCTGGGATCAAGTTGTATCTTTACATATTGACATCAAAGCAGTAAGTCCTACCTCATTTCTATATTCATTTTTATTTGTTCTATTTTAGCTATTTCATGTAAGAAAAAAATACCACTTGCATGTAATTGAACCTTGAATTTTCAGATGAGAGGCAGATCAGCTAGAAATAATTTATTCTCATAATTTTGGATTTCCAGAAAATTGTATGAGGTCTTAGAGCAAAAATTAATATGATATTGAGTATTGTGATAGCTCCGAGTGGCTTGTGCTGCAAAATGGCCCATAAGCATACCTAAAACCCCTTTTGCTTAGAAGGATGATCTGTTCCCTCCAATTTCTAATTGGGGCATAATTTACTGTTTATAGCAAAGCTGGTTCAAGGAGAGGATGGAGGCAAATAAGATTTAAAACTTAAAAAGTGTTTGGAGACCAGATTTCAGTATCAGGCAGCTTATTAAAAATTGTAATAAAGAACAGGATAAATAAACACATAGGGGAAAAGTTCCACATTATGGAACAGGTGATTTGGAAGGATGATGCATTGCACAGGTGTACGGGAGGAATCTGTGAGAAATTGATTCATGTGAGATGCTTGGGTTAAAAAAAAAACTAAAAAAGCATAAGAGAGAAGAGAGGTCCTCTTTTAAGGATTAGGGAACGACTGAAGAATACGAACCATAAGGTGGGCATTGGTAAACAGACTTCCTAATGGTAGAAAAGTTACACCCATGATTTTGTGCTTAGTTTTCTGCTGTCCCATCCCTCATTAAATCATAAGGATGAAGAATAATGAAGTGAAAATTCTCATATCCAATTCATAAAAGTAGCTGAAGAAAACTTACAAGGCATTTGCAGGGTCCGGTCAGAATCCCAGTACAGAAAACCAACCTGATTGCCAATAGTTACAGGAAATACTAATCACCCTTCTGATCACTCTCCCTCCCCACATCCCATCCAATCCCAACCCACTCCACTCCAGGTGCCACTCCTCTAATTGCTTTAAGTAGATGAAAGTGGTCACACTCTTTTATACTTTCTATACTCAGAATATTAGCCTGGGAATCTGAGTTCTGTCATGGGCATCTTAGGAAACTTGCTTAAGAAATGTATTCTGCTTTTGTGTGAAGAATGCCTTATTGTTAAATCTTATCACTTTTGCTTCATATGTTATATATCTAACTCCATTGTAAGTAAAATGCAGAATAAATTATTTTTCTAAGAACATGCAAAAGAGGCAAAACAGCTACAGAAGTTTAAAGGGGGTGAATGGTATAAGTAAAACTCTGCTAAACCTGCTTAAGGTGAGAAAGAGCTATTTTTTCTTCCTTTATCTCATATTTAGGTGGTTTGCAATATATTGTCCAGACAAGGTGATTGTCAGGGATTTTCTATTTTTGCTTACCATGCTGCTCATGTTGCATTACTAGAGAGCACCCTGTCTTGGTGATGCATGTTAGCTTTTATAGCCAATCTCTCATTTGAAATCCTCCTCCAAGGTTCCTGATATATAATCTCTTTCCTCAAAACTTTTTATGTCTTTCTTCCGCAAAAGATAGACAGTTTGTCATGTCTCTTAAGGCAAAGAAGTGGATTAACCCACATCCTTGGGAATGTTAATGTGTCTTTGTTAAATGAAATGTCATTTTGTCTACTTTGTTAGCTAATAAACAACTTTTGACTTATCAAGAAATAAATCATCCCTCCTCACCCCAGCTCTCAACTCATTGTGTACATTTCATTATAAAGTATAATTAGAATTAAAATGTTTATTTTACATAAATCTTAATTTTATATCAGTGTGCATATAAAGATACATCTAAAGATATAAAGTAGATAAATATATGTACCTTCTCATTGGTTCTTGAATACAAGTCAGAAAAGACAATAACTAGTTTCTCTCACATGACAACAGGTCTGTTAGCAGCCCCTGAAATAATATTCTTATAGTAGCAACTGCAACTGGTTGCCTGGAGAGACAAGACAGTTTCACAATACTAAATAATTAGGTGAAAAAAAGACAAATGAAATTCAGTGTAGGCAAGTGAGAAGCAATGCACATGAAGAAAAATATATCCATAACGATGGACTTTAAATTACTTAAAATCACTCAGAAAAAACAGGACCTTAGATAGTTTTCTGAAAAGCTTATCACATGCTCCAAAATGGTCAGAAAAGCAAATATACTGTTTAGGATAATTTCAAAAGGAATGAGAAACAAATGGAGCAATCATTATGCCACTGAGAATCCATTATGTGCCTTTAACTTAAAAACTTCTGCAAGTTCTGGTCTTCTTTTAACAAAAAAGAAATAAAGAACTCAGGCAAATGGAAGTATAGCAAAGGTTATTAAAGCTTTGAAGCCACCTCCTATTAAAAAGTGAAGATTACTTATAAAATGGACCAGACTTCTTCAGATTAGAAAGACTAAAGGAAGTAATAGTTTGTACCATTGTAAATAATGTGTGACTTTTTTTCCTCATTTATTTAACTCTGGAACTCATTGCCACAGGGTGCTGTAAAAGCAGAAGTGTAAAGACAGACAAAGCACTGTACAACTCTTCAGAATGGAAAAAGAGATGAAGGGAAAGACAATGGAAGTTCATAAAAGCATATATTGTGTGGAGAAGGTAAACTGGGAACAGTTTTCATTGTGTCTCCGTTATTAAACTCTGTATCTCATTGCCACAAGTCTCATGGAGGTCAAAGTATAAGCGGGATCAAAAGGAAATTCATAAAGTTGAGCTCCACCAGAGAACATTTAACATTATGGTTCAACTATCACCTCTGGTTAGAGGTACTAAATTACACTTTTCTAGAAATGATCACTCTGTATAGGCCATGCTTCTTGTACTCTTCCCCAAGAATACTTTTTTAGTCACTGTCAGAGGGAGAACACTGAGACAGACTGTTATTTTGTTCTTGTGCTCCTATGGTTGTTTTAACTAATCACAGAACTTTGGGAGCCACAACTGCTCTTCTATACATTTATTTATTCTCAAATCAAGGAAGTGTGCAATTGAGACCCTCATATGCTGTTTTTCTATCTGTATCCTTTGCCATCATTATGGTCTGGTTATTAAAATTATTAGAAATGCCTCTTCCTGAATTAAGGTGTAAATGAGATCATATGCCAAAGTCAATAGTATGGGTTTTATTTGATGTAAATGAGAGCGAGAGAAAGAAAGAAATAGAAAAGAGGTGTGGGGACACAAAGAGAGCGACAGAGACAGGTTAAAGAAAATATCACCACTCTGTGGATCCCACTGGTGTTCTGATAATCCTCATGATCCTCTCCATCAGGTCTTTTTGGTGGTGAGGCTACCCCAAAAACATAGAATCCAACAGATTAATATATACTCAGGCCAGGTGGGAATGCCCAGGTACCTCCCCTGGCGTGAGGTTTGACAGAGTCTCTTGCAGCACACTCTGGAACTGTCGCATCACTTTGTATCACATGCAATGGTGCAACTTTCTGTGGTGCAAGGTGTCTGGGGAGTGCTTTGGGGGGTCTTTTATGGATTCTGACACCCCCTCAGCTGCCTCTCATGAGAATGTCCCATGGATGTAGCCTGTGGGGTTGGGGCTTCCACAGCTGGGCCAGTTTGTGTAAGGGAGGATGGGTGTTCAGTGCCTCTGAAACCTCCACACACCTGAAACCTCCTTCCCCCCTCCTTCAGTTGGCAGGGAGTCTGTAAACCTGGCCTTTCTTGTGGATGCATTCCTTTCCCAAAGCCTTGCTGGTTTCTCCCTAGAACTGAGATGATGGAACAATAGTGTTCCCTTTATCTTTTCTAGGGGGCTTAACTCACAGTCGAAAGTTCCAGTCAGGCATCTTCAAGGAGATGTGGGCTTCTGTAGTTGTAGCTTCCTTATACAGTTTTTGCTATAATGTGCAAAACTCCTTCATAACAATGCTTAAAGCATGAACCATTTTAGTCTCTGACAGCCATTAAGCACAGCTAGAATATGCAATTGGATGCTTTCTCCCTGATGAGTTGCATGGATCATGTTACACTTAGTAAAAGGAACAGCTTGGCTTACCCTAAAAACTTTGTGATTTTTCTTATACTGAAATGCTTATATTTAGTCTGAAAATTTTTCCAGAACTTTAGATAATGAAAAATTTTTACTCATCTACAGCTATTTTTATTAAAGTTTTTGTGATTTGATCGGCTTATCCCCTGCACCCCTGCTCCACCCCATAGTTTTGGAAATAGGAAAAAGGCAGAAAATGTCCTTAGGAAAGAGAAGATTTCATTTCAAGGCATGTACCCGTTACTGGATACAGTTTTGAAGTATAGACATTACCACTTTGCCTCAAAAACACTTGTTTAGGAAAACATCACTAGG
The DNA here is from genome assembly GCF_965178545.1 of Coloeus monedula. Classification (NCBI taxonomy): domain Eukaryota; kingdom Metazoa; phylum Chordata; class Aves; order Passeriformes; family Corvidae; genus Coloeus; species Coloeus monedula. The sequence continues at coordinate 49,101,243 of NC_138784.1, read as the reverse complement.
GTAGGATAAAAGCTGGGAAGGTGTCAAAACAAGTGAAGTAAATGAAATGTTCCACATCTATGATGTTAAAAAAATAAAATTTAAAAGTGTTAATTATTATTATTAACTTTGGGCAATTTATTTCAGGGCCTTATAGGCCATGCAGTCAGTAAGTATGCAATTTGAGGCTCACAATATGTGCGTCTCAACAAAGGACTGTGCTTTTGCAGTGTAATGAGTTTTAAGAATAATGCAGAAATCTCTACAAAGTTAAAATGGCAAGGCAAGTTCTTGCAATAGTATCATAAAATGCAATGAAGTTGCAGGTCACAGTGAAGTAACAAAATGTTTCTGCTATACATCTCCTTTGTTGTTAGGCTAATATTACTTTAACTGCTGATATTCACAGTATTTATAATTTAGATGAAATTTAAATAGATAAAGGGCCAGAAAAAATCCATGATGTGTTGCAGATCATGATTGATGTGATGCTGTTTTCATTTGAATACATTTGTATGTGAACAGTCATCCAAATATATCTATTACAACTCCAGCAGTATGACAGAATCATCATTTCTTAAAATCTCTATTACTAGACTGTAAGTGGACTGTTAAACTTTGGCTCAAGGGCACAATAACCCTCAGATCAGCATAATTTAATCATAAGTTAATGGAAAGTTAAATTCAATGTTCAAGACAGTGTAATTCTTTCCTGTCTCATATATTCCACGCCTATAGATTTTCCAAAATGGGTAAGATTTTATATAGAAATGCCTTGCCAGACCTAAATACTTTAAAGCATTTTTATTCTCTTATTTTTTGATGAAAAGGAAATTAACTTATTTCTTGTCTATCTGCCTTAAGAATGATGTTTTCTTTCTTCTGGAAAATATATTCTGATACACAGCTTTCAAGAAATTGAAGTATATATTCATCTGTACAGGGTACTCTGACAATAATTTCCTTTAGCTGACAAAAGCTTTTTCTGGGATGCTGTTGACAACTGTATAAAATATGCTAGTTGGCCTACAAAAGATTGTGGACATTTATTTATAAAGGGAAGTGACCTAACAGAAGTTCATAAATATCCTTTTGCTTGATATATGAATCTGCCCCAAAGATTTTCTCTGACGTGTTATGACCAAGGGGCACAGAGTAAAACAAGGACATGCTACATGGAAAGACAGAGCAAAGACTGTGCTTCATCCTGATCATGTAGATTGAGGTAGATCGTAGCTGTTCCACCCATTTTAAGGCATATCAGATGAATACTGAAACATTGCCCCATTTTCTGGGGACAACTGAAGCATACAGAAGCTTTTGTGGCACATCTTCCTTCCTGTTTTTATTCTCCATGTCAGCAATATTAAAGTAGCTGTGTACAGGCAAAAAACAGCCTCCACTTGTGGCTGAATACATTGTGCCAGGCAGGTGAACACTAGAATGCTTTGCTGTACTAACCTGATGTAAAACCAGTTAAATGAAGAGGGTGATTGGGACCAATGTGACCTCCGTGACACTCGATGGGGTTGATACGAAGAAAGTAATGATGGTTTTGTTGCCGTGACCCCATTAGATGATTTTTTATGTTACTTGAAAAGGGACTTAATTTCTTCAGATTTTAGCATAGTGTAAACTCAGCCTGCTCTTTCAAAAATAATTTCTAAAATTTCCTCTTCTGTATCCATCAGTAATATTACCATAACTTTAATCATAGACACTAAGTTCATGCTTAATATGTCCAATCAGTAAAAAAGATAAAATATAGATCCTCATCCTAAAGATGACATCCTAGAAAGCCTTTTTTCCAGGCTCTTCTAAATTTTCCTTTTCACTGAGTGATTGCTTGACCTCTTGTGATTTCCTTTTATCCTCAAAACCAGCTGGGCTATTCAGCACTGATGGAGTGGCCTCGCACAAGTGTGATTTAGATTCCACACGTGAGCATGGAAATCAGATATAACTTAATAGAGTTAGACCACTAGCAATATCTGGTTTCTGTTAAATAAGAAGTCAGGGCATCCAAGCCCTTTGCAATTATTTTCCTCCCTTTAAAGAATGCAGTTTATTAATTTAAAATATGTTAACCCAAACATATACTACCTGATAATCCAAACACATTTCCAAAATTTAAAAGATCTAGGGAATCTCAGAATATGTGGATGGAATGCTGTCACAGTTTTGCCTGGTCAAATAGGGCATTTATGAGTGAGTCTTTTAGTTGATACCTAATACTATCTTGTTATGTATTGGTCATATTTATTACTACAATTGATATGAAAAAGAAACAATCAATGTTTTTTTTGGTGCACTACAAACAGAACTTTAGCACAAATGTAGACAATTTTATTGGCTTTTTTTGTTGTACATTCAGATCTTACAACTTTTGGAGTTATCATTTAAATCACAAGACAGAAGGGTACTGCAAGACTGAGAAAGAAAAAGCCACAATGATTATAATGTTTTGAGTTTAGCTAATGTCTATTTAGTTCTAGTAGTATATACCTGTGCCTGACATAAAATATTTGTCAAAATGTCAACAGTGGAGCATCTTCAGCTAAAGAATGATCGTGAACATTTTTGAGAGGTTTAATACGATATTCTTGCAAAGCCAAAGAAGACAATACTCTACTTCTTTACCATTTATAAATAGGAAAAAAAGCCAGAAATAATTTCTTCAGGAAAAAAAATAATCAAACAAAAAACCCAAACAAAAAACCAACTCATTGTCACCAGATATGTAAATGAAGAACATCGCTTCATTAGTTTGGTGTCATAGTGTGGCACACAACAAAACAGGTATTGAAAGGGGAATTTATTAAAGCACTGCATAATGGAAACTGGGTTAAGAGCAATTGAATCCCAGGTTAGAAGTGCCAAATAAGTCTTCTATCTTTCTTTATAAAACACCTGATCTTGTAGGATTAAATTAATAAATATATCTGTGCAATGTTGTGGAAATATTGTTAGAGTTGATAGTTGTTTACAAAAATTGCTGAACAAATGTGAAACTTATTAAAGACAAGAAGGTGGTTGGTTGTGGTGAAAAGAGAATGTAAATCAGGGAGATATGAGTACTGCATTCCTCAGCTCATGTTGGTAGCAGGAAAACTGGTTTGCTTTACTGATGTTTGACAAAGACACAAGTTCAAAAACATTGTCAAGGATTGAGGTATTGAGTGAGAAAAGTTAGATGTTATTGATCCAATAAAACTGAGCACAAGTTCCAGAAAAATTAAAATCCCTGACTTTTTACATCTAGCTGTTAGATCACTAAGCAGAAGAAACACAGAAGCAATCATTAAGTACACTAGATAGTCCAAGATACTTATGAACAACCAATACACTTCAAAACTGAAAAAGTTAATTATCAGAAGTTGCTTTCGTAATGATATCCTATCACTTGTGAGGATCATAATAATTCCTTTAAAAGGCCCTACTGAAACTTCACTGGTAATAATGTACACACTGCGTATGTGTTCAAGGCAGATGAGTGATGTGAAGAATGTCTATTAGCTGTATCAGAGAAGGGACTCTAACACACAGGGTGAGATAAATGACTTTCTTGTATAGCTGAGAAGGGTCAAGACTGGGGAGTAAATGTTATGCAAACTGAAAGGAAAGGACAAACAAGGGTAACTCATAATGAATAAATTTAAGTAAAAATTCAAAAACAAATGTCTCGCCATCAGAGTTTGTTTCTGAAAAGACTTCCCTAAAAAGGAACACAAATCATTATTTTAAAGTAGATGTCAGATCATTCTGTTTAACCCAAGTGAAAAGGACCCAAATCTAAAATTCACAAGGTCTGGTTAGTAAAGTATTTTAAATAAGTTCAGAACTTGAATTGTTCTAAGATAATGAGGTATCAAAGCATGGACACTCTCACTGTGATAAGAAGCTTTCCTCTGGTGGGGAAGGTAAGCTAACTTGCTCTACTTCCACGAAAGGTAACTGGGCTTTTCTCACCCCACATACATAAGAGGTCAGTCACTCAATCGCTCATGGGGTCTGCCTACATGTAGACTCACTCTCTGGCATAATCAAGAGAAAGTGAGGCAGCTTTTAATTCAGTGGAAGAGGGGTTAGCTTCCTCTTACTTACTGCAGGGCATCAGTGGATCAGCTTTGAGTGACCTCTGAGCAGAGGACAGTGGAGCTGCAGCTTGCCATCCTAGGATGACTCCCTAATGGCCAAATCTAAAATAACCCCTGGATATTGCATCCCTAATGGATGCAGAAATGTCATGTTGCATATAGATAACTATAGTATATGGCATGACATAATTGCCTGCAGCAGTAAATTACTGGACTGAATGATCCAAGAGGTTCATATTTGTATGAACTACATACTATTTACTACATGTACCTTTAAAGTGCAACATTTATTGTAGGATTTAGGATGTTAAACATATGAAACTGTGCAACACCCAGCTCTTCCTAGTCTGACATAAACTCAAGCCTTTTTTTAGAATAAAGTTTTTTGAATGTTTCCTGCCTTTTATTGTTGCTTCCAAGGATTTTCGAAAATGTTGAAGGACAGGATGACTCTATGGCTAAACCTTTACATACAGTGAACAGTTGCATAGAAAATAGAAGGGTTTTTTTAAAATATTAAAGGTCAAGATTTTCTAGTCAAAAAGAACTGTAACATATCTATTTAGTATTTAGTTCAGAGAACAACCTGCAATATTTGCTTCCTGTGGTCATAAGCACAACGTCATTCTTTAGGCAAGCGTCCTATACAGAGGTTATACACTCTGAGTTCTACTGGAATAGAACCTGATCTCTGTAGGAGTTTAAAGAAATTATATGCCTTAGACAACAAATTATACTTGAATGTATGAATGTTCACTAGCAAATTCAAATAGGACCTCGTGAGTTAAATGCAGTCTACGAGGTGCTGAAATGAGATTGTTGCTGTCAGGGAGCCTATTACAGAATTCACCGCTCTAGTTCATTTGTTTCTTTCAGATAAAAATGAATGACTGGGACCATCCAGCCCTCCTCCATGTCAGAGACCATATATATGCAAGTGGTAAGTGATTTAAACAGAACAGGAGGAAGTCCAGTCAGAAAATAGTTGTTCTGACTGTGAAAACAAAGTATCAGAGAATGACTACCAGCGTTTCCTCTGACAAAACCAGAGAAGACCATATTCTTTAATGCAGACTGTTCAGAAGTGGCAAAATTAATAAACATTCTATGGAATATCAGAACAAAAATGAAGAAGGCACAAATCCAATTAACTTCATCTCAGAAGGCAAATATTTTTGGTAGACTACTTTTTAGTGAGATTCACTGAAAAACCATGATTGTGTCTTGACAGTCTTTCTATTTAAAGTTTTCAGTACTTTCACTTAAATGAACGACTTAGAAAATCACCTTGCTGAAGAGTACTTCTTTAGTGAGATTAATTGATAGGTAGTTTATGGGTTAGGATAAAAGGGCAGACTAATAAGTCTGCTGTGGGTGTTTGCCACAGGCTACCTGATCAGAAGGAGAAAATGGATGACACCTACTAGAGGCAGCTGAAAGCAGCCTCAAAGTCACAGGTGCTGGTTCTTGTGTAGAACTTAAACTACTCCAACATCTACTGGAGAAGTAACACAGTGAAGCACCAACAGTCCAAACAATCTAATGATTTTGTCAGACTTTTCCTATTCTCCACTCACTGCTTTTGATTCAAGAGTTTTAATTTTTAAGGGTTCTTTTCTCCCACAGGTTAACAGGAATCTGATATTTTGGATGAGTAATGAAAAGGCTTCATTTGTGATTTCCCTTTCCCACTGGCATTTTTATTTCAATTGCACAGGAGAAAGTATCACTCTTAGGACAGTAGTTTCCCAGAGAAGTACAAAATGTATTTGAGATTTCTGCCTGTAAAATAACATTAATTCACTAGGGAATTATCAGATCCTAAGAGAACAGATGAGTTATAGCCTATTATTTCTGTGAACAGCGTACTCTATACATCTCCAAATGTTTTTTGAAAAGTAAGCACAGACAGGTTATGTTCCATTCCTCTAAACACAAAAATAAATTCAAGCAAGTAAGTGGATATGATGGAGTAATTTCCTAGACAGAATGAACTATTGATAATGCTTTGTGCTGATGAAATATGATGATAAAGGGAAATTTATCTTTCTACTCTATGGTCATTTCACAGTGTCAAGCAAGTTTTAGATTCAACAATACTACCATTGCTGGGCACAGAAAGATGTGGTACTTGTTTCCCATGCTACCTCTATCTCTTAGCCTTAGCTCACCTTGGAGCTGGTACAACTAGAATAGTTGAGAACCTCCCTCAGGCAAAATCTTCCTCAGAAAGTGTGAAAGCAAATACTACATATATGTTCTTTTATAGTTGTAGTGTCTGTCCTATTATCTCTTGACTTTTTAGATATGAAAAAAAAAAATTAAAATGCATTAAAATTCTTGTAATTTTCACATAAGGCAGTTTCCATTTTATAAAGGAAATGTATCCCTTCATGTTTGGCTTTGTATCCACTTTCTGGTGTCTCAGAAGTATATTTTTGTTATTAGAGCTTCTGTAGTTTCAAAACATTATGCCAGACAAGTACTACAACTTCAGAACTCCATAGGGAAAAGGTGGGCCCACTGGAATAAGAACCATTCTGTCTGATAAATGCTTTCAAAATAAAGACAACTCTACACAGATGCAACATATATTTATAGGCATTTGGGCACATGGCACCACAGATTTTCTTTTTTTAATAGGTCTAAAAAGTGTACTGCCTTATGTTAGCTGCATATGAAGGTCTCTCTCCTCTCTCAAAGAAATTAATCTGTTCGATATTCCTGAACATGAGTGGTTGTTTGCAGTAGGTGAATCCTCCCTTCACTAAACACTAAACACTGAGACTTAAGCAATGGATTTCACAACAGGTATCGTGTATTACCATTTCTTCATGCCAGGCTCTGGGTATGGAAGTCACAAGTCAGCATGAAATATGTGATTATCCAGAACAAATGCAGTAGCCCAGAGGGTGTTTGCATCCATCCTCATACTGAAAAAGAAATCATTGATCTAGCAGGAAATTGTTTTCTTATGTTTTACAAAACTTCAGAGACTAAAGAAGTTTTCACTTCCCATGTACCTAATTTGTGTCTTGGAATTTGAATGACCCCACACAGATTTCCCTCCTCAGCAATGTGGTATATATTGTGTGACAATAAAGATATTGTCACACAAGCATAGCTGGTTTCAGACTGTGCCTAGCAGATTATCAGAAGATTTGGGTCTAGTGCTGAATCAGAAATAATACAAGTGAGGCACTCAAAAGCTGCTGAACCACTCCATGAAGGTGAACCTGGGCACACACAATAGGCAACATATTAAGTTTTCAAATAAAAATGTAGACCCATTGGAATCTGGGTCATCTGCATAAATATGTATGCATACAAAGTAGACTTTTCATAGTCAGTGAGGGGGTGCTTCTATGGTATAATCTCGTCCTAATATTAACGTCTAAAATAGAATTGAAATGTACCTTATGCATTTGTGGTCATTCATATAATGAGCTTTGAATGACCAGCTGAGACATAAATTCTGACACCATAGATCCAAGACATATGAGAGGAAATTCTCATGGACTCTGCAGATATCTAAGTATCTAGGTCATTAATCCCATATGGGCTACTGAGCATTTAAGTTCTTAAGTTAAACAGTATTCTTACAGATTGTTCTTTTGGACACAGATTACTAAATTCTACTTAAAACATACTGTAGATACTGGAATTTTTTTTTATAGCTTGGCTTAATATAGGGAACCTTATAGAGGACTATAGGGGAATTCTATTGTAATTTCTCCTAAGAAATTGTAGACTAAGAAATGGAGACCTAGGACACTGTAAGAAAATGGGATTTGGAGTCTACCCATGTTCTGATTTAAGTTTCATTATCCTCATTATACTGAGAGAAGGAATTGAAATACATTCTGTTGGAAATAGAGAAAAATATATGTTACAAATCTCACTGAATGTAAAACCTAGTCCTTAAAGGGACTGTTTATCACATTGCTCATATTCTTCAAAATAGGTTCAACATGAAATAAGAGTACCTTCTTGAAGGTGGTGTTCCTGGTTAAATAGACTATTTTAAAAATTTGAGTTTTGCCTATATTCAAGAGAAGTTTCAGGTGGTTCTAGATCTGATTATAAGAGATGTCTCTGCCCAAATTAAGGTGCAAACAAGACCATATGTTGGTACAGATTTTATTTAACAGCAAATCTAGAGATAGAAGGAAACAGGAAGGGGCAGGAGGGCAGGGGGTGGAAGGAGGGAAGAGAGAGTGACAGAGAGAGATTAGGCAGAAGATATTACCACCACGTGGGCCCCTGAGGCATCCCACTGGTCCTTCTTCACCCTGGTTTTCAGTGGCGGGGATCCCAGAGTCATTCTTATTTTTATAAAGTCCAGGTCATGGGTATCTACAGGGCATAGATGCTGTTTCCACAGCTTGGACTGGCATGTGTATCCTTTCCCACAGTTTTGCCACCATACTATTTTTTTGTCCAGATAAGTTTTGTCTTAAGTTCCCCAGTCTGCATAGCAGAATTTTGTCTGATGTGATTATTCCAAATCATCAGCCTCATTAGGCCTGGGATTTCTGTTTTGTCATCTGTGCTTATTCCTGTTATGGTGGCTTATTTCATGGGAACCTCCTTCTCTAACCATCTTTTGAGACATGCAACAGCATTCTCTAAATCCTCACAGGTGGTAAAACATTTTCTCCATATTTCTAGATGGAATATCTATTCCTAGACCTGTATATCTAAATCTTTCCCTGTGTAAAGCACTTTACCACATTTAAGTGCTTAACTTACTACATTTTCCTTTAAGTTTGTATGTTTTTAATCTGCCTCGTTAATCTTGTGCCTTCTTCCTGTCCTGGATTAAACAGCTCCAGAAAGCAACATAAGACTACAGAATTTCCTCATTTTTATTACTTTGTTGACAGTCAGATGTACTATTGCCAAAGAAATAGGTGGAAGGTATAACATCATAAAGAAGCATACTAACCTGTGGGAGCTATGTATTCTCTGCTCTACTTTGCTTTCTAGTGTAAGGCTCTCCAGCTTTCCATCATTCTGTCACAGCACAGGGGGCTTGTTGCAGTGTCTGTACACAAGATCAATGTGACTCAGAAAAGACTGCCTGAAGACCATGTATAACTTATACTGGTTTCATTGCATTTATGTAGATGCCAAAAATTTAAATGAAAATTTTTTCATAAAGTGACTCTAGATAACATGTAATACCTTGCACTGGGCCAGAATCTGAGCTAATTTAGTGGTGCATCCATAGGAAACTGAAGAGACATCAGAGTTCACTGTAAAGGAAGAGAGAGGAAGAAGTTCATTTTTTTGAAGTTCTCTCAGTCATTAGAGCATTCTGTGCATGATCATTTCCCAGAGTAAGTTGCTCACGTTGTTACTGTCATTATCTATATTAGCGTGAGTCCTGCTCATGGACTAGTAAGCCACTGTATTAGAAAGTAATGACAACAATAACAAAAGGTCTCTTCTGCAGACAATCAATATTCTAAACACAAGAGATGAAACCTCAGATAGATACAAGCACTGGAAAAAGACCATGCACATCAATATGACAGGTAGTACTGTTACTATGTCTGTTGCCTGATTTTTTCATTATTTTTCCCCTAGGAAATTTAATAAAAAGGAGTTCACTTAAAAAGGATAAAGACCAACACAATTGTGTACAAGTAGCTCCTCTCAAGTGGCTTAGAGGAGTGTTAAGCACACAGGTATTTGGTTGAAAATTTTTCCAAGTGAAAAGAAGTTTTTTTCCAGATGGAAAGAGTCTTTCCAAGGTGACAAAGAATATAATTGTGGTCCTGACAAGGAATAATTACTGGTAAGACTGGATACAAACTGGATACAGAGGAGAGAACAATATTTAGCACAGTACAGAAGGGGCAGGCAGAGGGAGAAGAGAGGATGAGATGGATAACAGCTAAAATTTGATGGAGTAGAAATAAAATCTTCGTAGCAGCATCTCTATGGTTATTACTTAGGAGGAATGCCCTCTCTTATCTGAAATAAAAAAAAGAAATCCTTTCAGATGTTGGGATGCAAGGTAGTGAGAATTTTATCTATGTGAATGGACAGGACAGGCTGTCTCTTAAATCTGTCACTCAGGCTACAGGTCTTAAGAAAATCCTTTATATGGAATGAGAGAATGCTTTTAGCCAAAGATGAAATACAGGGTGAAGATGCTGACCTGCACTTCTCAATAAAAGAGTTATCAAGAAACGTTTTTCAATAGAAATGAAATAAGTCAATTTAGCTACAATGATTAGACATTCCTAAAATAAAGTTGGAGAAATCACTAATATTTTGGATTGGATGAAAAAGCAACAGTGGAAAAATTAATAATAGCCTTAATAATGCACACCCCAAAATACTACCTTATGGAACCATTATCCAGACACATTCCAGAAGATGATGTCAGGATAGATGAATGTTTAAAGATTTTTATGCTAACTTTTTGCAATTAAACCACCCCTGTGTTTTCGTATAAAAATTTTGGGTTTGTATTGTCATATCAGATTTAGACTGGAATCTTCAAGTGATCACATTACAAAAGAATACCAAAACTCTGCACCAAGAATCCTGACAAATAAAATCTGAATAAAAAAATAAGATTTTATGCACTAATCCCTGATGTCCATAAAAGCCGTTTTCATAAATATTGATTGATAATAAAAATTGAATTATATCTGAAGAAAAATTAAGTGAGAAACAATACTTGTGTTCATTGTATTTTTTTGTTGAAGTGCTCACTCATAGATACTTTTCAGGAAAAAAAGGATCTGCTAGTAGGAATGTATTTTGTTCTTTGTTTAGGAAACATAAAATTTTCACAAGACAATCAATTAAGCTCCACTAAAATCAGCTGCTAAATATCAGCTGCCTGTATACTGTGACCTAGAGCTTGCCATTATATGAATAATAGAGGCTGAAGTGGAAGAAACTATTGAAGTGGAAGAAAAGAGCAAATTACATTTTAATTTATCTGTACTTTGAGTAGATATGCTTGAAGAATTTTTGAGCTTAGGATAAAATGGAAATTCATTCACTTATCTACTTTGTTCTACTTCTCTGCATGGTAGCAATCAGATTTATTGAAACTGGTTAAAACTACCAAATAAAAAATGTATCTGAAAAAGACAAATCATCTGTGCTATGTAATAACCTGCAAATAATTATGTTGTCTGAAAAAAGCAATTCTTTTGAAATTCAGGTTAATTACTTAGGATGTTGATGTCTGCTATTATAATAGTCAAATTGATATTTGGGTTTACTAAATGCTGCAGTTTTAAACTGTAATAGCATAAAGTGATTTTGTTTCCCAAGCTGCACCGAGTAGGACTTAAGGAAAATGAAGACACTGACCTGAAAGATTAACTTGGCCCTATGTTGTTAATTTATCATAAAGCAGCCAGGACTCATAGTAGGACAGGGACAGGATTTACAAAGGTAAGCCTTGATAGGGAAAATCTGTAAAAATGTAACAGATAACTGACCAAAATAAATCGGTGGAAATATGTTTTCAAGACAACGACGGAGAAAATTTACTGCATCAAGTGGAATATGACAGTACCAAGGTACACATGTACTTGTGCAAGACAGGGAACTACATGGAGCAATATTCTGGATGTAAATGTGTGTGCTGTGCTCTTGAAGGAAGTACATGTTAGAGCCCTGGAACCAGGGGAAACACAGGGGTTGTACCAAGCTGCTGTGAAACACACATATAGATGAGGCTGATAGCACTGAAGTTCAGGGAGCTGGCCAAGAGGTCAGAGCAGAGATGGGAAAGCGAGAAGGCTACAAGCAGAGGTAGCATGGCCTGACTGCTTCTCTCCATCATTTGGCATGCAGAGGTGAGGGGGGTTCTGTGACTGATTTACAGCAGCACCTCTTTAGCAATACTAAGAGATACTGCAAAACAAAAGCAGGTGAGAGAGGTACGAAGGAAGCAGAGCTGGTACAACAGACACTTGCAGAAATCTTGAATGCTCATAAAAAGATCAGTGTTCAGAAACCTTTTAAAAATTATTTACACATGCGCCTTTGTGGTTCAGAAAAAAAAGTGAAATTGCCATTGGGACCCAACTTGGGAAATGCTCATGGTGTGTGTGTGTGTGTGCACGCATCTCAAGACAGGTTGGTAGAAATGGCTCTGATGGGATGAGCATCTCATTTGGTGCCTTACACAGCAAACTAAATTGGTGAGATCACAAGTGACATAGTAACACTTAGAAGTAACTTAACACAGAAGTACCATACAGCATTCAGTACTGTGCCATAGTTAAAGGGAGAGGAATTAAATAAAATAAATGTGTTTTATTAAAAATCAAGTACTTTGGAGGCTGATGTGTTGACAGTTTTATGCATTTCCAGATGTAATTTAACTGAGAACTTGAGTATGATTTTATTTTGTTTTGAAACAAAATGCAGACTGTCCACATGAGGCCATAATATCCAAGGACTGTGCCTGAGACCTCACATCCAGGTCTCACAGAATGGATGAAGACTTGCTTCTGGGATGTTGGCCATGCACAGACCTGGCAAGGGCAGTGCCCAGTACCCAGCATTAGGGTAAACGATATCCCACTTTGTATACACACACACACACACACACACACACACACACACTGCTCTAAACAGATTCCTTTGGGAGTTTGATTCATCCTCAACACTTTACCAGAACAGGGATAAGCCCTGGTAAGGACACCTTAACAAACTGTACTGCTTAAGTTTTAAGGAAAGCGAGATTTCTGTCCCTCGTATCCTGCGATTTTCCTTCAACAAAACACTAAATTTAATAAATGCTTTTTAAAACCCTCCAAAGCAATGAAATTCACGTTAAAAGACCCTTCCAACATCTGAACGTGCTACAGGGCATAAGAAGGATCATCTATGAAGTGTTACTTTTTAAAATTAATTCCCAGCTTTAAAAAAACCTGGATACATAGCTGATGAAAAAAATAGTATACTTAGGCTGTAAACCTCAAGGCTGTTATTTACTGAAGTTTACAAAATAACACATTAAGGAATAAATTCTCAGCAGTTATTGGAGTTGTATAGCTAAATTTCCATAAGCACCTCTGTGAAAATATAAATGCAAGAACATACATAAACAAGCATTTAATTGCTTTTTAAATAAGATTGTAATTAATTTAACAGTAATTTCATTTAAGTTCTACGTTTATTTTACTGGAATCAAAACTTATTTTTCTTTTTAAGAGGTCACCTTCCAATAGACAAATGGGGCTTTTTGAAGGCAAAAAATATCTGGGTGCTTTATGAAACACTGACTATGAAACTGTCTGAATGACTCAGAGTTAACAGTTAATAGGTAACATCAGGCAATCACTGTGCTTGTAGCCTCGATTGTACAAAACAGACTTACAAATTTTAATGATCAAAATTATATGACACTATCATTAAACATAATGTTATTCCTACATAATTACTGAAACTAATTGAAGTATTGTCACAAGAAAACTTGTCGTTTCACTGTGATAAGACTATTCCTTTATGATTTCACCATCTTTAATTTCTGCTATGAATCATTTCAGTTTGCTCTGAATAATGTCTTACTACTTCATGTGTTGTAAATAACAGCAGATATATCACATATACATATAACTTTTTGTAGCTTAATGATTTCACAATGTTAACAAGAAACTTGTGCTGAAATTCTGATATTTCCAAAGAAATACTTCCCTAGAACTGTATCATAGAAAATGTTGACATTTGGATTTTTCATTTTAATCATAATAAGAACAGATTCCAAAACGCCAGATTTTCCTACAGAATGGTAGTTGCCTTTTTGACCACCTCTAATATGTCTACCAAAAAATCTGGTAATGGTTCAGTGTATAATGTCCTGTAATTTCTACTTATTTTGCTGAGCTGCCATGCCAAATTTGTACCTTGTGATCATTCCCTATACTATTTTAAACCCTTTCTCCTTGTATTGCATTATTACTGTTATTACAGAAAGCTCACAATAATTTTTTTTTATATAGCCTTCCACACTGGAGCCTTCCTCTGCAGCTACTCTGAGTTAATTAGCAGTGACCAGAGCTGTATCTTTTTCAGACACCAAATTCCCGTTTTGGCACAAGATGTCACTGCTGGTCAGCAACCTCTGTTTGAAGCCAGGAGAATCATCTACCCAAGACAGGGGCACCCACTCACACTCTGCTGTTAGATTTACTCTGCAGGCTTCTACCTGTATAAGCATTGTGGTCCAGGTGGTAACTATTGACTGGTTTATCTCTAAAATGACATGCTGATGGTGAATGAAATGACTAACAAATGATGTAAAAGGTAGACACAAATCTACAATATATGTTCCTGTGATCTTGTTCACCAGGAACAAAAGTCTGAAAATTAAAAGTACCTTACGAGAACTAAGCAATAAGGAATAGATGCCAATCTGATATCCAAAGACATGCACTAGTAGGCCCTTTGATGCTCCCCAGCTCCATAGAGCCAGTGCATTTCTGTGATGTACAAAAGATTCCATGTGATCAGGAATTTCCATGTTCAGTTCCCCTGCTGTTTTCTTCTCACTCTAATGTAGAACTGGTGAACATTGTCAATGACTCAGAACTTTATCTCCTACAACATGAGTTAATAACACCTGAAGAGAACAAGAGCAGGAACTTTAAAAGAGGTCATAAAAGAAAAGACCTTTGAATTACCCACAGCAGTTTTAGATCTCTATTACAAAAAGACAAGCCATTCTTAATATGCAGAGCACTTCTTTACAGTATTATCTTGATAAAATCAAGTTGGGTACTTGCAGAAATGTTAGTCTTCAATCACTGCTCAGTTTGACCTACTTCTGTGAAATATGTAATTTGGAAGGATATTGAATATCTGTAGAAAATGTTCTCTGTGATCACAGAGCTATAATGACTCATCATATAATAATGACTTTTTCTGCCCGTGATGGTAGGGTGAATGTACATGGGACCAGAACAAATCATTGGGCCTCTCTGAAGTACTTAGTACAATAGTTCATTATTTCAGGCAACAGTACCATTTGATCCCATTTTCACATTCAGTAACTTGTATCTTTTTTCAAAGCAAAATGATAAATTAACTAAAGCAGATTTAGAACAGAAATAAAATAAAAAATATCCCAGGCAATTGAACAATGGAGTCACATGGTATTGGCCATGAACACACATGATGGTAAACAAAATTCTATTTATAGCTGATAAAATATCCCTTAGTGCCACTGGTTATGTGTTTTATACTGGTTGGTTGAAAGGATACTTAAAGAAAAACATATCTCCTGGAATGCTACTTCAACTTTTAAAATCAGGCAAAGCAGCTGGTTAAATTATTATTATTATGCCTATACAAATCATAGTTAGAGATGCAGTACTGAAAATGATTACTCGAAAGAGAAGTGATAACTGCCTATTGTATAGCAGAAACTCTTGTAAAACAAATAATTCCAAGACAATGGGACTGATACCAGCGGTATGAGGTTCAACAAGGCTAAGTGTTGGGTCTTGCCCTTGGGTCTCAACAACCCCATGCAGCAGTACAGGCTGGGGGAGGAGTGGCTAGAAAGCTGCCCAGCGGAAAAGCACCTGGGGGTGCTGGTTAGCATCTGGCTGAGCATGACCCCAGGTGGCCAAAAAGACCAATGGCATCCTCATTTGTATCAGAAATAGTGGTACCAGCAGGACCAGGGAAGTGATTTTTTCCTCTGTACTAGGCAATGATGAGGCCACACCTTGAGTTCTCTGTCCAGTTCTGGGTCCCTCAATTCAGGAAGTACCTTGAGGTAGGTGCTGGAGCGGCTCCAGAAAAAGGCAATGAAGCTGGTGAAGGATCTAGAGAGTGAGTCATATGAGGACTGGCTGAGGGAGCTGGGGCTGTTTAGCCTGGAGAAAAAGAGGATCAGGGGAGACTTTAGCACTCTCTGCAACTACCTGAAAGGAGGTTGTGGCCAGGCAGGGGGTTGGCCTCTTCTCCCAGGAAACTAATAACAGGATGAGAGGACTTAACCTCAAGGTGCACCTGGCTCCACATCTGACTGCTTGGAGTGTCAATACCAGCCCTGCCAGAGCCAGGCTTGAGGTTAATCCATGCTCTGCGGTTTTCTCTAGTGGCTAAACTATTGCACCAGTTTGCCTCTTTTCACCATGTAATCAGTCATTCCTAGCACTGCACCCTCAGCTGCTTGTGAAGGTGGTGCTGTAAGCTGGCCAATAGGAAAGAGAGAAACAAACAGAAACTGCTGAATATCCTCAAAAGAGTGTTATTATTTTTTAATACTGATGATTTCATTAGTCTGACTCACAGCATGAATGCACATGCAGAGTTGAATCAGCTTAACTAAGTAGGTAGTAAAATGTGTTATGGAGGAAGTTTCAAACAGTCAAAAAGAGGATAGGTCAGGGACTTCAACTAACTAGCTTTGCTATTGCACACAGAGAAACACAAAGATCTCCTCTAAGCAAGTCATCTCAAATACAAAATTTGACCTGACTCCTCAGAGCTCTTCGCAGAGCAGGGTTACTTTTGACTTTGTCATATTTGTGAGAGCTGAGTACTTTGAATATGATTTTCAAGTCAAACCTCTTGAAAAGGGGCCTCAGTAATTACTATCTACCTGATAAAAGTTAAGCAAGAACTATTCAGTTTCCCTAACCATGGAGAGATCTTTCCTATTGCTACAGTACAGGTCCTTGCACAGTTATCACTTTAATGCATATAAATGACCACATTAATGCATATAAATATCTCAAAGGTGGGTGCCAAGAGGATGGTGCCAGGCTCTTTCCAGTGGTGCCCAGTGACAGGACGAGGAGCAGAGCCCATACACTAACACTTAAGAAGCTCCCCTTCAACACGAGGAAGAATTTTACAGTGGCAGAGCACTGGAAAAGGCTGCGCAGGGAGAGATCATGGATTCACCCTCTCTGGAGACATTCAATCCCCACCTGGACACGCTCCTGTGCCACCCGCTCCAGGTGACCCTGCCTTGGCAGGGGGGTTGGACTGTGATAAACAGGCTTCATCTCCAAAGATTTTTTAATATTATTTCAGAAAAGCAAGGTGTGCAAGTAACTCACTATAATATTCTAAATATCTTTACATCTGAGTATTTGCCTTTGTAATCTTAGTAACATTATTTCGGTACCTTTCTCTGTGTAACTGTGTGGGTGGAGGGTGGGGCAATGGGTATTATATTATTGTCATCAAGATGGAGCCCAACACCTCCTTAGTTTCTGTGACTCTTTGCCATGCTATCCAATGATCTGTTTTCTTCTTCTGTGTTATATATATATGCATATTTATTTTAAAATCTAAAATCTCATGGATATACCTTTTTCAGTTTTTATGCTCAGTACATTCTTGGGTTGTGGGAGCAAATTGCTAATAACACTATAATAATTTCAAACATAACTTTAAAATAAATCAGTTTTTTCCTCCTGTCACAGTATGTTGTATTAATAAAGACAATGAGAGGAATTATGTTGTATTAAGTAAGTAGCATATAATGATATATTACATTCTGTATAATCTGTTGTACAATTATAAATTCAGCAACAAACAACTTGGGGATAAAAACTTACAATTAAAAACCCCAAACCTTTTCTGGTGTTATTTCTCTAAGGTGTTATTTCTTTTTAAATTACTTACTATATGGAGAAAATTCTTACAATTTTTCCTCTGATTCTTTACTAGGTATCCTCATTTCAGAATCACTTTACTCTCTGTGTAAGTTTGGAAACCTGACATTATTATATTATGCGCAGGCTGGAGCACTGATAGTATTTGATTCCACTCCCAAAAGAGCTAGTTCATGGGAGAAAAAATTCCATCAATGTCTCTTCCTATAAATATACACAGCAACAAAGATACAAACCTGGACTCAGGAAGTCCCTAAGATTTAAATTGTTGAAAATGATGTTTTCATACTTATTTTGCAAAAGCAGCCATCATTTGTCCATTATTAAAAATTTGGGCTGACCAGATTTTTAGTCTGTCCCAGCACGGCTGTTGTGTGCCATATACTGTCATCTTCTTTTTCAGTGCAAGGCAGTAGAAATAGAATTATTTGATTCTTACAAGATTTACAGTAAAGTATGTTTCTCTGAAACATGTTTCCTTAAAAGCAATTGCTGTGTTAGAATTTTAGTTTGTTTTCTTTATAATGATATGAACGTAATTAACTTGTGTACCATACTAACAGTAGCATCAGTGGACAAATGTGTGTTTCAGCACAAGTGAAAAAACTCTCAGAAGCCCCTATATTCTAGTTTATCATGAATTTTCTTTCAGCTGATGTAAATTTTAAAGGCAATAAAACATAAAACAGGAGTACAAACAAGTTTACTGATGACACAAAGCTGGGAGGAGTGGCTGATACCCCAGAGTGCTGTGAGCCCTTCAGAAGGACCTGGACAGGTTGGAGAAATGAGCAGAGAAGAACCATCTGAACTTCAACAAAGGCAAATGTAGAGTCCTGTACCTGGGGAAGAATAACCCCCTGTGCCAGCACAGGCTGGGGGCTGACCTGCTGGAAAGCAGCTCTGTGGAGAAGGACCTGGGGGTCCTGTGGACAACAAGCTGTCCCTGAGCCAGCAGTGTGTCCTGGGGGCCAGGAAGGCCAGGGGTGTCCTGGGGAGCATTAGGAAGAACATTGGCAGCAGGTCAAGGGAGAGGATCCTGCCCTCTACTCAGCCCTAGTGAAGCCACATCTGGAGTGCTGTGTCCACTTCTGGGCTCCTGGATCAGCTCCAGTGGAGGGCAACAGAGATGAGTAAGGGGCTGGAGCATCTCTCTTACAAGGAAAGGCTGAGGGAGCTGGGGCTGTTCAGCCTCGAGAGGTGACAACTGAGAGGGGACCTCATCCGTGTCTATCAGTATCTGAAGGGGAGGTGTCACAAGGTTGGAGCCAGGCACTGCTTGGTGGTGCCAGGCAATGGGACAAGAGGCAATGGGCAGAAATTGATGCACAGGAAGTTCCACCTGAATATCAGGAAGAACTTCTTTACTGTGCAGGTGACTGAGCACTGGAACAGATTGCACAGAGAGGCTGTGGAGTCTCCCTTGCTGTAGATATTCAAGAACCATCCAGACACAATCCTGTGCCATTTGCTCGGGGATGACCCGGCTTGAGCAGGGAGGTTGGACCAGATGATCCACTGTGGTCCCTTACAACTTTATCCATTCTGTGATTCTATGGAGTTCAGTGCTCCACACAATGGAGGAGTTTGAGATCCTCTGCAGACAGAAATGCATTATGCAGTATATATATATAACACAACATAGATTATATATTGTTTACAGGTAATTATTTTAAATATCTGCAAATAAATGATTAGGCCACCAATTGGGCCTAATGGCTGAGATAACACAGTGGGATGGAGAAAATCACTGGGCACTGTGAGAAACCACTGGATGTGGCAGTGGCACAGCAAAGAGTTGAAAAACATAAGGTAGTGTCATGAGGCTGTCTGTGTCAACAGGTCTTTAAGGAAGAATTATGGGAAACTTCCCAGATAAGCAGGGTCCAGTGGTATTTTGAGGATTAAAATCCTCTAAGGTCAGCAATGCCTAGTACAAAGGTACCAGTGCTAACACATAAGGCAGGGAGTGCCTAGGTAAAGGCATACCGAAACTGGGTCTGATGGTGCTAAAGTATGTGTCAGCAGGTTATTCCTTTGGGACTGGGGGTGGAAAAAGGGAAGTACAAAGGTGGTGAAAAAGAGGGTCAAAACCCAGAAAATCAGAAAACAAAGTTTCTGTATCACACAATTGTTACTGCTGTCAGGGCCCATGAATGTTGAACCTATTTCAGCAGTCAAGAGGATGGGAATGGCGTCCCTGGTTTGCAAGGTTAAAACCTGTACTTGATGGATCATGGGATCTGATATCACTGCATCAGAGCTTATTTGAGCCTGGTGGCATCAGTATCTTTCCAATAATTGCCTAATAGAAGCAACTGGTAAAATATTTAACCTGTTTAGAGTCAGTGGGAAGTAGAAAGTGGAGCCAACAATGTCTGCTTCCACTTGCTAAATAAATGTCCTTGCCAAATTACCTTTTTATTTACTACTTGCTTAATGGTGCCTTCAGTTCATTTTTCTAGCATTGCTTTCCACAGAAATTCATTACAGTAAATAATGTTGTGAGTTTTTTCCAGGTTCTAAGTTATAGCCCAGGTCGCTTTCTAAAATTCACATCTCATAAATTAAAGTCAGATAAAATAGTATACTTATATATCCACAATTTTCATATGCACCCAGAAAAGGATAATATTCAGTAGTTTTTGAAAAGGTTCTCCAAATTGAGACTTTTAGTATCATGTGCTTGCAGAGAGTGATGTGAATTAAGTAGATATTCGTCTATGTATTCGAGGTTATATTACCTTAAAATAATCTACAATGCAATCCCTTCCTTGTTCTCAAATTAAGAAAGAGAGAAACCTCTGCACTTCCCCACTGCTGTCTGAACTCCAACTGTTTTCTTGATTCATCATTCCCATAATAAAATCAGTACTTCAAACTTCCAGAGTTCAAAAGCTACATGGAAAACACCACTTGAAAGATTACTAAAATATAAGCATACGTCTACTTGATACTTTCTACTTTATGTCAATTAACAAATAAAGATTAAAGTGTTTCCATAGGAAAGTAGAGTAGGTTCATAACTTGTGCTACTGAGTAGTCAGATTCTAAATTGCATTGGTACACGTGAATACCTTTTTCCAAAGGCTTTTCTTCTCTGATTTAATTGAAAAGGCTCAGAGAAAGTTTGTTATGCATGTAAACTGTGATGGTAGTGATAGAATATTGGTGACATTTTCACGCTGAGCATGGCAGTGATTTTTTCACTGACCAGCTGCAAGGCATTTTTTTCTCTGGGCACTGCAGAGTGCCTGCAAAGCATAGCTGATAGCCTTTTCAGCTCCATCTGGGATCTGTTCTGATACTACTTTATTTGTCATACTTTAGGGGCTTTTCACAGCAAAACTATGGCCCAAAATGGTCTTACTGTTGTTCAGTGCCTTTTCTTAAGGTTCTATTTCTTCTCTTCCTACCTTCACTCTTTACCACAGAAATACTTGACATCCTTTCTGTAGAGTGCTCTTTTCATGCCAACAGAGCAAATAGACTTGGCAGGTAGTTTGGCAGTAATTGATCCTATCCAAACAGTAATTGAATTTTGTTTGCTGTCATAATGGAAGAGCCAACACCATGCTGTCTGTTCTGTGATGATGGGCACCAAATTACATTACTCAGTTCTTTGCTCCTGCTGCAATCCATATACCTGGATATGAAACTCTCAAAGTTACATAGGTTGGAAGGGGAGAGAGAAGGAAAAGACTGAAAGCACAGTGTGGCTTGGTGCAGTCATGTTAAAGACTGGAGATGTCACATGCTCTCCCAAGAAAATACATTGGGCTTTCGTTACAGACAGGGATTTTTTGTTCATTTCACATTATCAACTCCACAGTTTTCAGGGCAATAATTTCAGATTACTATCTGGGGAACCTATCTGCAATATTTATTTATCAGTGGGCCAGATAATCCACTTTGGCAACTGTGTCAAACACCAGCTGGGGCTTGGGCTCAGTTTTTCTTAATCACAAACAGTTTAATTGGCTGTGTATGTAACACGAGATATTTTTGTGTCTATTACAATGCAACAATTGCCACCAAGATTTTGAAGTTTTATTTACTGACACTTCTTTCAGATGTGAACAAGAATAAAGTAAGGAGTCTGGCAGTCCTATTCACCCACCCCAAATCTCTAAAGTATACTTAATCTCTGCTAGGTGTGTTAATTGTTTTAATAAATTAACAGGGACCACCAGAGACATAGCTAGAGGGAGGAGAAGAGATTGAAGTCAGCATACACATTCCATAAAGTGATTGTGAGCAGGCCCTCTCAACACCCATGGGTGAGAACAGAACAGCTTGAAGAGAGGAAGTGCACATGCTGAGACAACAAAAGGTGAGAATCTCCCAAATGCTGACAGATTGAAAACTTGTCATGCTGTTGTATCTCCAAGAAATGAGAGAAGCAGAGCCGGCAGAGCGTGTGTAAGGCCCCCAGGCCACGTCGGTGGCAGCGAGGGGCTGTGCAGGTCAGTCCCCATCCGAGGTGCACCCTCAGACACCAGGTCTGCATGGGCTGCAGGGGGAATGCAGGACCTGTGAGGGACTCTGTGGCACACCAGTGCAGCTGTCCCTGGGGAGTGACCAGCCGGGCTGGGCTCCACACGGGTGACTGGGAGTGCTGCTGTGTGTGGCAGTGCCTGTGGGACAGTGTGCACCTGTGGGAGTGGGAACAGTGGCAGGAGACAAGCAAATGTACCATGCAACCATCTGCTTTCAATAATGCTTAATAATGAGCTCTTACTTCCTTTAATAGCAACAGTCTAATAAAATATATTCCAATAAATATTATTGTGATCTATATCTCCTTCCAACACATTTCCCTATCAAAGAAGGGGGAATTTGAAACATACATGTTTTGTATGTGTACAAGGGCCAGAAATTATTTGCTACAGTAGGCTCGACTACAGAGTTTGGGATTTTTTGGAGAGTTTTCCAATGCTTTGTAGAAGCAATTATACTATTGAAAGGAAAAGTCTCAGATTAACATTATAACTGACTTAATATTGTGACTTAGAATTTAATTGACTTCATCAAGATTGAAATGAAGTAATTTAGGACAGGAATTGCTGGTGAATAATGGATACATTCATTACAAACTGGTTTCCATTTCCTTTATTGAAGAACATGTAAAAGCAATGCCATTTCAAAGCAGATCTTTTGCATTTGGACCAAATGAAGAGGCCATCCTAGGTTTTCTTCTAACGCATCAGTGCTTGATCACTTTTGAAATAATTTGGCCTTTGTAACTGCCAGTAGTAAAACAAAAAGGGCAGTTGCTAGTGACTAAAGCACTTCAGAAGAAGGATGAAACATCCTTCTTGTTTTGGAAAGTACAATATGC
Organism: Coloeus monedula; assembly: GCF_965178545.1. Lineage (NCBI taxonomy): Eukaryota > Metazoa > Chordata > Aves > Passeriformes > Corvidae > Coloeus > Coloeus monedula. The sequence goes on along the minus strand of NC_138784.1, from coordinate 49,078,201 downwards.
AAAATCTATCTTTCTTTTGGAAGAAACTGATCTAGTTATGTTTGAACATGAAACTGTGATTTCTGTGTGGTAACACAGGATTAAAGAGTGCTGTTTTACTTTTCTTATTATCTTCAGTCTACAGGGTTCCTAAACTGTGGGTGAGAATGAAGTTGACCTGTGAGGCCAATCTATTATGCCTGTCAATTCAAGGAAACCTCTGAGAAAAACTTGAAAAATATTGGTAATCCTGATTCTCTTTGAGACACAGAAGAGAGAAGGGCCTCAAAAGAACAGAAACTCCTTTTTGTTTTTTAAATCTGTAAGGGCAGTAAATTTACCAGAATCCTGGAGAAAACTGGTGCAAAATTAAAATCCATGAATTTAAGAGAACTTGCCAAAATACTCCAGATGAGTCAGATCCCCTTGTGACTGTAGAAACATCTGTATCATTTGTGAGTTTTTATAAAATACACAAAGCATTTTATGAATTTATTTTGCCTTCCTTCTTTCTCTCTTTATGTTTTCTCTTTTTTTTTTTTTTTTCTTAAACAAGCTGTATTTGGTCTTATTCTGGAGAGTGTCAGAGGTACTCACCTTTTCCCTTGAAATCTGCTGCACTGGCACCTCCAGAGGAAAGGAAATATTCCAGAATTGTTCTGAAAAGGAAACATAAATGTCAGACAATGAAATCACCCTTAGAACTTGAAATTAACATACAGAACAGAATTGAGAGTAGGTAGGAACAGAGTATATCAAAAACCTGTAGATCTAAGATGCTCTTATTGCATGAAATTTATGGGGGAGAAACCCCAGAGTATCCTGATATTTTTTCCATTAAGATTAATCTAATGCATAGATATAGGTCTTACCTTCCTGTTGCCCGAGATGGGATCTTCTCTCATGGGAGAATGTTCTCATCCTTCTCCTGAGTTCTTCCCACTTTTCTCCTCAGCAGCAGCTACTGGCCTGACCTCCATGGTCCATTTTTCTCTCCTCCTGTGTCTACAGTGCCATGCAGCTACTCGGCTCCTGGGTAGGATTCCACCTTTGTTTCCTTTAGCTATTTTTTTTTAGTTAGGCAAAATTAGTTCATCTAATCATGATTTCTGACACAAAAGTGTCAGAAATTATTTGATACCGAAGTAGGGAAAATAGTGTGTATTTCAAGAAAACCACATCATTCTGCCTTTTGAAAAATCTGGTTGTGTAAGAATTCACAGGAAAGCTGTGCTGTGATGTTTTGCATATCATTCCATCTCTCCTCTCCATCGCAGGTGCTGGAAAAGGTATTAGGAGAAGATAATCTGATACTGCAGAACCCCTGAAACATGGCTATACTTGGACTTGGTAAATACGAATACTTCGTATAATTTAATGCAAACATATCAGGAATGGAAAAATGGTACACTGCAAAATGGCTAATATTTTTATTTCTCAATGCATTTCAGTTAGATAAGTAAGGCATTACCAATTATTAAGTTGGTTTTCTGTTGAATGTGTCCAAAACTACCTTGGACCTGGATTTACAAATGGAGCTCTGGCTGATTTCAGAATGAATTATCCATCTCAATACTTCTGAGGAGCTCCTCTTGAATGCTTGTTCAGATTGAATATAATAAAAACAGAGTAAAAATAAAATTAGTTATTTTTTTTGTCCTCTTAAAGACCATTCTAATTATGGAAGATTGAAGATGGAAGATTTAGGAAAAACAGATAGACTTGCCAATAAGGAATGGCTGTCTCTACTCAGCAGTGCAATTTTTCTTGCTTTTTCATACTTTTTGTAAAATTTTATTTTTTGCTCCTGACAAAGTTATTCTCAAAATTTTTCTGAGAGGTAGAGAAGTGCACTGTCACTATTTTAAACCTCAGGAACTGAGGCATATAGAAACAAAGAGGCAGATGAAGTATTTTAGCTGCAATGTTTTAACACCTTTATGATACAGAGCTTTTCATCCTCAGCACTATGTTCAACATCTTTGTTGCCTATCTGCAGTTAGCTTGGCACTAAAGAATAAACACCTTTGAGATTTGCATGTTGAACAGAAAAACCACTTAAAGTGGCTAATAGAAACACTAAAATTAGATTTAACTGTTCGCAACTTAGCTGGCCCTAGCTAGCTAAACATCCTGTGGCAGTCACTGGAGGGAAATGGGAGCTTACAAAATGTGTTTCACTGGACCAAAAGACAACATCTTCTCTCTGTTTCTTGCTAGTCATTGTAAAGGGGCCTGAGAATGACTAGTTCAGAGGTGGACAACTACTTTGTAAATAGCAGGGTGAAGCCTGTCAAAGTTCACACCAGTTAGGCTGGGTTGCTCATCTTATCAGAATTTCAGCTGATGGGTCTGCAGGGAAAGAGACAGAGTTTGGGCACCTGTACTGTTTTGTGCATTTACCCCAACTGAAATGCCTAAAGCACACAGGGCATGTAGCTGAAAATGTTTTATGACTCAGTTTCCTCAGTTTTTTGCTAAATGGCAAGTTTGAGGCTGCATATGTTCTACAATAATCAAGGCAGACACTGTCAGTTAAACAAAATGTAATCCCTTGCAATGTTGGATTAGGTCACCTGTGACTCCTTAGTCTTGGTTTCAGTCTCCTATGAACAATAGGCTGAGATTTTCTTCCTTCATCTTGGCTCTGGGCCTCTGTTCACTAAGGATCAAAAAAAAGGTTTCTTAAGTCTTTTGTGGACTGAGTCAGGAGATGCAGATCTCATCTGTGTTTTACCTGCTCATCAGCCATGACATACTTTTCTGGGTATCTGGAGAGATTGGCATGGTGGGCATTCAAGCAGATCACAGCAGTCACTGACACACAACCTAAAGTTGATTTGCTTGGCAGGACAAATAAAGCCTGTGGCCAGTGATGCCTGCCCTGCAAACACAGACCTCACACAAATCGCAGCTCAGCCCTGCTCATCCAGCCAATTCAGATGACCCTTGGGAATGGAAAGCTCACTGCGATCATTGCTGACAGCTCAGCTCCTACATCTGGCAATTCCTTTCCTCAGCCTGCAGCTTCCATATGGTGCTGCAGATCTGAGCATTGTGTTCCTCCTGAGGGGGGTGCTATTTATTGCTTTCTGAGTTAGGTGTTACTTTACTATCTAGCTCCTAATGGATTTAGGTAGCCAGTTCCAGCTGGGGACATGAAGTGAGGTCTCCTTTTTCCAGGTGGGTAGGTTTTTGGTTGCTGTTGCAAGGATTCACTCAGAGCCTGGGTGATGGCTGCAGTTTGTCAGACAAAAAAAAAGTCTGTAAGTGGGTGCATCATTAGTGAATTTTTTGAGTGTTATGCTTTAACAATTTAGTACAGTCTGTTCACTACATTTGTATAGGTAGAATGGTATAGAGTGATTGGCACAAAAATAAAATAATAAATTCTAGATTTCCTCTCTGATTGTATAGAATTACAAACTCTGGTTTATATAATAGAATCCTGAAAGTCTTTCCATGAATATTCCATCCAGTATAATGTATTTATGCAGGCCTTGAATAGAAAACATACATAGACCCACAAAGAACTTTCAAAATGCAGCAAATTTCATAGCTGGAATATTAATGGAAAGCAGGGTTGAAAAGGAAATGAAACTATGTGGATTAATTTTAAAAATCAATTAATATTCAGAGATAACATCTTGCAATACATAATGAAACTTACTCCTGACTTTTTAATAATTCCCATATTCCTTTTTGCCAAATTGACTTAAGAAGGTATTATGTTTAGAAAAATTCTCCTTATTTTGTTTACAATTAATATTTCTTTGATAGATGCATTGGTTGGTTTGAAATATAAAAAGGCAAATTAATAAATATCATGAAGAAGTAGGATGTCACAACTTTTTGGAATTTAGGCAATCTCTTCTTGAATCCTAATTTAACACCCTAATATCAATGTAGATTAAAAAAAAAAAGGAATTGTATCAGATCTATACAAGGTGATACTCAGAAATAAAACTTACACAAGAGTGCAAATCTACTTCAACCAAACACATCTTTACCTCTTTTAAGCTCACAAGTCAGCCTTAAGTTTAGAAAAAAAAAATCAGAGATCAGGAGTTGTGAACAGAAATCCCTGCAAGGCCTGGCTTGTAATTTACCTTTGGAAACAATTGCGCTGTTGTTGCAAGGGCGGAGCTGTAACTGTCAGTCTGGGAGAAGCTTCTCTGTATTAATGGAAAATGCATTTAAAGTGCAGATGGATAATAATGACACCATCTCTGTCAATGTGATAGGTATAGAGGCTGTTATCACTCTGTGTATGCTCTACTGCATGAGTTCACATGCTTGTATATTTACGTAAAAGCAATCATTAAATTGGTGGCTTGCTGGTTTTGTTCCTCTCTTTTTCTTCTTATACAGAAGAGGTGATATCCCGCATAGATGTTGACAGTATAAAGGATGCATACAAGCATACTTTAGGAGAGTTAATTTTAATTTTTGACAGTTTGATTTAACTTCAGTTTTGCCTATCACAAATGAAGTAATATAACATTTATTTCTTGTGCCTCCCTGCACACACTATACATTAATAGATTTATTTTTGTCCAGCTTCACTTCAGATAGCCTTTTTTTAAAATATAAGTTATTACTGTAGAATGGCTTAGAGTACTTTTTTAATGGAAGATTGGCTAAGTGTGAAAATTATGGTTTCTCATACACATTGTAAGAAATCTGGGTTTGGAACAGAAACTCATGTCATATGGTATGATAAAGCCTAATTGCTCGTGCCATGTTGAATAATATTTTTTTTTGTGAATTCTTGAGAGGAAATCAGTGTACATATGAATAATAAAGATCTTTCAAAAGCATTGAAAATGAGAATGGAACAGCCAGTTGCCAGTTTCTGGGGAAAGCAGAGTCATTATCTGGTTTCTTGTTGTAAACCAATTCCTGCAGAAAAACAGCCATGGAAGAAAGGAAAATGCACCTGCGCCAAAGAGGAAGGATAAGAAAAGGTCTACATTAGGTATCTCATGTTTCCTCTACGTCCACCAGTAGAAGTAACGATCTTCAGCAGTGGTGACTGAGGAAACCCCAATCACATTGACAAGTATTTATGTGGAAATGCTGAAGACTGAAATACATTAAGTCTTAAAAAATCCCAGAAATTACATTTTCCTGAAGGACTGTGGTAAACTCAGACTAATTATTTAAAATAGTGCATCAAGCAGCAGAAACATTTTTTTGTCTTTTTGGAAGTCAAACGCAAAATCTGCTCCCATTTTGAAAACAAAACAGGGCAATGTGAAGCAGAGCTTTGTTTTCTAGATTCTTTGGAATGAAAAAACTTGAGAAAGAAAATTATTTTCCCTACCTAAGATTTATGTATGGGTAGGATTTAAACCATGCCAATGCTCTTGGCATTGTGATGTGTTAATTGGACTCCTGTATCCAAGATACAGGTCTTTTATAACCTTGTTCTGAGATACAGAAGTCACACACGGGCCCTGTATGCTCCACTGCAACACTGAGATCCTAAACTTCAGGGCTGGTCTTTGAGCATTACAACATTGGCATATATTTGGACACCTGGGATTATCAGGACATAAACAGAAGGAATAGAAGAGAAGAATGGGACAGACTGCAAAGACATAGTTGAAGGTTAACAGAGAGAATAAATATAAGGGAAAGGATAGAAACAAACAAATGAGGGCTGCTTTTCTTGAAAGAAGAAGAAACAACCTGTAGCATTCCTAATAGCTATGAAAATGTGTAAGCTTGGAGGACTGAGTGTGAAATGTCTCTAGTTTTCCATTATGAAAGCAATTTTCTGGGTTTTGTTCTTTTTGTCCTTTTTTGAATAGGCCAGGTACATGCAACCCGTGTTTCTGTTTGGTTAATTTCTTTTTCCCCTCATGACTATCTGTTCCCTAAAATTTTGGCTACTGCGTAGCTCCAGTACCTCTTAGCAGATAATATGGGCTAAGACACTTGGCTGCTTTCTCCCTTTCCAAGCGAATTTAGGCTGCATCAGCATTTCTGCTCCCCCATCAGTTATGTTCAGATTGTAAGGAGAATGAAAATTGAAGGTGGGAGCACCTCCAGTTCATATTATGAATTTCCAATGTGCCTTGGGAGGTGGCATTAGGAAGAGAGAGGGGAACATTAAAAAAGTGAGAAAGTTTTTAAGAGAAGATGTGGTCTCTTGCCTAAAAGTAAGAATTGGCTTTTCCATAGGAGCAAAGTCTTTGGGATTTCAGTCCTTGGGAGCTGGGAAAGCCAGGAAGGCACTTGGTACAGCTGCCAACACTGGCAAGAATGTGGGTCCTGGTCATTTGCCTGTATTTTGTAGATGCCTGGAAATCTGCTGCATTTCCACTAATTGTGATGATCTGCAAAGTGGAGATGCAAGCAGAAATATAAAGGAGTTGATGATTGCTGGAACAAGAGAGAGTGCCCAAAGAATCATCTCCATTTGGGACCCAAAAGGAAATGGAAATGCTGTAAACAATGTGTGAAAGGCTATGTTGAAGTTTTCCTGATACTGCCAAGTATCTATTTAGTCTGTAGAGATCCTGTTCTGTGCAAGGTTATGGACTAACATCCTCCTCAAGCAGGGCACAGTCATGCACTGGCAGTGGAGGACAGCAAATCAAACAGAGCCTATTGCACTTGTAGAAGAACTTACTGACTCTTATTTTTTCTGCAGCAAAATTGCTGCAAGTGTTCTTTTAGATGTCCTTTCTGTAAACTTCAGATAGGTTTTTTTTCACTTTTAGAGCAAAGTTTCCAGCTTAATTAACTTTTTTTTTTAATATCTGAGACAGAGGCAACAGATCTATATTCTTATATAATACGGTTGGTAATGCATTTTTAGAATTTTATTTTGCTGGGTTTTTATTCTTTAAAAAAGAAAATCAGTAATGTTCATAATACATATCTTGTAGTCTCACTTATTAATATCAGCTTTCAGCTACTGCTGCATGTCTCAGACAACACCTAGACTTCATATTATTTTGAGTGAAGGAGCAGAGAAACACTGGAGTCTATAATAGCAAAGTCGAAAATTAAAGATATCACATAAATTTTTTATGTCTGCAGCCCATTATACTCTTTAACAAACTAAAAAACGTTTGCTGATGTAAATATGTACAGGTGCCCTCATGTTATTATTCAATGAAATACTTACTGAAAAAGATTTCTTGGAATATTTTTATTGAAATACTTCATTAAGTGGCAGACTGCAAAATTCAGTAAACTACAGCCTTTAAAGTCTTGAAGGACTTAATTATGTTGCATTGTGAGGCAAACTGAAACTTGAAAAAGTTTTGTGTTTCATTATTTTGTACAGTATGTCATGGGCCACCCTCCATTCCCAATTCCCACTCTTATCCTCAGTGGTGTTCTTTGGTTATATCATGTCTGAATATGTTATTATACACATTTAGTTTGTCTCTTTTTTCCTACTCAAAAGAAAATAATTTATAAAAGGTTAAATTATTTATCAAAACAAATTATTGTTTTCATATTTCAGTAAAAGCACACACTAGGGTAAGTGGACCCATTAGGAGGAGGATGAAAAAACGTTTTTTAATACAATTCCACATGAGTTCAGCCAGATTCATCAGACAAAGATGTTTTATATCTCCCAGCTATAGGGCAAAATCCAAAGCTGTGCAGTCCTTCCTAGCCCCTCATGCAAGATTCAGTTTAGGATTCTGCTATCCTTCTGAGAACTACAAATATTTTCTTCTGTTTCAATTCATGCATATTTTTGTATTTTCAGCCTCAATCTTTGCAAAAAAACCCCCAAAACCCTCAAGAATATGTTTGTGTTCCACTGAATCTATTAAACTTTGGCACTGATTTGAATGATTGCAAGAGAGGCCTCCAACTGGGAACATTTTATGCCTATTTAGAAGGCAGTTTCACACTGTTAGAACAGTGATCATTAAGGGACCTAAGCAAGGCAGCACACAATGCTCCTAAGCTTGGCATGAAATAACAGGACAGTCAACATTTAAATCCTAGCAAATCCCTTACAGGCATTTACCCTTATAATATTTGATTCCAATTGTATGATAATTATGATAAGTACTCCCTGCAGTGCAGGCACATTAAATGCATACGAAGATAAGTTTCAAAACAGAATTATCAGTATAAAACAGAGAACAATAAAGAGGCAATGAGTCAAGACTGGAAAATCTAGGCATGTGTTGATTTAGATGATAGAAATTCCTCCACCTGGGAGTGAAAATTTGTAACATCTGTATTCAAAAACAACAGACAGAAGCATAAAAAATAGCATGAAAAGCATAAAAAATATAGTTTTGAATGCCTGGGATGCTTCAGGAAATTAATCTTGGGAAATTGTTTATAATTAATAAAATGTATTAATTTCATATCCTTTTAATTAATAATTCATGCAATTGATCCATATAGGGTGATACTGGTTCCCTCTTGTCTAATTACCTAATGCTGAGAGTGACTAATAATGGAAAATTATGAAGAGACTGTAATATATATGATTTATACGAAATGAACCTTCCCCTTGTGCTCTTCTTCTCAGCAATAACCAGAAATCTCTCTCTCCTACTTTACTGAAAATCTGGGTCTCATGTAAGCCTGATTATCCCTTAAGGCTCATCCCTCCTAGCCAGTAGAAATGTACATTTCCTGGCAGAATTTTAGAGAAAAGCAAAACCCCTCCAGTTTGCATGTGCTTCCACTTAAAAGTTATTGTCTGATTTCCTATATTTTCCTCTGTCTTTATTAATTGCTGTGTTCTCATGAAAAGTATTTTTGAAGGATTTTTGCTTTTCTTTGCTATTAGAAAATGATTAGTCTGCCACTGCCTGTGCTAACAAGCTGCTATCTGTGATATATGGACAATCATATACAGTCATCACTTTAAAAGTTTATCTCAAAAAGAAATGTTTATCTTCATTCGATGAAATTTTGAGTAACTGGAATTGCTTGTTGCTTCTTAAAAATGCCACAAAGCCTAAAATCTGCCAGGCAGAGATTTACTGGCTGAGCAGGGGGAGAGGTGATTTAGCCATGTCCATTATTGATTACATGCTCATCCTGTCTGATCTGCTGGCTGAGCAGCTCCCCAGTGCCACCAGCACTTTTTTATCCACAGCAGTGATGGTGCCGGGTAGGCTTTCTTTTTTTTTTTTTTTTTGTCACTGTCTACAGTGAGCACAGCTGTTTGCATCGTGGTTTCTTCTACTCTCTGCAAAACACATTTTCTTTTGGGGGCAGAGGATTAAATCAGGATTGGCAAAAGCAGTCTTCTAGTATCAGAGGCCTTTTAATGACCTAGTCATAATCTCCACCTTAAATACTACTACTGTTTGGTTTTAGTTTTGGTTTTTTGGGTTTGTTTTTTTTTTCTATTGCTGTTACCATTAGGTTGTTTCAGAAGAAAACCTCTTATCTCTGAGAGTTTCTTTTGAATTGCATATGGTCATTCTGTTCCCAGCTTTCTTCAGTGTTTTTTAATTTACATGGTGATCACATCCTTCAATATGTATAACATACTTTATGTATATCCATATTTGACTAAGTTAAAAAACAATCCATAACTTACTTTCCTTCAGTGGGCTTTTTGGTCCCTTGGTCATCCTAATAACTCTGTGTTTCTTCTGGTTTGTCTTTCTCTTTCTGAAGAATTTTACATAAGTTTCATTGAGAAGGCTTATATCCCTTAGCTACGGCACAGGTGTAATTATTGGGTTGCAGAACAGACATAAGAAAGGAATGCAAAAAGAGAGAGACAAGGGACTCCTTCCAAACACTACCTTTTCAAATCTTCTGGTAGTGCTAGAGGGAAAAACTGGGCAACTGTCTGCAAGATTTGATCTTTATGAATCTAACTAGCCAGTCCACTCCCTCCTCTCTTCCTTAAGATCATTTGGATGTTCAAAGAAGCAAAACGGTGATATGGACTCTGTGCAATGTCTTTCACATAGATCAAGGAACCTATGTGGAACAATTCCTCTGGAATACCAGTCCCTGTCATAGTGTTTGCAGTAGTAGGACCTAGTTTAAGTTCAGTCCTATAAAAAATAGTGCTACAAGCAAACCCTTCAATTTTACACTTTATTAAGGAGTTTGATGCTGACCATTCCTTTGAAACAAAAACAAGCCTTTTGTTGTTGAAACACTCCAGCCTTTCCACTCCTTTAAGAAAGACTGAAACAGAATACCAATAATTTTAATTGTTTTCTGTTATCTAATTACAGATTGTAGACATAGTTTAGTCCTTTTTGTTTTGAAGTCTTTATTTCTTTCATTCGTTTAATGTTACCGAACTATTCACCAGTGTTTGTATACCAATAAATTTAACAAAAGAAGAGGTTCTAGCCTTTTCTTCCCCTAAAAGCTCAACATCTTCATCACATACTTGTGTTCAGCAAAAAGAGATACAACATTTTCTCTGTCTAAAATGCATCTGTAATTTAGATGCAAAATTTAAGATTCAAGGCACAAAGATCTTCAGGCCTAATCAAGAAATTACTATGATGGTGTGTGACTGAAGCTTGCTGGGAAGTAGTTAGTACAAGAACTGAGAAGTTTGAGCATCTTTTCCATTAAAATTATTGCATTATCTCAGTATTGTACAAACCCAACAAAGGAAGTTACTTAGCAATTCTAAGGAAGGAGAGCAGTGATCCAGCCCTTTACTAAGTTCCTGCATAAAACTTGCCTGTAAAGCTCTGTCAAATTGCCTACTTTTTTCTTTTATTCCTATGGCAGAAGTACATTAACTTAAAACCGAAGTAGGAATACTGCCAGCAAATCTTTTAAGGTGAAATGAGCTTGGGACTTAAAGCTAAAATTGTGGGGCTTAATACAAATTATACACATTAGTTTGAATGTCTGATGAACCACTAAATGTTTTACATAATGATTTTGTTACACCTGTACCATTTAATTACCACTTTCTTATCAATACTCTGCTCAGGGTATACATTTAGCTGCTTGCCAGACAAGGTCCTTCTATACAGAAAGACTTTAAGACAAAGATTTCCAGATGTGCCCAAGGGAACTAGACATCTGGCTCGAATGATCATGAATCTTAAAGAACTAAAATGTTTCTGGAGAGGATTGCAGAATCCACTTTCATTTTTATTCAAGTAGTGCTTAGAAACCTCACTTGAGCTGGCTGTTAAGCACATAAAAATGATACTAAAAAGCCTTAACTACAACTGCAATTAAATTTTTTTTTTTTTTTAAATAAAGAAGTATATGACAAGACTGCACCTCTAGTTCTGAAGTGGTTTAATCTCTTGGATAAGAGTGGAGTATCTTATGAATGCTTTGTGAACGACAACTAGTCATGAATGCAGTACAGAGCAAGACAGGCTATACTAAGGCAGGGAGAGACTAATGGAGGAGGTGAAGGAGAAAGTGGTAAGAAAGCAGTGAAAGGAAATTAATTTTCTGATTCAGTGTCCAAGAGAAAACTATTGCTTTCATTTGTTGGCTGCAGCTATGGAGGGAGCATAGGATACCACATGAGACCTGAATACTTCTGCTGCTCCTGCTAGTTCCAGCTACTGTTGGAGAACAACTCCAACTCCAAAATGCTGGCTTCTGTCTCTCCATGCATGTTTCTGGGGGAAAAAGTGAAGGGGAAATTTTTATTGTTTGTTACCTTATTGTCTTCAGGAGGGGAAGCTTGTTTAACCCCTGGGAGTCAATTTACACCAGAAGAAATTACCATTTCATTCAGGTCATGTTAATTGTTTTAGTATAGTTTATGAATAATTAAATAAAGATCTTGCAATTCAGAAGACAGGAACCAGAGACAGAAGGGATTAATGCATGTTGTGAGTTCTATGTCTTGGGTAAAATGCTGTCTTCTATAACTTCAATATGTATTTTCAATTAACAACAAATTTTAAATTATTTATCTTAAAAGTATTTGTAGTCTGAAATATATTATGCAAAGTTAATTTTGTAGTTGTTAAAAAGTGCCCATGAAAAACTAGTATTTTCAAACCAACTTAGATAAAATTGTGTGATGTAGAAGCAATTTACACTTTTTAATAACTACATTGTTCTTGTAGAAAGAGATTGTCATATTCCCTGACAGCCAATTTTCTAGTGATGAATTGTCTAAAACCCATTCTTTCTGATATTTTTAGTAAGTAGATGAATAAGTGGTAAGTTAATTTTTCTGTTTTTCTTTACAGATCAAAGCATTATTTTAATTATATTTCACACCAGTGTTACAGATAAGAATATGACTGCAAGAAACAATAGCCATGTTACACTGTTAAAACAGTAAGTCTGTCTCTTTTTGTTTAGAGTGATTGCTTGCTATTTGTTTAATTCTGTTATTTTTTCATCCAAGGCATGGAAAAATGACCAGGGAAATCAGTGAGAAAATCCCTGCCAATTTCATAGATTTTGTAACAAAACATAATGCCAAAACTTTTTTCCTACATATAAATACTTTGGGACTTCTTGTTAGTTTTCAAATACCTTTTGTTCCACTCTGCCCATAGGATAAAGCATCTATAAAAGCCTTGTCACAGGGAAATGGTTGCTTTCAGAAAAAAAATCTTAATCTGTGGACCTCATCTCACTGTCTGCTGATACATCCCGTTCATGTTAACTCCTTTTTCAGTAAAGTCTTGTTAAGTAAAGTAACTGCAAAAATTATACAGAAGGAGTAACAAGTATATAGGACACTGACTTGTGTCCTGAATGAGACAAATTTAAACTGTAAAGGGAAAGCTTATGTTGGAATATTTTTCTATCTCTTTCTCCTAGAGGTACAACAATTATGAATGTGCAAAACCAAGCACAATCCTTGCCTGTTGAAAGTATTGAATGTCCTTTTCTCAGCATCTCCATACTTGCTGAACTGCAGAGGGCTGAAGCATAAACCCTCTCCATAACCCTCCTTGGAATACTTAGGTTAATTGTGCACCCATTGGTGTGACAGTCACCTGCTGAGCAGCACTGAAAAAATTTCCTTTTCTTCCAGGCTCTTCTGGGCAAGAGAAGCCCCTTTTTACCTTCCTGCTTCAGGTGGTGTGATGAAAGTAATCTGTATGCCATGGGGCAAAAAAGAGAGAATGTGGGTGGGTAGCAAATCTGACTCCATTACCTGCTACTTTTGAAACATATTATCACTTTCTGGTACTCTTGGACGTTTTTGAACAATACAGCCCAGGAAGGGTGGAAACAATAGCCAGTTTGGAAGTAACTGGGAAGTGAATGTGACGACTGAGTGTCCCTTCAGGCTGTAATAAAACAGAATCTGGATGCACACAGCAGCTGCGAGATTCTCAGGCTCATAGCATGAATGGAATGTTCTGGGTTTTGTAGGAGTCCCATATTTATCCCAGATGTTTCATTTTGCCTCTGGCCAGTGTGACTTCAGACTCGCCTGAGCAAAGCTGTGATTACATAGGAAATGAATAATAGAGATTCTAGCCCCTTTTTTATTTCTCCTTTGTCAGGGAAATGTGATATCAGTTAATAAAATGACACCTGCGTTGAAAAAGGAAGCAATCTACCTGATTAAAGTTTGGTCAGCTACATTTAGCATAACATCATAATATAGAAAACTGTAAGCATCTATGGAATGGTAACATTAGGGTTCTGTTTATAGACATAGCACAGTGTTAAGTGCATTTCTTTAAACGAGCAGACTGTCTACATGCTTAAAATTTTTGTAAGGGACATGTTGAGAAAATTAACCAACTTCATCTCACAATATGTAGATATTGTAATATCTACAGGCTAGTAGATCATACGTTCTGATTTACAGCCAAGACATAAGACCTTAAATTTAGGTGTCATCCAAAAGCCTGACGAAAACACATTTCTGTCTCATGAAACCACCAAAATGCCCTCATTAAGGATATCTTATGTATCAGCATCATTCTGTGGGTAACAAGGAGCTATTTGTACGGGTTTAACTTCAAAGTCCCTTGTTTCACAAATAAATCTGCTCATAAATAAATTTTATACCAATGTCAGAGCACCTCTGGGGTATTACAATACTTTCCTGCACTGTCCAGTTTATTTATATTTTGAATATACTGGGTTTTTTTTAAGATGCTTATTGAGATTGTTCCTGTTTATTTGGAGCATTACAACATTCATTGGCAAAAAGATCAGTATGTGGCTTTGAAACAGGTCTATAAAAAGCTTGTTTGTATAAAACACCAAATAGGCAGAATTTGCTGCATAAAATGCTGCGCTAGTAAACTACCACCGTTGCAAGCAAAGAGAAACCAGGGGCACCTCCAAATTTTTCACCTATTCTGGCATCTTAATTTTTTTACTTGATCTTAATATTCTTGACTACAGCTCAGGAGAAAACTTGAAACTTCTTGTAATCAGCCTCTGCTCTCGTGCACGCTGAACATCATAGTGTTTGCTCTACCAGTGCCTGGTAATTGCATTTATGCTGTGCCTTTGTCTGCTATGTGTCAGACTAAGCCAATGACTATTGGAGTCAGCCACTCAAAAAATGATAAAGATCTCGATCATGATGATGGGATCTACATGTGAAAGGAAAATGCATAACTATTTTGCCAAGTAGAGATAAAAAAAAAAAGATATTTATGGTCACTGCTGCCACCTAATTGCTCTACAAAGACACTGACTTGAAAAGCTCTCCATGGCTGTACATCCAGCCATCAGTCAATGTAATCCCTCAGTGGAATAGCAATATATCACATTAACAGTATGTTGTATACTTTTGAGGAATGTAATACAGCACACACATGTCAATTAGTTAATTCCCCAAACTACACTCTCAAGCACTATGCCCTGAGAACTAACCATTATTCTCCTGATTTAATGTTAAATAAACTGAACAAAAGCAAACAGCATCTCATGCAAAGTCAGTGAGCTAGCCAGGAGCTGAGGCCTAGAATCTAGATTTTTAATCATACCTTACTAATCAAAACATACTAATGCCAGTTACTGGTCTCAATTACCAGTGTTCTTAATTAGTTACTTAACTTTTCAGAAATACAGAGTTAAGAAACCATGTGTAGATGACTTTCAAATGCCTCTTGGAGCATAAACCACTTCTCAGTTATATTTGTTTTTACTGCTGCATAATGTCTAGTGTACACTAGAGCTTTGCTTCAATCTGTAATCACTGTGAATTTTCAAGCTTCCACTGTATTGCCCAGCATCTTATATTATTTAAATATGTCCTGTAGACCACATTTCAGCTAAGAACTTTAACAACATGATTTAGACAATTTTAGAATATTTAAGTTTAGTATGAATTGATATGCAATAGTGTTCAGAGCTCATGACAGAGTCCTTAACGTGAGCAGTTGTTATGCCATATAGTTGTTAAAATGAAATAAATTATACACACACTGAAGACTATTTTTACCTAGTCTCTGAAACAAAACAAAACCAAGGAAAGCAAAATAACTTAAATAAAATAAAATGAGATTTATTGAAGTTATTGGCACACGTATAAAACTTTAAAGGTCTTTTACAAGTAAGAGAAATTTTTATCTTTCATCATTACATCCAAGCTTATGTTCCCTCCAAACATGTCTTATCTTCTGGGCCTTATCCAAAGTCTGCAGTGGTTAGTGAGTGTGTAAAAGTTTGGACAATTAAAGTAAGGTATGGAAATTTGAGGAAATATCTGTTTTCTCTTTATGCAGTCCAGTTGATGTTATGAAAATGCTGAAGAAGCTGAAGTCAACTAAATACCACATAGACAATCTGAGACAGACAGGAGGAAGCCATGTTTAATAACCTCAGTTTTGTAAAAAACTAGGCTTTGTATCTGAGCATTAAAAATCTGCATTGATTGGGAAGCAATAAGCTTTTTCACAGAATATTTCTTTCCCCAAAACAGGGGGAAAAAACATAGTCTGAAGACACTGCTTCCTATTTAATACAGAGGGACAACAAACAACCTAGCTTTCATGACACATCTGATGTCTAGACTCCTAAGTGGAGGAGGTAAGTTTGATTAGTCTTTTCATTGACTTTAATGGCTTTTAGGTTACAAAAGACCACCAAGTAAATGGTAAAAGAAGAATTTTTATTTCTTTTGTTCCTACGACTCAGACTCTGGATTCTCCAAGTGTTTGTATTAGAATAAAATAACATTACTAGATGCCTACATGTTTCTGTGAAAGATCATGTTATTTCTATCATACTCAGAAAATTGGAATAAGCGTTCTTTTACTGTAATTCAATGTCTGACTGAATACATGACTGTTAGAGACATTTAGAAATTTCCCCATTCACAGGAAGAGGATTTTGGCAGGTCACAGAAATAGGTCATGGAAATCAAAAGCTATGTTTTCGTGAGAAGCCAAAACAACTAAAGACTCTGCCACCAAGAGGGAAGATTTTGCATCTTTTCCTTTCACAAGCCATACCTTTCTGCACCCCAACAAGTCCCATTCATGCTGTTCTGTCAGCTTCCTGAAACTAACTTTGAAAAATGTTACAAACCTCAGTGGATTCATCTCTCCCCTTTTCCCTTTCTCAATAGATTTGCTCTTAGGGGAGACTGACAGGCACCAGGTTCATAAAATAGGAACAGGGGAGTCAAACAAAGAGAAGAAGAGAGAGGAGAAAAGAGAGGAATAAAATCTACTTTAGGTAGTTGCAAACTCTTAAACCAGCTTGCTGTCCAAGTGCTGGTGATGGTAATCACAGATTTCCACTTCTGATGAAACAGCTCTGAATGTGAAAAGATAAGAGGAATATGCTTACAGCATATTGGAGAGACTTCTAATTTGAAAAAATAACTCTTTACACGATTTTAGACATGACGTGAAGTATCTGTCATACTGAGTTGGGGAAAGCCCACACTTAACAAGTAAAAATGAATAAAGTTAGCAGAAGTGATATTACTTCCAGGCTATATTTTAAAGGCATTTCTCTTCTTAGTGTTATGGCACTACTTAACCAGGACAATAACACTCAAACTGTTTTCAATCTCTGGTTGTACTTTAATATGACTGTTGCAATCAGTGAACACTTAACTTCAAATGCCTTTACAGGCATTAAAAGCCTAATCCTGCTTCTTGTAATTGATTTCTGTGATCACTTCCTTATGCTGAGGGTCATGATGCCTGAGGTGGCCACCTAAAACACAGAGACTAGACAAGAATAAGAGAATAAAAGGAGGTATTTATTTGAAGGGCCTTCAAAGGTCAAAAGGCTGCACCCAAGATGAACCCCGGATCACGGGTTCTTCACACTTTTGTAACTTTGGTCCATTTGCATATCATGGTTAATTCTCCAATTATAACTTTAGTTAATGATGTAATTTCCCCAAGTTCCCCCCCTCCCTCAAGATTTTAGTTTACACAGTTTGGGCCTAGGACAATTTAGGTGTCCTTGGAGAGCAAACTTAGAGAGGCTTGTTATGCCTAACCAGCATGAGAAAACAGCAGTTAACAGGCTACAAGAAACTTCAGAGTTATACACTAGGCAGTATAGGATTTGAAAAATATAAAAGCTAAAACCTAAGGCATCAGTCAGGGCAGCAAAATCATAGCCCAGATACAGTCCCATCATTCACATTGAACAGCCCCATTCTCCAGCTTTTGACTTCTGCATTACCACTAGGAAGTGGGTATGAGGTAAAGTAGAAGACCTTTGATGTATTTCCTTATACTGTTCTACCGTTGTGATGTTGAAGGTGATTTAAAGGAATTTTCTCTCAAAGGAAATTATCAGAATTCAAAATGGTTTTGATCTTTCTGGAGTGCAACCAACAAATAAGAGCAGGAGCTTTTAGATGCTCACCTTATTGGCAGTGCAATTAAAGAAATGTATTCAATACTCTCTACAATTCAGAACAGTGTGTATAAAAAACTCCAATATAAGCCCCACAACCATTCTCTCTAAAGCTTATGATAGATTGCTGGATTTATACTTCAGTACTATTCTAACATCCAATTTATAATGTTCAAAGTAAATTAAATTAACTTATTGCTCTCATCACCTTATGCTTAAAATCAGTATATTTTATTCCCAAACAAACGTGAGTCTCCTGCTGGAAGCCAAGCTTGTATTATCTAGCTGAGGGATTTACTCAAAAAGCAAGTGTCTGGGGAGAGAGTGAGATAAATGCATTATCTTTAGGAAGCATATATTACCTTCTAATAACTGCAGAAAAGCATCTTTAGAGTTCACATATTTTGTTTCTATTCATATTTGTTAAAGGGGTTATTTATTTATTTATTTAGAGGGTATTTATGTAGTCTGCTGCTGCAAATAGGATAAAGTTTGGTTTCTTATCTATGATTACATTTTTGTATGTTGAGTTAGCAAGTTGTAGGGTAATATCTGCCATCTTATCACTAATATTTTTGTTATTGAAATTAAGGTTGTTATCAAATCTGGTAAAAATTTACACATATAGAGTTGGCAGAAAGAAAAGGATTCATTCGAAGGAAATGTGTAACTGAAAAAGAGAATAAAAGGAAGATAATTCCTAGTCTAATTCTATTCTGTATGTTTTGGATTTTGGAATGAGAAAAGAGAGACAACAAATCCTGTGCATCAGTTTTCCTCTCTTTATTGCCTGATGTTAGAGAGAAAAAATTAATGTATCTGTTTAAATATAGTGAGAGAAAAAGGACTTCACCAAGGTAGTCTTACATACTTATCATTAAAAGTACCATGGAAAAATTTAAGAAGGTAGATTTGCACAACTGACCAAAAGTTGTTATGAAAGCAGAACCATTAACTTGGAAAGGCAGAGGCACAAGAAAACTGTAATTTATTGTCTTGAGTGGTAGATGATATCATAATTATTTTTTTTAAAAAATTTTTGGTAATGAAGAGGTTCTAGAAAGGCTTCAAAACTCATCATATGTGGTCCAGTCAATATTTATTCTCAAAAAACCTGAGGCTTTCCTATTAACTAAAGTATGCAGACTATCGCAATAATTACCACTTGCTGTGAGTAGAAATTTGAAAATGCATTAGGGAGAAACAGAAGACAAATTTCTAGCTCTCATCCACATTTTTCTCAAACCCTCAGGTATTTGGATTTCACAGGAAGAAAAACCAGATCTCATTAAATCTAGTTTTTGATATTTTGTCATCCAGTTATGGGAATAAACATGTACCCTGGATTAGGCAAGGGCCATCAGTGTAGTGAGTAGGTGGAACTGTTCATTCCCCTGTGGGTTTCCTTACAGCAGTACTAAGCAGTGTTCTATCACTTCACTAAGCAGCTTTAGGAGGTCTGTGTACTCAGGAAAGCCAAGGCATATTACTGTGAATTGCTGAAGAAGTACTTTTACTCAGTAAGTCTAAGCATTCCTTTGTTTTATAACTGCAGCAGGCATGTACCTTTCTTTGTAGGAGCTGATTTTTATTTCCTAATGCTCACTTGTAGCAGGTTTAGCACACAGGAGTTATACACCCATCTCTTGGAGCTTAGGGACAGCTGTGCAACACAGTGGGAAAAGCTACCAGGAGCAGTTTACAGTAGACCTCTCTTGCTGCCTTTGCTGATATAAATATTGAAGATGTATTACCACTACATCTTCCCTGGGAAACCAACACCTCTTCTTTTTTATTAGAGCCTCAGCACCTTCAGTACTCCAGAACTAAGCAAGAATGATATATTTTCCCCAGAATGTTAAAGATATGATTCTTGTTTTCTGTTGATGGTTCCCTGTACATTTCACTGGGTTTCACATCACTCTGAAAATAATAGTAATACCTTTCTCCACACATTGTTCTCACTATTAATTCTTAGTGAGATGGGTGCAACTCCTGCTTAATCAGTTGAATAGCATACAGCTGATGCTCTGGTAGAGACCACTGCAACCAGCATTAAATTGCTAGCCTGGGACATGTTCAGTATTCAAAGAATCACATTCTCACCTTCTCAGCAGCTGTCAAAAGAAAAATAGGTCATATAGAGATATCTGATGAAAGAAGTAGAGTGTTTTGAAATAGATCTAAATAACATATTTACACAAATGTACACACAGAGTTAAATGTACTATTAGTACACAAAGAATCAGCAAAACCCAGAACTGATTATATCTTTTAATGCAGGAATACTGAATTAGGTGGCCTTATTTGGCTTGACAGCTTTAGCTCGAGGCAGGTCTGTAGTTCACACAAGTTGATTCATCAATATTTATGTTAAAAGGGGAAAGGAGTAAAATTGGAAAGTTCCCTAGGAAAATTTACTGCATCATTCAGTATGAAGTAGATACATTACCTAGATGTATTATTAGAAAATTGGAAGAATTTATTTGTTGTCACAGAGACAGAAATAATCTGCCTGATATAAAGGCTCACTTCAATCTCTTCTGAGGAGATATCTCACTCCCGTGCATCCAATTTATTAAACATATATAGAATCATAGTACATCATAGGAAATTTGAGAATGAAATGAATGAGATGGGTTGACAGTTTTCTAACAGGAAGATTCAATAGAGAGGAAATCATGGAAGCAAGGATTAAAGTATTAAAGAAACCACAAAAATATCCATTAAAGAAATCTCTATGCATAGCTTATAACACTAGTCAGAGTGTTAAAAAAATACAGGGAAATAATGCATAGGGAAAAATTATGACATAGCCTGACAAATGATTGTCTATTGTGGCCAATTTTTAGAACACTTACCAGGAATTAGAATAGTGATTTTGGCATACCCTAGTGCTAGAACGTGCTATAATTTTAGTAAGTCTGTTATACACAGCCTGGCAGGTGAATACTACACTCTCCTTTGATCTGGTTCATCATCCAGCAGAAAACTAGCAGAAGATGGTTATTTCATAGTAGGAAGCACAGGTACTGAAATTGCTGGCTTCTTTGTAGGACCCCCTCAAAAAATTTAATATGCTACCTAGCATAACTGTGCAAAGCTTGAGTCATTATCCTTCCCAGAAAGACACTATACAAATTACTTTCTCAAATCTTCCTTCTAACGGGCCAATGGCTTTCACATCTTCAAGTGTCCTAGATGAAGCTGCAGTTTGTTTGCCTATTTAGTGTTTGGATTGGTGGGTTTTTTGGATTGTTTTGGGAGGGGGTTTATTTTGATGGAAGCAATCACTGAAACAGATCATGAGTTTGATGGATTTTAATTCAGACACAGACTCTGTGGACAGTGAAAAATTACTGGTGTTGTCTGGCTGAATTTCCTAGGACGTATTCCAAGAGTAGATGAAGCCTGCACTTACAGTTTCATCATAGCATTTAATCTTAATATATTGTGCTGGGGACAGTACCTCCCAATAAACTATAGTACAGTGAGGTTATGCTAATTAAGCAGAAGTGGGTTTCTTGTTTGATCAGACTGTATCTGGTTCTGTGATGGGGATGACAGCAACAGTAATCTAATCTCATCCACCAACCCATCTGGTATTTCTAATGTGTTTATTGTGCTGTTGTATATACATCATCAATCATGGATGTAAAATATGTAAAGACTGCAAACATAAATAAGGGATGACATATTAATTGAGCAACATGCAAATTGCTACATTTACAGTGCTAGGAAGTGGGTGCTCTAGGGAACTTCTCATTACAGATCAGCTGCTGATATGCAGCTATTAACACCCAGCTGCTTGCTTCTGCCACGGAGAGCTTTGTGGTGATACCAACTCCTGCTTAGCACTGCAAAATGAATGCAATGAAAAAAGTACTTGCTGGACACTTAAATGTGGTTCTGCAAAACAGTTGCAGGAATAGGGAGAAAACAAGGTCCAGCACTATTTCATACACATTAAACTAATTTATTCTCCTGAAACTTCCCTTTGCACAGACCCCTCAGTTACAAAGCTGGCCAATGCGTCACTACCTCCTCTTGCTTTATTCTTTGTTACTGTCTGCTTTGGGGCATCTGCATACTCATTCAGTCTTTCTTTTCAGATAATTAGTCTTCCAAATAAGCAGTGTACTGTCCCTCAGGCTTTAACTATTAAGGTCTCCTTACTGTTCTTCAGTCTTATCACCATGTCTTATTTAGCTTTATGCATTTATCTCCCTGCTCCAGCCTTATTACACAATTCTTTTGTGACAAGAATTCAGGGACAGTTCTGTTGCAATTGCACTATTTTCAGCCTCTACATAATGTTATCAGCATAATGAAATCAGATGCTGGCTAGAATGAAGATCTTGTTTCCTTTTTCAGATGTTTAGCTATTTTGCACACACTCCCATTTCTTCAGCTTCCTAAATGAAAGGATTTGTTTTATATCTTGCTTCAACTTCCATCTTTGAGTGTATTTCACTCCCTATCAAACACTCTGACATGCCCAGTTTTATTTTGTACTTCCTTTATATTTTAAAACTTAAACCAGCAGATTAAAACTATCTGATGCATGAAAATGAGAATTTCTTTAAAAAGTTACTTTGATTTGTATAAGCAAATTGTTTACACAATCAAATGCACATATATACAAATTTGTAAATACATATATTAACTCCATCTGTCTTCCCATTTTTCCCAAGTATTCTTGTATATCATGGAAAAACCCAGTGAAAATACAGATACAAATTTCCGTGCATTCATATTCTATTACTTGGGTGGGAGCTTGAATTCATTAGTATTTAAAAGGCAGAGAAGTGTGCCAGCACATCTGAACTGTTAGAGCACAGATTTGTTTAAATCTCAGACATATTTTTTCTTTGGTGGACAGAAACCTCCATGAAGAAAATATTGATGAATAAAGCAGCTGGCATACAACATTCAACTGCCTCAGACAGAAAAGCCAAAGATGTGAAAGGGCTGGTGCTGGAAGGTCCTTGTTCTTGGTCCCTAAAACTGCATTCCCTACATCCACTTACAGTTTCCTTTGGCTGCACTAACTGTTCTACAGACATAGGTTGTGATCAAAAGCATTTGGTACCTATATCAGCAAGCACAAGAGCTGTCCTTACAAATGTACAACCCCAATCTATGTCACTGAAAAAAAAGATGAAAAACATGACTGTGTAGAACCTAATTTTTATTTAAGTTCCTAAACTTAGCTTCCACTACATCTTACTAACATCTAAGCTTTTGAAAACACAACATGAAAAACATTTCTGAACATAAAATGGATACTGATCTCTTCATGT
Organism: Coloeus monedula; assembly: GCF_965178545.1. Classification (NCBI taxonomy): domain Eukaryota; kingdom Metazoa; phylum Chordata; class Aves; order Passeriformes; family Corvidae; genus Coloeus; species Coloeus monedula. Next base: position 49,055,195 of record NC_138784.1, on the reverse strand, counting down.
GACATAATTAAACCTCAACAATTTTTTCTTTGTTAGTGTTAATGTGAATACATTATTTGTAACAATGAATTGCACTGCTATTAAATGTTTCCAGGACAAATTAAGGAACAAAACTGAAATGTGGCATTTAACAGTGAGTCTTATGGTATATCAAGATGATGCTGTTTTACCAAGATGTTCTGTATCACCTCTGTTTTGCAGGAGAAGAGCTAGCCAATAGCTTCAGTGAACATGCAAGTGTGCATACATGTACATATCTGAACATGGAAGGCCTAAAAAAGAACTCAAAACTATAGATTAAAGGAGCAATGTTGAACAATCTGTTAACTGTCTCAATAAAAAATGGACCTAAAAGGATAGAAGATCATGTTTTCTTCATTATTATATAAGGAACTCATCTCAGCATTCTTTACCAACCTATGGTACATAGTGTCCAAACTGTACTATACACACTTCTTCCATAAAAGCATGAATTGATAGCCATAACATGTGTCAGGAGGTTAATGAATTGAATATCTAAAGCATTCCAATAGGTCTAAAGTTTTAAAACAGAATTCTTAGGAAAAAAAGTACATTCTAGAAGGAAAAAAAATTCCATATGCAAAACATTATGTTTAATTAGATTATTTAAAAGGAATTCATGTATAAAAACAATTAAGAGATGTCTTGAAAGAAGCCTTATTTAAGTATTTCTTAAAACATGCCAAAAACATATTTTACCTGCTCTGCACATATGTAAAAACGGAGCATTTGCTTTGGTGACCTGGTAGCAATCAGGAAAAACTATTGTACCATAGGGTATTTGTATGAAATATTCATTCAATTAAGTTTTCAAAACCCTCTGAGCCATTCAGCTACTGAGTCAAAATGAGCATATTATAGGAGCAGAGACACTGTTTTTATGACGATGCATGCAAACAGATTTCTTAAACAAATGCACTTTTTGACTCAAGAGATTGACCTCACAACAATATGATGATACAGGCTTATTTCTCAGCCAGGAATTACAGAAATCCTTCTGTTGCCTCTGCTGTGCTGTAAATGCAATTTGTTGTGCTCTCAGTAAAGATGTTATGTGGCCAGCCCTAGTGCTCTGATTTAGGGTGCTGTTGTTTGCTGGGTTCTCAAAGCTGTGTTGGGATGCACAGCCTTCCAATTTGGTCATTTCTCGCTCTGATTAGCACATTTTAATTTTTTTTATTTTTAAGTTAGTTTAGTACCATTGAGATGCTCTATACTGAGGCTTCTATCTGCTTTCTTTCATTACTTGATTCAAATGAGGAATAGAGACATAGCTTTTCTTCTGGAGCAGGTTTCCAAGGCTGTATTAAGAACTTTTCCCCATATTGATATAATACAGCTCTAAGATTCAAAAACTACCATTATAGGCCTGGATAAAAGTCCAATTGGTCTGATTTTTCTGTATACAAGAAAAGACATTTACAAATACTTCAGACAAGAAAGGAAGAAATAGAGGACACAGAGATCACTCTTCTTTAAGATCTCGTTTTATCTCTTAATAATTTTATTTTAAAAGTGCATTTTTTAAAAAAAGTTTATCGTGTAGCCTTTGCTTTTAATTGCTTCTCAAAGAAATTTTGGCATGCTTTAGTAATTCATGTGCACTAGTTTGCACAAAAAATTTTATTTTTCTCATTTGAATGGGAATGGGTTTTTTAAATAGTCTGGGGGTTTTTTTTAACCAGTAAAACCAGTTGCATGTTTTACTCTATTTATTTTTATCCATGCTGGATTTTTTTCGGAACACTTCTAAATCTTTGTGAAATTTTACATCTTTGTACCTGTCCTCCAACTTGAAATGTGTCTTCCCTCTTGAAATAGTTAAACAGTCTCTCTGTTGGCATTTACACTGTGATTACTCTATTATAAGTGGCTACTGAGAACTAAGTAAATTATTTTTTTTCTTTTTGGAGATCTCCACTTGCTCTGAGAATGAAAGAAAATGAAAATGTTAAAAGACAGAGAAACCAATATTATATTAAGACAAACACCTTAATGCTAAATTATGCATATATCTCTATTTGAAAAATTAACAACAAATTAATAGACCATTAGTATTTATACTTCACAACAGTGCAGCAAGAAGTCTTGCAGTTGATTCAATGTACACATCTCTGCTGATGATCCATCTGACTTTGAAGAGAAAGAATTGGTATTTAATTTCTGCGCTCCTGTGTGGTTCCAGGATTATGGGTGTACATTGCACATTTGCTAACAAGGAAGCTCACATCTCTTGCTGGCACTAAGCATTCACTGCCCATGCACTGGGGAAAACTGCTGACAGCCTGACCCGGGGGCTGTGCCCGGGGCTGTCTCGGTGGCTTCTCAGTGTGTAATTCCCACCATGGGCCTGCCAGGAGTTAACAATTTTTGAGTTAACAATTTTTGAGTTAACAATACAGTGCTGTCCCTGTATATGCACTGCTATCCCAATCTGGATGGATCAGGACAAACAACAAACAGCCTACCAAAGTTCAAGATGGTTTTAGCAAAGATAACAGTCTTCTGTTGCTTGTGCAACCATCTGTACTTCTTTCAGCAACATCCCTCAGGTGAAAGGTTCTTCATTGTTCATTCTGCCATTCCACTGCAACTGCTACATTTTTATAATATTTTATGCCTGACTAGTTCAGTATTTTTTAATATAAAACTATTTTTTCTGAGCAAAGCGTTTTGAAAAGCTATTCAAGCTGTATACAGAATTGATTCTGAAGATGTTATTTTTGCCTTATTTTGAACCTTATTTAAACTGAATATCTGTTACATGCAACAAAGGATAGTAATAATAAATGTAATTACATAAATTTCTTGTGTATCATCTAAACACTGACCATCTGACTAAAAGTATTAACATCAATGGTACAGAAATCTAATTTACACATAATTCTAGCTTTTTTTTTTTTTGTATTTTGAGTAGGTTACAAGTTCCAAATAATACTTTAAAATGGCTCAAATTAATAAAATACATTGGACAGATGGAGTCACTATCTGTATTTGTTTCTTATCTATCTAAAATCTGTGTTCTTAGGCCTGGATTCATGCCACATAAGCTTACATAATCAACCATAGTGACTGAATTAAGAACATACTCTCTCTAGTGTCCTTACACAGTCAACAAAACAGGCCTACAACCTTCAGAAGAGTATTCAAAGAACTTAACATGTTTATTTCCTTAGAAGTTGGCACTTGGTAACTATTGATCACTGAGGAAACTGTGACTTCCAGAGAAGGCCATGCTGTACTCAAGGCAGCACAGGATAATGCCTGTTTCTAAACAGGAAGAATGGAACAATAAAGTCTAAAATAATATTAAAAGGTTTGTTGCTCATTTATTTTAAATGGCTTTGAACAATTTACATACATTTCTCCAATACAGTATATTTCCACACTGATTATTTCAGAGAACAAAAAGAGATTTAATAATGGTATTAGTCCTAATGCAGGGGTATTCAAACTCAAAATCCTTATAGGAAAGAACAACATTTACTGTATCTTTGAACCGTAGAAAATGAAAATGACACAAAAATGAGGACACTACTGAAAAGAAAGCTTTAAGGGTAAGTTGAATTTCCAACATGTAAGTACTGGAGATTGTTTAAAAGAATAGTAATATTAGCAAACAGAAATCATCAAAGGAAAAAGTCACCAAAAGGGAAAAATAAGTCAAGATGATTAGATGTCTCAGTAAAAAAAGGTGAATAGAGGCAAAAAGATACCCTTCAACAAATGGAAATTTTGTTCAAACAAAGAAAACATGGTTGAGGAGGTATTCTGGAAAAGCAACCATAAAACTAGCATAATAAAAATAATAAAAAAAAATATTTGCAGAAAATCGTGCTAAAGGTTGAAAAAATAAAAATATTTTTAATATATCTGACTGCAGTAAAAGCAAAGAGAAAGGTGCCTCTGAAGAACAATCCAGAAAAGACACATCTTCAGTGTGCTTTGAGAATGAGAGAGAACAGTAGCATCCTTCTCTGGGACTGACATGCCTGAACCATCTATTAGAAATCCTGTCTGTGAAGAAAACAGCAAGGAGTCAATCACCTTAGATGTAACAGCCAGTGTCGAGTGTTCCTCTGTCAGGAATGGAAGAAGGTTTTGCTGTTACTCCTTTCTGAGTAATAAGTAATGATTATTTCACCTGCCTAGAACATGAGATTTGAACTTAAATGCTTTTCTAGACTGCAGACTGAAATCCATAGAGGGTTTTCTCTCCTGGCTTGTAGTCAGGACATTTGAAGATTGGGGAAAGACAGTGGTTTCTGGCAACTTTCTTGGGTGACACCTGCCTCCCAACTTCTCCATTTCATGAACCTCATTTGCCATCCTGCAGCAAAGAGTCACCTACACCTCTCCTTGGGGCGGTGAGAAGGAAAGGAGAAGGGAAGCGTGACGCGGGAGAAGAACTGGCAGATGCTTTCAGAGTTGAAGTCTTTCTGGTCATGCAGCTGTTAGGGTGAGACTGTAAGGGTAGATCCCATTTACTGCTCCTAAGAGAGATACACAAGATGCACAGCTTGAGAGTCCTATCTCCTGGCTGTAGCAATTGGAACAGACACTGGGTAACCAAAATAAGTGATCTGGCACCATAATTCCTTGCTGCTGTATATGTCTATGCACTGTCTGCAGTAAGTGCCCAGTGGACATCAACTACTGCCTTTTCTTGGTTGTCAGCCAAGATTTCACACATTCACAAATGTATGATTATTTTTTTCACCATATGTGTAGTAAATCTTGTGTTCAAGTTCTTGCTAGAATACAGTTTGAAGTTTTTCAATGACTAGACTATTTTGACAATATTTGTTCAGACTGGTTGCAGTGACTCCTGTATTAAAGCTGAAAGTGGCTGCCCTAACAAACTCTGTTTCAAACAGAGTTCAGCTAGCAGATTGTTGTTACAATAGGTTTATAACTATTACAAAGTAAATCTCACAATTAATGTAATTTACATCCTTATTAAAAACAGAATTTTGCACCGCACCTATCTGAAAACACTTAAATATCAAACATGGAGGTGGGTACTTTCACTGTAATGATTTGATTTTTAATTTTTTTCTCCTGACGCTCAAATGCCTATTTTTACTTCCTTTTTTTTTTTTTCCTCATACTTGAAAGCATGAAAGATTTTTCTTTGATGTTCATGTTTCTATATTTAGGAATATTAATTTCTCAGAAGTTATTGGAAGTTGCAAAAATTAATCTTTCTTATGATATCACTGTCTCCTTGAGCCTCTCTATATATCCATATATCCATTCAAAGAAATCAGAAATATCCTTTTTGATATAATGTGTCATTACATTTTTATTATCTCCTTTCTATTGAGCTTGAAATTTGCAGTAATTTTCTTTTCCTGAAATTGGGCTAAAAAGCGCCACTCAGCTACTACAGAAATTAAAGTCACTTTGTGTGTATGTGCAACCTGACTAAAATTTACTTCGGGTAATGGGTGTGCTAGTAATAAAAATAGATATTTAGAAAAACACATCTATACACTCAAAGAATTAATAGTTTACCATTTCTGGATCATATGATCTACTTTTCTCAGTTAAGGTAGTCCTAGGAAAGGCAAGACCTTATCTGAAGGATGCCTCTTCAACTTTGGCTGTGACTTATGATGTGGTATCAGACTCTATCTAAGCATTATTTAAACTACTCCTCTTCCACATCCAGGCTTGATGACCGTTATCCATTGTTATGACTGTTTCTTCCAGGATAACATTATATATGGAAGAGACATCATAACTTGTTGAAATTAATTGCAGTGCAGAGTTGATTTTAAGCGCCCTCAAGGTACATTGAAAGATATTTTCTGTTCTCCTAGCAGTTGTCACAGTTGCAAGAAAATGTCCAGGACAATGACTAGGGCAAGGCCAGAGATTAAGATAATTGAAAAGGACATGAAAAACTACTGGGGTGAGTTAGAGGAGGTTATATGACAAGTAGCTGAACTTCATGGATGACTGGAAGGAAATGCTGCATTTTTTTGAAAAGCTCAGTCTTGCAAGTCCAACTCAATCTAGTTAACAGTATCAGTGATATCATCTCAGGGAAAATCATTACTGGGAACAGAAATATCAAATTTTGGAACAGATGTTAACCCAGGAACCAATGGCTAGAAGAAAGGAAGGGTGGTAAGCAGGGTCATATCAAAAACATGTGGCCGGTGCTCTTTGGACAATCTGCGGGACTGCCCTGCCCTTGATCACTGAAGCCTAAATGGGGGAAAACGGTCCTGTTGTTCTGACCATATGATATGAGATGAACTCACTTCTGTAGTCAAGAAGACAGGGGTAGTGGGATAGTGGCATCCTGGACTGAAAGACTGACTGAGCACCCTGGAGTCACCACCTTGTAGGCCTGCTGGCATCAGCATCTGTCCAGCACTTTCTGATAGTAATTAAGTCAGACTTTGGGTTTCTTTGTAATTCTTTGTTTGATTTTGTTTTGTTTTAATTTCACGTTCTGACAAGTCATGCCCAATTTTTTTTCCCATTTTGTTCATCCTTTATTAATTGTATGTTACCTGATACACAGATGATAAGCTTTCTAGTATTTGCCTAATATTTCTTATTCAATCACAGCTTGATTTAGATTCAGCTGTGCAACAAAACCAGCCCATACTTTCCCATGTCAGACTGATTCATTCACATTTATTTTCTGTAGGAAGGAATGAAATATTCCTATGCTTCTTTTCTGACCTGTGAAACAAGTGATATTTTAAATATTTTGCTTTTTAAAAGATTTTAAGATTGCTGTGATACTGCAAATAACTGTAAGTAAAGAACACTGCATTGCTCTTCTTAGAAGAGAAATGGCAAATAATTTTTTAAAAAAATTTTATATTTAAAATGTACGGCTATCAGGAGTTGACAACAATCCATGTAAATCTATACTGAGATAACTACACTTAATATTTTTAGAAAATGTTTCTAATTGTTTCTGAAAAGTAAAGGATGTATAAATACAAAAGTTAAAACAGAATATATGATTTTGTTCTAATTTTTCTTTCTTCATGAGAATTATATAGGTAGTGGAAATTTTAATATATCCAGTAACTTTTGACACAATAATTTTACATTTAAAAATGAATATATTGTAATAGACATATTGCTGAGATTCTTTATGGCCAAAAGAATATCAGTATTTAATATTGCTTGATCTCAGAGAAAAGTCTGAAGAGGTCAGTTGCTGGCCAGGTTTTCAGAGTGTCTCAATCACTTCAGCTCTATCATTTTTCAGAGTTATACTGAATTACACAGACTGAAGATGCAACATAGTGGTTTTTATCAGAAAAGTATCACATGGTTTAACTGTGCTAGTTTAGAGTGCAGAGTTCAAATTTTTACATTTCCTTAAAAAGGAAAAGTGTGAATTTGATGTACAATTACAGTGAGAGGAAATATAAATCTAATTGTAGCAAATGAGAAGATATTGAGGACAAATGGCAGTGGCAGCTAGTATACATGGATATACAATGCTGTAAAGGATTTATCAGTCCAATTCCCATTAGGCTGCTGCAGGATTTTGGTATTGCATAACTCTGTAGGTAGAATACAGCTTTGCTGCATAGGCAACAGTTGTACAAGTACCCAGAAGGGAAATGTACAGATCTTTTAAGGTAAGGATAGAGGAAGTTGCTAGACTCATTGATGTTCCAGACATCCCAGATGGGAGATCTGCAAAGAGATGGGATATCATTTAGCTTCTTTGTAGAGTGAATATATTATGCATATGATTGCCTAATATGGGAATGGAAGTGCAGCTCTTGGTCAGAAAAAGCCACCTAGGATTGACAAGCAGAAGACCTGATAATGTTTTCTAGGAAAGAATAGGACACTGGCTCTGGTCTGAAATATTTCTCTGTAAGTTGAATGGGAGGCACTATGCAAGATTAAGAGCACAGCATGGGTACAGCTGACTTAAAGCTATGACCCCTCTCTTTCTCTTTCCATTCTCCCATTTAATGTTTTGAATTGGAAATTCTTTTGCAGAGTTGCCTCAGCAGCACAGAGTAGCTTCCTCGGGAGTTCTGTAAAACTTTCTTTATCCTCATTTTTTCAAGTTAAGAGTTGAATCTCTATTTATGACTTGAACCAACCCTACAAGAAAGCAAAAATTAGTGAGGGTTGGTATTCATGGGGAGTGTTGTTGGCCTGTAGTAGTATTCCATTCCATTATTTTTTGTCTTCAGTATTTACATAGTTATATCTTTGGGCTAGTCTCTAAAAGTCAATATAGGATTTTCATTGTCATTTTTGTCCTCAAAGTACTCATTTAATTATAATACTGTCCAACAGGAAATTTTCATGCATTACTGATGGGGTTATAGCTACGATTAATATGTGTTGGTTAAGTCATGGCTGATAAAATACTACCTCAAAGCTGTTGTCAGTATTTACCAGTTGATATTAACTAGAGAATCCAGAGAAAGGGACCTGGGGGTCCTGGTTGAGGAAAAGTTGAATATGAGTCAGTAGTGCCTGGGCAACCAGGAGGGCCAAACTTGTCCTGTGGAGGCATCAGGCACAGCATCACCAGCTGGGCAAGGGAGGGGATTGTCCTGCTCTGCTCTGCACTGGGGCAGCTTTACCTTGAGCCCTGTGTACAGTTTTGGCTGCCACAATATCATTAAGCCCTTTGAAAGCATCCAAAGGAGGGCCACAAGGATGGCAAAGGGCCTTGAGGGGAAGATGTAAGGGGAGCAGCTGAGGGCACTTGGTCTGTTCAGGCTGAAGAAGAGGACGCTGAGGGGAAACCTCATTGCAGTCTGCAAGTTCCTCATGAGGGGAAGAGGAGGGGCAGGCACTAGTCTCTCCTCTGTGGTGACCAGTGACAGGACCTGAGGGAATGGCCTGAAGTTGTGTCAGGGCAGGTTTAGCTTGGGTATCAGGAAAAGGTTTTTCACCCAGAAGGTGGTTGAGCACTGGAACAGACTCCCCAGGGAAGTGGTCACTGCACCACCCTGAAAGAGTTCAGGAAGCATTTGGACAACACTCTCAGGCACATGGTGTAATTCTTAGGGCTGTCCTGTGCAGGGCCAGGAGTTGGACTCGATGATCCTGATGGGTCTCTTCCAACTCAGCATATTGTATGATTCTACGATTTTATGATACGAGAAGTTTGCTTCTGAGAAGTTGTGGAGGGAAAAGAAGATGATTAAGAAGTCAGATTATGGTAAGATATCTGCAAGTGATCCATGGAACCAAAGAGCAAAACAAAAACCACTGTGCAGTATGTAAAATGTTTGACAGTTGTTCATGGAAACTGATTTTGAAAACTTCATTGAAATAGCTGACGGTTGTTCATTGAAAACTAATTTTGTCAATAATCTTCTGGGCCAAAGAGATAGGTGTTAACTGTGATTCAGAACTCTTCCTGGAATACAGATGCTTATTAACATCCAGAAGGATCATCTGAAAGTTTAAATCAGTGTAATTCTGTTGACAGAGGGTTGCTCCTTAGCAAGGAACGAGCTTCTTCAGCTGGGAAAGAAAACTAAGAAATCTTGAAACACTTCACTTTCTCCTATATTGAACCAGCTCCTCAATATGCCATTGCTAGATTAGTTTAAAAACAATAAGACTTCAGGTTCAGAGTGAATAGTTAACATTTATTACCATCTGTCATGTCTGCTTCTGTAATGTTTCTCACAAGCTAAAAATTTATCATATGAAGACAGAACAGTTCTATAGATCCATTGTATGTTATGGTTCACACTGACACAGTCAATTGTGCCTCTACATTGGCACCAGGTTAAGGGCAGAGCAAATAGCCATTTGTATTGGAAGTATGAAGATCAGCTCTTTTAAGGCAGGACTCCTAGGAGACAGATGATGCCCGTAAATAAGGAGAAAACTGATGATGAGACTTGGGCATTCTAGACTAACATTTAGCCTTGTACAGGCTTTCTCTATAGTCAATGAGACAACGGCCAGGAAAATGGTCCCCCTGAGGAGGCAAACTATCTACTCAGCAGAGAGGGAGTTAACATGAGGGTCTCCCAGAGGGCACACTTTCTCTTCCTATCTTTATAGCTACATATCCAAAAGTTGCATATCTATTCAACTACATACACACATTATGAATAAGATGAGATACAGGATATATAAAGTACAGCATTTGTGAATTTTTATTTGTTATACCTCTTACGCATTATAAAAACTGATAAATTATTACATTAAATTACAATTTCTTTTCTTTCTCTCTCCTCCAGTTACTGCAGATTGAGCCTTTTTGACTACTTACACTAGGTGCCCAGTTACATGACTGAGGTTATGTAAAGGAACTCCAGCAAAACCTAAACCTATTATCTTGAACAGGACAAGTCTGTTAAATACAGGGGGAAAATCTCTTACATGTGCTACATATTAATAATGAGCATACATATTTAGATTAGCACAACTGATACCTTGTTAGAAGTATAGGTCTCCAGGTGCTAAAGCAATACAGCCATTAAAGGATGTTTCTGTGTACAGATGTGCAGACAAAGAAGAAAAACAAATTGATTAAAGCATCCTGCTAAAAGAACACAAAGCTCTCTCTGTGGTCTCTTCTGTCAGTCTTTGGAACTTTTGTCCCATTTTTCATCTTATTAACATACTAAACAGACAAATATTCCCTGAATGCAACCCACGTTTATAAATACTGCCAGCTTTATTGACACTTCACCACTTTCAACCTTTCATGAAAAAATGTACACCAAATTCTATCCTAGGAAACTAAATTAACAGATTCTAGGCCACTCCAGAACTGTACAGGCCATATATTCATCCAGAATGCCTAATCAAGGGCACAGGTGAGTTATACAGACCTGTTGTTCAGCTCCTGGGGATCTGTTCAATAGCAGCTGGCAGCACAGTGATATTCTTAGATCACAGAGCTGTTTTTCTCTAGCTAACCCAATGCAGCAGAAGTTGGAACTCTCCTTTCTGACCACATCTCTGATTGAATTAAAAAAAAAAAAAAAGGAATTGTATGCCAATAATTTCAAATAGAAGATAATTCAAAGCAAATTTTATTCAGTAGGGCAATGAATTGGAGCAAGCCTGAAGCAGCCAAACTGCAGGTACTGCATATGGCAGACCCATCAGCAATTTCTAAGCCACCAGCACAGCTGCCTGAGGAACCTGCCAAGAGGCCAGATGTCACTTTTGGAAAGCTACATAACACAGCTTGAAGTGTGAATTCTTTGATGGCAAACCATTTTCACTGGGTCACATTCTGATCTCATTTACATTGTTTCAAAGTTGAGATTTCAAACAAAATAAATGAGAATTTCTTAAATGAAAATATAAATGGCAAATCAACTGAATTTCTTGAAAGATAATTAGTGAGACAGAAAAAGTATTTAAAATTAGATTCTCAGTTTGCAGGAATATAGCTTTCCAATAAAAACAAACTTCTATATGCTTAATTTAAATAATGAAAGCAATAAAAGTAATTAAAATTACTGCACATATTTTCCTAATAGGGTTTTAAAAATCTTATTGCAGATTCATGTAAATTACCTTTTATTACCACTTGATGCTAGCAAATAGGTGTGTTACTAAAAATCTAATGAGTATGAAGCGCTTAGCCCTGAATACTTCTTAAGTAATTTTTTTAATAGTGTGTTTATTAAAAAACTATCAAGATGCTACTAAAGTGAAAGTATAAAGGATTAGGCCCAGTAAAAACAAATTCAGGCTCTCAGCAGCAAAGTTTAACCCCAGTGTGTAAGCCTGGTGATGTCTCTCACACATGCACAACAAACCATGCAGCAAATGTAACAAATTAATGACACATTAGCATCATTACAACAAGACTCCACACCTGCAGAAGACTTGATGAGAGAAATTGTGAAGTTTTACTTTTAGGAAGGTAAAGGACCTGTAAAATTTTTAAAGTTTATTTAAAGATTATTTTTTACAGAAATTAAGCTTTTCTCTTTTTTTTTTTCTGAGGGAGTTCCAATTTAAAAATCTGTTTATAGGGGAATATTTCTTTTATTTTTGTCTGGTTTTGTGTGGAAACATGAACAGCCTGATCTGCAATGCTGCCTCGATGTGGTCTGTGATAACCAAAACGCATTATCTTTAGCATTGTCTCTAAGTACCACTTTGCCAACAGATACTCATAAGGCTTCAAAGCTTATAATGAAGAGCACCAGAGTCCAGCTTTGATCACACAGCACTAACAGGTTTTGCTTCTGTGCCTCTCTCCATGTTTGCCAACCAAAGGCCTCTAACAAGATGACATGTTTTCTGGAATCACAAGATTCAGAGAGCATGGGAAAGACTCTCTGAGGCTTAACAATTATTAACATTATTTTCCTCAAGAGGAAAACCTGTTATGCATTGGGCTTTTTTAAGACCAGTGGGTCTAAATATTGTTGTCAAATCTACATTATGAGAGCTAAGACCAAGTCTTTCCTGGATAAACTACAAATAGAGGATTTTTATTGCTTAGCCACATCCTTTAATGCTTTAATTTTTTCTGCATCTTCGAAGATAAAAAAAAAAAATAACATTCATTACATATTGCCAAAAGTCTGTTCAAAATCCGTTAATCTAATTCAATAAAGGTTATTTTAATGGCATATGGCAGAATTCATTATTTGTATTTCATGTTAAAACACAGTAGTTTAGTATTAAAAAACATGGGGAAAGAAAAAGAGAGTCTAGTGTCCTGTATCTTGTTAAGCATTTAAGAATATTCAACCTCAGATAAATAACAACTGCTATTGTAAACCCATATACAGGAAATACAAGCTGAATTTGTTATTTTTATATGTAAAATGGATCCTTTGCTTCCATTTAGTTTGTAGGCAACCATTTAAAGGACTCGTTTAAATTTTATAACAATTCTTTTATTTTATGAAATAGAAGTTTTATTTGGAATTCCATGTGTTTTAAGATAATTTTTAAACAAAATATTGATGGAAAAACTAGAACAGAATCTTTAATTTCTGTCTAAAATAATTTTTGAAATTATTTTTGGCAACTTACTATAAATTAATATTTCAAACAGGTTATTTTCTCTAGAACAGAAAACTAGATGGTTGTCAAAAAAAAATCTAATTTTCAGTTACATTTTATGTGTTTGTTTAAAATATAGGCATTTGTGGGCCATTTACACCATTTTGCTTCTCTGTGACACTTTAGTTTTCTTAACCACATCCTGGTAAACAGGTTATTTATACTCTAGTTAAGAGATTGCAGTAAAGACAACATGCTTGAAATTTCAGCAACAGGAAGAATCATACACATCATGACTCTGTTTCATGATGTTTAAAAGGGTTTCAAGGCAGCTCATCCATCTACTCTAATCCTCTGCCCATGAGAAGTTTCACTGTAACTTAGGCTACTCCTAGCAAACATTTATCCAAAAAGGCTTTTCATTTTCCAGCTAAAGGTATGACTGAGGGAAGATGTTAGAGAGGACTGAGAGTTGCACCAGAACAGTGAATAGGGAAATGTACTTAATTTCCTCTTTCAGGAGAAGAAGGTATGGGCATTGAACGGAGGTGCCAGGCAGATGGCTTAAAACGATCATTAGGACATGGTTCACATGAGGCTGTGAAAAGTGTTTGCACTGGACACTGTGCAAGCTAAAACTGCTAAATGGGTTCTCAAGAAAAATTCAGAGAAAAAACCTGTGACTATTAAACGTAAGTAAAATGATCCTTGTTTATTGTTTACCCAGTCAAAAATTTCTGGGGATTCAGTGTGTGTTCTAGGGGAGGTACTGCCACACACTAACTTACCCCCGTCCCTCAAGGACTGCATGAAACAGTGTCCCATTCACCCCAGAAAGACTATTTGGCTGTCTCCCCTGGAGTCCTGGACAGTTGTATCTGTGGAGTAACCCACTTCAGCTATTCTTACATTCTTATATCCCTTAAATGTCTGCTAAAAATCTCCAAGGAAGTAAATTTCCAAAATTTCCACTGGACTGACAATTTTAGTGCTTGTCACAGTATTAGATTTTTTTTGGTGACATCCAGAAATATCTTTTTACTACTACTCAAAGAGATTATACTTCTGTCCTTGCTTTAGTAGACTTGCAAAACCCTTGATCATAACCTATAAAAATCCAAAAGGCAATTATCAAGACCTCTTACAGAGTCTACTATTTTAGTATTTAAGAATCTGTGCAAAACAAATCTTAGATCATATCTCCTAAATATCTTTTTCTGCTTTATAATGTCTCTGGTCTGTCTGCATCAGTGTCATTCCCAAAACTGGATCTATTATTTCAGATGAAGCTTTCTCATTACTGAGGTCAATAATTTCTTGACTTTTATACAGAATACTTCTTGGAGAATCATTCTGGAATTGTATGATAGCCTTGAGTTCAATGAGCTTTATCCTAGAGAACCTTTGTGTCCATATGACAGCCTATAGCTAGTTTGTCTCTATGTTGCATTGACGACAGATTTATTTCTTCCTGGGAATGGTACTTTGCAGTTTTCTTAATCAAATTGTCTCCTGCTGATTTTTGCTATAGCTCCAATTTGCAAAGATTGTCCTGAAGTCTGGTCATCACCCCAAGCATATTTTTTTTCTCCCATTTTGAGGTGCACATATTCTCTTATTTTAGTGTAAATATGGTATAAAATCACACTGAAGCAGCCCCATATGAGAGTCCTTTTGGATTAATCTGCTTTTAGATAAAGAGTTGAGAAAAAGCCCTGCGCTTTTTTTCCCCCAGAAAATAGTTTCTTTTCATTTGAACTGTATTTTCCTCATCTTCTTATGAGAATATCCTATATAACCTATATGTAAGAAATGCAATAATCATGTACTATTTCCCATTATCCACTAAAGCATCCATTCTGACAAAGAAGGAAATGACATCATTATTGACATAAGGATGCTGGCTGTTTTTTCCAGATCTTATTCTCTCCTAAGAGTTTACAAAATATTTGCTTTAAAAAAAAAATTAGACCTTTTCTAGGTACCGAAATCAGACTGATACCTATAACTTTCTGGTTCTTCTTTCACCTTCCTTTTAAGAACAAATACTGTGCTTGGCCTTCTTCAATACCCTGGGACTTTCCTCATGCTCAGGAGTTTGTCTAAGAGAATGACTAATGATTACAAGATTGTATTAGGTAGTTCCTTAAGTACCTTGGGGAGAATTTTATCTGAGCCTGTGGTTTTGAATGCATTTGATCTATGTACACTTTTAAAGCTATTTTTTTGCACATTCTGCCTGTGTCTGTCTCTAGGTTAAAATTAATTTTCCTTAGAGTCTGGTCATAATTAATCTTGTTTTTCCTTCTTTTTTTTTCTTTTTGGGAGGAGTGAAGTGAGACAGCATTGACTACTTCAGCTTTCCCTGCAACATCCATTATGTTTACTTTTCTCTCAAATAAATAATAGGACTAAGCTGTCTTCTTCTTAGTTCTAATGTGTATGTGGAACTAGATTTGTTGCTTTGTTTGGTGTCATGGTAGTTTTAACTTGTTTTCATTCCTGGCCTCTTTTCATACTGTCTTTTCAAACAACACTCTTTTCTAATGAATTCATGTTCTTTTCTAATGTATTTGCTACTTAGCTCTGTTTTATATGACTACTTGCAGATTTAAGAGCCTTTGAAGACTCTGAAGGTCATCCAAAGGGCACAGTTCTAGGTGTATTTTTTGTGTCTTTATCTATATTATACATATGCACAGTGGGATAGATAACATGTATTTATATTTTTTTGTACCAAATATTTATTCAAAACATATTTAGCCGTTTCTAGTAGATGTAGTGGAGTCTTAGATCACTGAAGAAGTGTACATTTCAAATGCTTCACCCTTAATGTTCACTCTTATTGAAAACTGTGCATGTGCTGGAGACCATTATGTAGGATAGAGACCAGGCCCTGCAGTGATATAAACAAATGTGACCCACTATGTGGGTGATAATGCCACAAAACAGAGGAAACAACCCAACATACACAAATATGCCTTTGTGATAGGAGCTGATGCAATCCTTTAAACTGTGATTTTCTTTGAATTCCTAATAAAAAATTCTTTCAAATTCTTGGAACAAAAAATTATTTGCAGTCACATACTGACTCACCCACCCACCCACCCAAAAATACACTTGAACATAACTTGAGAAGGTAAAGAGGTTACTGTTGAGGTGTCTAACATTTTGATTGTAGCAGTGACAACATGCATCTGCTTTGAAGAAAAACGTGTCTGAAAGACGCAGCTATAAAATGAGCTTCCAGAAAGATGGTTAGAAAATGTCCTGATTGTGCTAAAATACCCCTGAGAAAAGAAGTTGAGGAAGATGACACTGCATTTGAAATGTAATTGAATGTGTATTTGGACAAGTGATTGGACTCAACGTTTTCTTTGCCCACATTTTTTCTAAAAAAGACAATCTTAGATTTTTGAATTAAGCAGGTTTGGACAAAGGTTTCTGTCATGGAAACCCTTTTCTTCTTTTTTGTCTCTGCTCTCATTAATTATTAGCTCAAATTATCTGCTCAAAATTATTAGCTCTAGTGGTCTTACTCACTAGAAATAGATGTATTTTTCAATATTCTATTATTCATTGTTTATTTACTCCAAGCATGTTAACTTATTAATTTCACAATTACCAAGTAGAATTATCTGCTTGGATGTGAATGAACTAATCTCTGTAAATTATATTAGCTGGAGATATTATAATTCTGAGAAAACATTTTAAAAGCCCCTAGAAATGCTACACATCATTTTTTTCTAACTTTTTCTTTCCATTCTTTTTCTTAGTGACATGCATTTTACTTTCTTTTTGACAGTCATGCACATAATCAAGTTGCAAACCACTGATGGGACCCTGCCTGTTACAGGCTTTCATGTATAATAAAACAATTGCATACTATATTGTAATAAATTGCTTAAAGGAGTGACAACTTAATTATCAAGACTGAGCAATGGGCTAGAATTGAAATACCTCATACCTGTGGATAATGACACAGTTAATCTTATCAGAATACTATCTGGAAGACAGCAGTCTGATTTATGACACCCAAATTAATGACCCCAAAATATCTGCCTGAAAATGCAAACAAATGTTGATATACCACTAAGAATGCAGGAACATGGCCACAACCAGGAATAGCAATATGGTTGTAGCATAGCAGATATGAAAGAAAGAACAAGGGAAGTGATAAATGATGTCTTAATATACATTTTGTAGACTCAGCTCCCTCTCTTTTTTTATCCAATGCCCTCCTACATCGTATCTGAGTTTCTTGGAAATCATTTTTCTATTGAATCCACTAAAATTTTGTGCCAGTTTGGAAAAATTTGGAAATAAATCCTCTGAGACAAGGCAGGTTAAAACCAACCCTCCCCCACCAGGTCCGGGAAAAAATGAATTTTCCTCAAAGGAAAGTGAAAAAGACAAAATCAATTTATTTAACAAACACACAGGAAAAGGATAATAATGCTAAATAATAAAACCTCTCGCTGTGGAGAGAAAAACCTGGGAAAATTTCAGAGTCCTTCTGTAGGTAGCCTCTCCCCTCCTCCTCGGAGCTGAGATGGGGTGGTGGGCCCACCTCCAGGGCCAAGGCCTCAGTGGAAAGTCCTCCAAATCTGTTCTGATGTTGAAACCATTCAGCAGAGAAGAAGGAAAAAAAATAAAGTCCCAGGAAAACAAAAGTTCTACTCTTTGTCTCTTTCCAGAGACAAAGGTCTGCATGAAACATAGATTTAGAAGAAACATAAAGATTTTAGTTATAGGCTAGCTGTGTTGAAATTAGTTAGAATAGGAAGGAATTCAGGCCCAGCTAGAGTTAATTAAAATAGTTAAGAGAGCTGGACCTGAAATGGGTTTTAAGATGTTAGTAACTGATTACCAAATAACTGATGATCTGTCATTTGCATGTTTGCTTAGCTGTGCTTAGAATGAGGAGTAGAAACATTGATAAGTTGGTGTAGGGAACAAGGACAATTAGCAATTTCCTCCCTTTGTGGGAACCCATCCAAAAGTCATGCAAGAGGAAACTCAGAGGTCACTAAAGTAATTAGGATTGTTAAAGTTCAGAGAGGCAAAAAGGTTAAAATGAGGAAGATGAGTTACTTCATCTTTTTTGGAACCACCGACTCAATTCAGAACATACACTACGCATGCTTAATGACATTTAAGTTCATTTCCATACAAAGTGGAGAATGGGAGGTGTTAATGTTATGAATATGCATTTGTATTTTGGATATTCATAATTTTTGTAAATAAAAAGCTTTGTGTTTGCTTGTATCGGGGCCCTGTGTCTTAGGGAGCTATCCCACACAGAGCCTGGCGCCAAATAAAACATACACTTTCTAACTCTAAACTGTTAGAGAGTTTTTGTCCATCTCAGTTGGATCGATATTAGATCAATACTCAGTTTTTGGTAAATCATGGAAAACAGGCCAGAAAAACTGGCTGGAAAGCAAGCAGTGTTTCCTCCCGCTCCTCTCTCTCACCGCAGCAGAACGCAGAGCAGAGTCTGTGTGTATATCTCTGTGTCCTTGAAACACGAAAACAAACTGCAAACCGCTTTGAAAATTTTGCTTGGCTTTTTCTCTCTCCCCTCTCAGGCTCAGTTTAAAGGCATAGAAAGGCACAAAATTAATTTGTGGGCATAAAGCAGTGATATGGGAGACACATCATAAAGTCACCCCAAGACAAATTTCTATAGAATGAAAACCATTAGGAGGGAGAAATCATTCCATACATAATGTATATGAGAAAAAACAGTTGTCCTGTATCTACACTGACATACATTTCCCAAGGAAGTGACAGAACAAATGCTGTTAATCTCTCTATAACCAGTAATGAAGGTATCCCTGATTTTTTGGTCAAGAACCCTCAGCTTCAAACTCCTATCTGCTAACATCTGAAATTTGAGCTTCAGATTTGGAATAACATTATTTACATGTGTGTTTTGCTTAAATGGCTATGACATGTACTGTACTTTCTCTCTTTCGTTCTTACTCTGCAGCAGCCATATGAAGAGATGTATTACTCAGATCAAGCTCAGGTGCTTCATCCTCATGGATTCAATACTGCAGGCCAATTGGTGTGAGATGGTGTAAGGCAAAGACATAACTGATGCTATGAAAAATGAGTCAAAAGCATGGCAGATGGAAAATTTCATGAGTAAGTTAAAAAGTGAACAGCTACTAGGTTTATTCAGGCTACTGTTTGATAGGATACTTAAACAGTCAATTTCATGTAAATGGTAGCCTACTATGATTATGTAAAACACTGCTGGTGGATTGAAAATAGAATCCTTCAGCATCTTTAAAGAATTTCAGATTAACATATTTCAGGTTCAGAATTAAGTATTTACTTCCCTAGTTTTTAACTAAATAAAGCTGGTTTTGTTTTCTAGACCATGCTTTCTTGAATGACACAGGCAATATACCCTAATGCCAGATTTTTTGTCTTTGGAGTCTCATCAGTTTGAGGACTATTTTCTGGAAGACATCAAGTCCTGATTTTAAAACTCAGAGAACATGGGAACACTGAAAGTGGTAGCAGAAGTATCAAGGTAATGAGAAACTCTGTGTATAAGTCTTTTACTTGTCTGTAATTTAGTGATTATCTGTTACACTAAGCGAGCAGGAATTGTGGGAGAATGTTACTCCATTTAATTTTTAGTTGTTGTTGATTTTTAAGCATGAACTATCAGCAATATTAGCTGCTAAGAACTATTTTTCATGTAGATAGGTTCTGTAAAATGGTAAAATATTTATTGACTAAATTATAGAATGACATTTTGAAGGACAGGAACATGAGATAAAAGAAAACATAACATTTCTTAATGTTCTGGATGGAATAACGTGATTCTAAAGTCTTATTCTAATACATGGAAGCAGTTGCATATTACTTTTTCTGTTAAAGTAATAATTTGAGCCAGCCCATTTGAAAGTTTTGTTGTTAACACTACAATTAATTGCATAAAAAATAGTCTAAGGTTGTTGCAGAGTACACGTTAATATTTAATAATTATGTCTTATTATTTAATTCTGCCTGAACAAGTTAAAACAACCTTAGAGTAATCCTGAAATTTGGGAGGAATATTACAGGAGGATAAAATAACCTTAGAATGTTAAATTCCAATTCCACAGCATGAAAGATCAAAAGAAAAATCCTAGATCTTTCTAGGAAGGAAACAACTAAAAACCAAAATTTTTGTCACACTTTGGAAAATCCAAAATAACATATGACTTATCCTGACTATGAATATGATGAAGCAAGTTGTTAAACCTAATTTCTCATTAGCAAATTACTGTCATTATGTATCACATCATAAATTTAAAAAAATATTATTGTAGCAAAAATTTATAGCCACTGCATTTGGTTACAGAGCTCCCAGCTTATTAATAAGAGATCAATTCTCACAGAAATACAGTACAGAGATGTCAACATTAGAGGCTACTTGTGTTATACCCTACTACATTGATTAATTCATGTATCTCAGAGCAGAATCAGATCCAGACAGTGGATTTTTCTTTTCATTTAGCAATGGAGGCACATGTCATATGGAACTATGACTGAAGAATTATCAAAAGCTCATTTAAAATATCCCAAGGCCTATAATTCCTTTTTTGCACAGAAAAGCTTTTGGGTATTGGCTAAAACTATGCAGTTCAGATATCCAGTAATTATTCTAGCTACCACAGTTATTTCTGCCAGCTGGGCAAATAATTTCCTGTGAATATTCACTGTTAAATGAATCCTTTCACTTGTACTGACGGCTTTATGTTCGCCTTCTTGTGAATATTCTAGCAAGTGGGTTGTTGGAAGGAAGATGTGCCAATGAGAATAATTTTCTATAGCAATGGCAGATTATTCAAATAAAATGAATAGTTAATTCAACAACTTAAATATTTATACTTTCAATTCTGGGATACTCAGGCCTTGGAAATCCTTTGTGTTTCAGAGAATTCCTGGTGTGTCCCAATTGCTTCAGTTGTTTTGTCTTCTACTCACTGATGCAAGAAGATTTTTTTTTCTATGGATTTGTACCCTTGGAAATTAGAACAGAATTGTAATTTTATCTTTAAAATACACTTACAATCCTCATTTTGTGAGCATGCTATTCACTACTCACTACAGAAAATAGTCTTTGAATAATTACTATATTTGAGAAATATGGTTGTGAATAATTCACATAGAAGAAGGAAGATATATTGGCCCATATATCTAATATAAATAATTAATACAGACTCTGAGTTTTCTGCCTGATTAGAAAAAATACTGAAGATAGCATGATAGTAACTGTTGGTCAACAAGAATCATTTAAGGAGATTCGCAGTTGGTGTGAACTCTGTGGCTGTATCTGCACATGTAAATTTTAATGTTTTTATTATTATCTCAAGTCTTCTAAATGAAATAATGCACTTTTTACCATTAGGTTTTCTGGGTTTTGAGCATTTTTTTTAGAACTCAGTTTTTGTTTGTTTACAGGAACACTAATAATAAACTATCAATTGTTAGGTTGAGTTTAAAAAAAATGTTAATTACTTATTAAGGTCACCTTTTTGAAAAATTACTTGTGGTGATTACAAGATTAAAGAAAAAATAAATATGCACGGATATGTAAATTAAATTTACATTAGTTACATTTCTCTGCATGACAAGGACTAATGATATTATTTTAAAATGAGACAGTTACTACTGAACTAGTGTTTCACAGCTGACTTTAATTGTTGGGGTAATATCATAAGTAAACTTAATAATGTTATATTCACAATATCAGCATGTCTTTCAGGTATGAGTGCAAAAATAGTATTTATTAGTCTCACTACTGTGTTCCTTTTTTTTGTATCCAAAACAACAAACAAGAAAACAGAAAACAAAAAGCCCTTATTCCTCTCAGAAATCAGATTTAAACAGAGCTACTTTTTAGAAAAGAGGTTTTAAAATATTGTATGCTGTCTTTGTTAGAGTCTTGCAAATTTTTCTCCCTCATACTAGAAATAAGGATGCTTTCACGAAACCTTCCCTCAAAATAATGCAAAATTATCTGATTTTTTCCTTCATTTCTCCTGATTTGAGTAATGGCATGACAAAAATTAGAAAAAAATATCCACAGCACCAGACATATATAAGACCAATTTTAAAGCAATTTACCAATAAAATATAAAGTCTTAAGTTAAATGCAACCTTCTTTGTTTAGGAAAATGTGCAACTGCCCCAACTGCATAACAGAAAGTCTTATTTCAAAGCCTACAGACATAAGGGGTTTTTGTGTCTCCTAAAAACGAAACAGCATGGTTTGAGTAGAATAAATGACTAAAGTGTACATTTTGGAAGACAAAGTCTTGTGGAAAGTAAACCTTCTGCATTTCTCCCTCATTTAAACTGAGATGTTCACAGATGTTGAGCTATTAGTGACTGTTCATGTAAGATTTTTTTACATTTTAACACAAACTGGTATTTTCAGATTTCTGCAAGAAAAGAGTTGTTAGTTTATTTTTTGGTGATATTTACATATGAAAACACTGGTCAGTACTGGAAAACCAGTCCTTTAATTCAGGTAGGTGACTATGATGGTTCTTTAGAAAGTTAACCCTAACAATGTTTGGGGGAAAAAAAAGGATCTATCACAAAAGTTAAAAGAATAATATTAAAAAAATTTCCCCCTTAATCAATTCATAAACTTATATAAATACAAACTGTTCAGGTAAGCCAAAGCTTCCTATAACTTTAATTGTGAACTTGCGCTTTAAACTACTTTTTTTTTTTCTCTGAAACATTGTTTTCTTAATTTTGCTGAATAGATGTGATTGACAGACATGCTAAATGCTGTCAAATTGATGCATTAAGGTTAAAGGCATCGACAACTGTCTCTGTTTTGATTAACCTGCTCTTTAGAAATGTTCTATCTTTAGAAACATCTATCAGTGACAGTACCAGGGGAAAAAAACCTCATACACTTAAGATTTCATTATGATATAAATATAGGAGAGCTTCCCTTTTTTGTTTCTTTAATTTACATCCAGTACTTTTGCTTCCAGCCCTTGGGCAGAAGGAACATCTCTTTAAAAAGATCATGAAGTTATCCTATTCATGTTCCCTTTTCACAGAGACGTCTTGTTTAAACAAGATGAGAAATTACAATAATAAAATGAATCTGTTCACAATAACAGATGAATGTGGACGGAACACTTGAGACTACCTTCTCTGCAAGAGACACTGCTGGCAGCAACACCCTTCTCATTTACAGCTATGCATCCTCCCGTGATCATAAAAAATAAATGGGATTGCAAAACTAGATTAATTTTTGGAACCAATTCTGGCAGAAAAGATAAGCATGCTTCAAGGATATAAAAGTTCCTCAGTCCAGTAATCTACGAAAGAATTCACTTGAAGCAAAATAAAAACATCTCTAAAATCCTTTAATATGACCAACCCACATACTCAGCCAGTCACTGATGCAATTGCCCACCTGTGTGGTCTAAGAGAACATAAAAATTATTGCTGTAGGCACACATGGGAATCAGTGTCTAGAGAGATGTAAAAAATCCTAGATTCTATTTCTGAGAAGGCTTGCTCCTTAAAAACACTAGTTGATGATGGATGATTCCCAGTTCTTCTATTTAATCCATATTCACACTTGTCAGGTTGATACAGATACCAAATGTCACGCAGCAGAAAGAACAGGGTTGCTCCACCTTGGAGCAATTGTGGGAACAAGCCACAAGGATGACCCCCAGCATAGTGGTAGCCTCATCCAAAAGCACAATCCCCCAGGGTCTGAAACTTGTGGCAGTAAAGGAGTCCATTTGAAGGAGTCCATTTGAAATCCAAAGACACTGCAACAGATGGAGCCTAGGCTCCTCTCTCTATGGGCCACAGGTCCTTCCAGGAGCCTGCTCTAGCACAGGCTTCCAATGGGGTCACAGCCTCCTTCAGGCATTCACCTGCTCAGCATGCAGTCCTCCAGGAGCTGCAGGTGGATCTCTCTTCCAACATGGACATCCATGGGCTGCAGAGGGACTGCCAACTCACCATGGATTTTCCCATGGGCTGCAGGGGAAACTCTGCTCCAGCGCACAAAGCACCTCCTCCCTCTCCTTCACTGACATGGGTGTCGGCACAGCTGTTCCTCTCACATATTCTCACTCCTCTCTGAGCCGCAGTTGCTGTTGTGAAGCAATTTTCCCCTTCTGAAATTTGTTATGCCAGGGGCACTACTACTGCTACTGATGGGCTTGGTCTTGGCCAGTGGTGGGTCTGTCATGAAGCTGGTTGGCACTGGCTCTGTTGGACATGGGGGCAGTTTCTGGCAGCTTCTCACAGAAGCCACCCCTGTAGCCTCCCTGTAACAAAACCTGTCCATGCAAACTCGGTACAGAAGGCTAGGCTTCTGGTAGAACTTTCTGTCTTTTTTTGATTTTAATTTCTTGTATAACTGAAATATACTGTATTACAGACTTAGAAATTTAGTTTTACTTTCAGGTTCCTTCAGGAACTTATTTCAAAATTGTTTTCTAAACTCCTACAATACTTTTTTTTTTTCTCAATACATTTCCTACATAGTGTACTTGGTTTATTCTGATTCCATGCATCTCTTGGCCCTATTTCAATTTCCTGTTCTATCTGAGAGGTCTTTAAGTCTTTCAAGAGTGTAATCATGTCCAAGGAAGACATAAGACCTTTTCATTGCTTTTACAGCCTAAGGAGTCAGCTTGAATTTGCTTTTGGCCATAGTATAGAAAATAAGCCTAGTCATCTCTCTACTAGCTATGTAAATATGTCCCTAGGACAAAAATTGGCAGCCATCAGCATAATATTTAAGAGCCTTAGAACCCGTTTACTATTAAATCCAAGTAGAAACAAAAATCAAATGTGAGTTTTATAGGGAACTGCATTAGCTACTCAGGGACTGTGGCCAAATTTGCATGAAGGTTCTAAAAATTGGATTAAAAATATGGAAAAATTATTTTATAATATCCTGAAATCAAAATTGATATAATCAAAAGATTAGTAACTAAACTGAATACCATAACATTCCCCTAAGACATCCCAGCTCCAAAAACCAGAGCTGTGATCTTGGTAACAACCTCACAAAGTTCTAGAAACATCTGCAGCCTCCTAATCCCAAATGAAAGTAAGAGAACACAGCCTTTGCAAGAACAGCAAAAGCCTCAGGATCTATCAGGCTTTCTCTGAACTTCCTTGGTCCACTTGCAGAATGACCAGATGGCCATTAGATATTTAGTTTAGTTGTAAATCATCTTTGCCCAGTGGTGTGAGGTGATGCCTACTGTTACCATAGTGTTGATATATTTGCAGCAACTCAAGTCCTCTGGGGCAGAGGAAAGAGAATTAAAAGGGTAAAAGTGAGAAAACGTGGTCAAAATAAACACAGTTTAATAGGTAAAGTAAAAGCCATGCACACAAGCAAAGCAAGACAAGGGGGGGTTCACTATTTCCCATGGGCAGCCCCATGTTCAGACATCCCCAGGAAAGCAGGGCTTTATCACAGGTAAGGGTGACTTAAGAAAAAAAATGCCATCACTCCCGAACATCTTTCTCCTCTCCTTCTTCCCTCACTTCACATACTGAGCATGATGACAGATGGTCTGGGATAACCCTGTGGTCAGTTAGGGTCAGGTGTCCTGGCTGTGTCCCCTCCCAACACCTTTGCGCAACCAAAGCCTCCTCACTGCTGGGTGGGGTGAGAGGCACAAAAGGCCTTGACTCTGGTTCAGCTCTGCTCAGCAACAGCTGGAACATTCCTGTGTGATCAACACTGTTTCCAGCACAAATCCAAAAGACAGCTCTGCATCAGCTACTGTGGAGAAACTCTATCCCAGCCAAAACTAGACCATAACTATAACTTGTAGCTATGGTGTGCAGCAGAGCAATCTATCTGTGACACTAGAAAAGGATATCTGAGTGAAGACAAGGGTAACCACAGGGCCCTTCAAAGATCAGATCCACATCCTCAACTCTAGACACTGATTACAAATGGTCAGCAGATGATAAAACCAGCCTTAGAGGATCAAAGACAATAAAGAAATATTCAACATATAATAAATAATGATTACATAATATAATTGAGGACATATGAAGAAAAAGCAAGTAATCTGATGATTTTGGCAAGCATATATAAATAGTCTCAAATAGGTGCAAAAGCAAGTCGGCATCCAAAGTTACCAGTACCATCATACTCTTTTTAGACTTGTGATACTGACATCTGGCTTTATCAACACACTGGAGGAGTGAGAATAAAATAAACTAGGATGATTAACTGTAATATTAGTGTGAATTAGCTGCCATAAATGTATAATTTGGCCTATCGGTATTAGCATTAGTTTAACTGGACTAATAATGATTTTGATTAGATTATCAATAATTTCTTCACTCCTCCTTGCGGAGTCTGTCAACTGCAAGTGGTGTAGCGCAACACCCCAAGGAAGTACTTTTTAGAAAACAAAAATCCAAACCCTGTGGAAAAAGAAAGGAACATAAATTAAGTACTATACAAAAGGAGTAAAAAGAAAACACAGAAGGACAGGAATAAATCTGCTTCCAAATTTGTAATTGTGATATTTCTACTCAGGACTACAGGAGGTAGGTAAACTGGACAACAGAATTTACTAAATATAGCTGCCATCAAAAGAGATATAAGCTACTATATATCTATGTGGAATACTCACAGCTTTTTACCGGCTAGTGCTCATAGTCCAATGCCTTAGAAAGCCTCGAGCAGCCTGGAGAGGTAGCACGGGCAATCCAGCATTTCAGTAGCTCTGAAAGCAGCAAAATGGTACCTGCAAAGCTGATAGCACCAGTAGAAGCAAAGAGGGAGAAATATAGCTCTCAGCTTAAGCTATAGTCCTGTTTTCAATAAGAGACAGAGACACACAGATGTTCACAGAAGGATTGCAAAGCCAAAGAAGGCAACCCCCTCTCGGGTCCTTCTTTTATTCGGAGGAGGGGAAAGGGGAGGACTGGGGGCAGACCCGGGGTGACCGGCCAATCACACACTGCTAAGGAGTTACATTTGGTTTTGCCTACACTTGGAATAAAGGAGTTCAGAGCACATGGCAGAGGCAAGTCCTGGCTTGTCTTGGGGAGGGGAAAGGGAAGCTCAGAGCAGGCAGCAACATATATAGATGCACTTACGTGAAAGTTTCAGGCATGAGAAAATCTCAACTACTAAGGACAATAAAAATAATAAGGGAAACCAAATTACTGTTTTGACTGAATACCGAATTAGAATTCTAGTATGATCCTTTACATTTTTCAAACAATAAATATAAGAATGTGAATTTTGAAGAAAAAGCATTAGAGAAGTCATATTTTGGCAGAGAACTTAAATATATAGATAATACCATGTTTATTAGCATTTACTTAGCTCCCATGGACCTCAATGATAGTGTTTGTGCTTAAAATTTGGCTGATTGAATTGGCATTTTCTGATTATATGTGGTTTCATCAGAAAAATTCTGAGCATATAAATAAATAGAATAAATGCTGAAATAAGTGCATTATAACCTTTGAAGAGAAAGAAGTAAGTGCCATTTAATTAGCACAATGTAAATGCCTGCTTAATATACAAACTGTCAGTCAAAAAGAAGAAAGACAATTTTACAGGGAAATTAGTAGAAAACAATGATGGCGATATTATATTGCCATTGTTGGGAATAAAAGGCAGATTTTCATTTTGAACCTTCCCAGTCAGCATCTGGGCTGACATAATATATCTTTTCTTGCCCTAATAAGTATAAGAAGATCACAATAATACTAAAAGGAAGAATATAATGTATTTTATGTGTGCGTTAGAGTAGGCACTCCCTTTTTGCATCACCAGCTCTGGTATAGCTGTTCTGAAAAATAAGCTAAAATTTTTTTGTCGTTTCTAATTCTGTAATTTCTCAAGCCTGTAACACAGCAAACCTAATCTGCAGTCTTCTATGGCATAAAAATGACAGTGTACAACAGCTTTTTATATTTAAAAACTTTTAAAAACCAGTAAATAGTGGAATACAGTTGTTCACAGACTTCTGCAGTGTCTCTGCCTGTTATGGTTCTGCAGCCAAATCTGAGCACGATAGGCCTGAGAAGCTGCACCATTATCTACCCTGGTGTAATCCTCCCTGTCTCACTGGGCTGCCATATGCCAAAAATGCTCTCCTCAAAGAACAGAAAAAACAGGTTTCATCCTTCCTGGTAAAACCAACATCAGAGGCATATACTCTCATTTGCCTTAGTGAATTTCTCATTTTCATTGATGTCAGAGTAAAAGATTATTCTTTCTCAAAAAATTACTATAATATGAATTATCCATTTGTCCAGGCTTAACGCAATTGAACTTGAATTTACATAATTTATTAAAAAACCCCAATCTTTCCATTTTTTTTCAGTCTTTAGCTTCAAGCAAGTTATTTTAATAGATTTGATACTTGGTCCATGCTCAAGGTTGCTCCTGCCTTGTAGTTTTATTTGATTCAGATTCTACAGGGCTTGGGATTTTTGTGTATGTTTTCTTAAGCACAAGGAAAGAAACTTCACAGCCTTCTATTCAGAAAACATGGAAGTTATAGCTTAAAATATTTTCCAGTGTCTTAACACAAAAATGTTAATTTCCTTGATCAGATATGGCATTAGACACTATTAAAACTAGCAACAAACCTTCCCCCCAATTAGTTTTATGAAAATGCTTCAGATACTCAATTTATCTGTTTTTGCTTCCAAATAGTCATAAAAATAAATCCATGAGCTTTCTAGAACTTTTGAGGTGATACAATAAAAGAAACTTTTAAGGCGAGACAAGGTGGAAGTTGGTATACCTGATAAGAAATGAAGCAGCAAAATGAGGGTTGCTTTCTTGATATTCACAGGGCTCAGTGCATTTTACTAATAGTTCCCTCTTTATCTGTGGCAAAGCAATATTCTTAGAAGAAAATCAACAGTTGTCAGAGCATGAAATACTGGAATAGCCTTTCAACCAAAAAGTTTAAGTGAGGTAACTAGCTCTTTTTTAGTTGGGTCTTGACAGAGAGATGCAGGGGATTAAAATTATATAACTTCATGTAAGGGCTGGCCAAGGATATCTTGTCCAGTTCATTGCTCCTTGTAGCATTTTTGGACAAGTATAGTATCCTCTGTAATTTTAAAAAATGAGGAAAACTTAATCTCTTATAAACAGTTTACTTGTGGTTGTAAATGTGGCTGTATTAAGGTATGGAGTAAGAATCACAAGAATTTTTTTAGCCGATTCCACATTCATCCATGACTCAGGCATTTAGTGAAAGCCTCTATAAGGTTTGCAAGACACTGATACCTTATTTATAAATTAACATTGATGGTCAGGATGTAAATATCTGTCTCTTTCTTCTGCTCTGAAATGGACTGACATGGATAACTAATTTTTCCTGAAGACTCCCTCAAATGAAACACAAGCTGTTTCCCCTGCAGCGGGAACAACTGGACTGAAACATGCCCTTCGAAACATTCAGGGTAAAGACCCTCTATTATGCACCAATTAGGGCAGAAATAGAATTGAATTGTCTCTTGCCACAAAATCATACAAGTCAAAGACTAATGTTCTGGGATGAGAATTACCAGTCAGAGTTGTTGAAATACTTTATTGTTTGTTTACTAAATAAATACTCTGTGTGTGTGTGTGTGTCTCCTTGCTAAATAAATACTAAATAAATGCTACTGTTAAGTAACTCAGAATATCTTCATCTTTTTCAGGCTGAAAAGAGGAAAAAATAATTCTCTGATAATCAGGTAGCTATGGCAATCAGCTCACAAGTAGCATACTTTGAAGCCCCTCCCTTCTCCCTTCATATATTCTAAAGTGATAGATGAAATGACTTTAAAAAGAACAATTGTGATAGGAAAGCAAATCACCTCTGCAGACCCTGAACCATAGGGAATTCTCTTGGGAAGTAAAATAATTAGTTATTCTCTAACAACATTAGATGGGAGGGGGAAGGAAGACAGGTTGAGAAGGAAGGAACAAAGATAAAAAATAGAAAAAAATAAACTACTTACTACAGATATTTTTTTAAGCTCAAGATTCTTTCTGATTTTTTTTAACATTTTAGAATTATTTTCAATTGACCAAGAGTACAATTTCAGTGAATGCACTACTAACTATAAATAAGACTATTGAAGAAAAATTGCTACTTCCCATGATTAGAACTTACGCATTTAAACCTGAGAGGAGCTGAGCTCCACTGACAAGAAACAAAATTACAAATTAAATATTGTAAGTCAGTATGAACTTTGCCTGAGTAGTTTTGAATTGGTTAGCATAAAGTTAAAAAGCATATAATAGACATAATACTTTTCAAATATGCATTCCTAAAACTGTAAAAAGAGTATTGTCTTGTTATACAAATTTGTCCCATATTATTTTGATATTATTAAAAAAATAGGAATAGTTTTCATTACCAGTTATGATAATCACTCTTACCTTAAACATCATCAGCATCAGAACAATGGATTGCATTCTGCTCTTGAGCTGCAATTCTGAACAGACAGTAATTTCTGGTTGTCAGAGTCAAATAACAGATATTGTATTTTAATAAGGAGGCAGTATAAGTTCAATATATCAATTATCCAATACAGAAGGGCGTACACTTGGGATAGAAATTATATAAATACATTAGGAATAGCATAATTTCCAGTGAATATAATTTTTCCGCAATAGTAATCAATACTAACATCACTGAAGACCATATTTTCCTCCTTTATTTTTTTCCTTTCTTAACATATCAACTCTGTATCTTTTAAATCAGTTACACTTTTCACATATTATGGGTATACAGGACTGAGATCTTCCAGGGACTGTGTCTGGCATCTGGCTTGGCATATGGCTATTGTCTGTATTTCCCCATTTTTTCTCTATAATTTCTTAAAGATCTTTTAGAACAAAGTCTTTGATTTTTCTGTGAGCCGATGATTTGCACCCTCAGGATAAAGGCTAGCTCTTCATTGCTAGAATTACCAAGAATATTTAGCATAATTTTTATACAATATATGCATCTTCTTTTATTTTAAAAAATCTTCTCTGTATTAAAGTCATTTACAAACAGTTCATTTACATGTATTCTACAAAAGCTTCAAATTATCCTGCTTGAATTCTAAAGAGAATTAACTTTAGTCTTCTAATATATGGTTTCTCAACCATTAGCTCTGTGTCTGTGTCAATTGCTCATTTAACTTTATATAAGTAACCAAGAAGTCAACTTGAAAGTAACTCCCTGAGAAGGCTGCAGTTCTTTTTCCTGTGACGAAATTTTTGGTATCACTGAAATCTATTGCTTGTGAGTTTACTAGCTGAGCTCTTATGCAATAAAATTAGCAAACTATGCAACCACCTAGATATTAGATTACTTGCAAATACCCACACACCTAAGATGGTATGGTGCTTCCTGTTGCACTTCAGAATTCTGAGACATAAATCAGTAAAAATGCAAACTTCAACCCTGTTTTTTGGGGTTTTTTTGTGAAAGATTTGTGCTGGGTGAAGTTTTATGTGCAAATGCTCTTAGAAGTACCTATTTCTTGGTGCTGCCTCACACTCTATTATGCCTTAGACTTTCAGAAAACTTGATTTACTGGTTACTAGCATATCAGATATTCTGATTTAGGGTACTTTGTTGTATACAGGAAATAGGGTGGAATAACATGAATGAATAATTACTACAAACCTGGTTAAACTTGTACCTTTGCCATTTCAACTGGTGTCTGTGGTATCAGAATGGAGCAGGTGATACTATAAGACTATTTTAGGTCCTCTTCTTTTCTATCTATCTTTTCTTCTTCCATGCTGCCATCCCAAGATGCCTTAGTCTTCCCAGTTATGTACTGCATTAACCATCTAGTCATGATGGCAATTCCATCACTCTTGGCATATCTCATTTTCTAATATTTAGCATTACATTTGATTGTGGACATACAGGACTCTTGTGTCAGCTGACATCTGTTAAGCTATGGATATAACAAAAGGGTGGAGAAGGTCTTGTCCTGTTACTGCAGAGCCCATATATTCAGTTGGCCATATTTATGCTTGGTAGGTTCCAAAATCCAAAGCTGCATTTTCATTCATAATTTATCCTTGATAACAACAATGTGGACAGTGTGTTCCCTCCTTCCTCTTACTATGTGTTCCAGACTTGTGTGATTAAACAATGAAACAAAAGTGTTCTAGTCTGTACCATGTTATGTTGTCTCAATGTTGAAATGACTGAGTGACTTTATTGGACTTTACAAGTGTGTAATACAGTTGCTCTATAGAAATGATAAGATATAGATACAGCAAAATGGAAATGTAAGACACCTAAACCTGAAAATGACTATAGTGACTAGATATAATTATCTAGTGCCACTCGAGAATTTTCAGGGCATCATATCTGGCCTCATATCACCCTCTGTAGAAGACTACAGACCTTTTTTAGGTCTTTTGTCCTATCTGAAGGACAAAAAAATATATCTGAAGATATATTAGATAATGTAAACTAACTAAATCTAGGCCACTTAACTGTCGTAGGTCTCAACATCTGAGTTAATGTCTAAATTTCCACAGTGATCAGTTTTTTTGTGAATATAGCCCTCTAGAGATACCTGCATGAAGTTTGCAGATAAGAAACGGGACTAAAAGGAGTCTTGTGGATTTCTGATGTAGTAGCTGAAGACCAGGAAGAATATATCATGTAATCTTAAACATCTATCTTAGGCAACCTAATTTCTTCCTTAGTCTATTCAATCAATTCAGCTAAGAAGATTTGCCTCAACCTAAAGAAAACATCTGGTGATCAATCACCTCAGCATTTCTCTATGGTTCCCTGACAGAACCGTGTGTCTCTTCACTGACTGTTATGGGAGCCCTTAGACTGTGATGTCATCTAACTGACCCCTACATACTAGAAAGGAGAGGAGAGTTTACATGTCAGAATCTTAAACTGAATCCCAGCACACATTACTGTCCTAGATACTGGAAACCAGGTTTTAAAACTATATGTGCAGTATTTTTATATTTGAGAATCTGTTGTGCATTTGAACACCTGTGAGTTTAATGTTGTGACAGGAAATGTACTTTATCTGTTTCAACACAAAAGTAAGTGAGTTAGGAATGCATGACCTCTATAGGGACAGATGCAAAAAGGTACTGAACTTTTTGTCACAACAGTATCTAACTTGTGTTCCTTGTGATGCAGTGCATAAAATCAGAACAAAACAAAACACCTAGCACATCTTCATCTTTTTGTGACTAGAAATTTCACTAGGAACAAACTTAACACCATTTATCCTGATACAAAGTCAACATTTTCCCACTATATGAGTCTTATGCTACACTGTGCACTACAGGGGTTCTAACTGCTTCAACATCTCCCTAAATTTATGCACGAGTGATTTTAGTCTAACTTCAACTGACTGCACTTATATGCATAATCAAGTATGTCGGTTTTAGGTTCATTTCACCTAATTTCCCCATGCCAATATCTGAAGCAGCTCCAGAATCAGTGAACCAGCATGACCACAATTCCTCTCATTGCGGCAGTGCAAGTGGCTGCAGCCAGCCTGGCCCCTGAAGATCCAACAGACACCAGGCTGTGGTGGTCAGGCACTGAAACACAGTGCCTCACTCTGGCTAGGGTGAGAGCCCATAATCCCCCCATTCTGCATATATATATATATAACATATTGTTATATGATAGGTTCATGTTTTCCCCTCCCTGTTTTATGTATAAGTTTGTTAATATTCATTTCCCCTAAGTTAATATGTATTAATTCTAGAAAGTTCTGTTGTACTCAACACCCCCATTGACTCCTTCCCTAAGTCCCTCCTTTGTGATATTTCCATTGGTTCCCTTGCACTCAACCCTGCCTCCCGTCACGTATCCCATTGGCTGTATCCCTTATCCCCGCCTTTCCTATCCCCACTATAAAATCCCTGGACACGCTCAGGTTTTTGGCTCTCTGTTTCTTCTCCCTGTTGTTTTTCCCAAGTAAACCTTTTGTGTGGAACTTGCATGGAGAGTCCCCTCTCTCTCCCCCTTCTTTGCCTCTGCCTGCGTGCCTCCACACCCTGTTTAGGGACAGCCCCCTCGGGTGAGGAGCGCACCCCCGTCTGCCTGCGCTTCTGTGTGTGGCTGTGCCTGCCATAGTGAGTTGGGTTGTGGCTACACCTCCGGGCTCTCTTTGAGCTAGCACACAAAAACCTTCAAAATCAAGTATGTCGATTTTAGGTTCATTTCACCTAATTCCCTATGCCAATATCTGTAGCAGCTCCAGAATCAGTAAACCAGCATAACCACAATTCCTCTCACCAGCTGGTGACCTGCAGTAGTTATCTACATATGATCAACTTACTCCACTGAATGAAGAATATCTAGTAAGTATAAAGCAGCATCTTCATTTTCTACACTGAATAACTACATGCTCAATAATTCAACAGTACCATTGCTGCTTGATAATATTCTAAAATAAAAGTCAACATTTCTACGATAGCTAAAATATGTTCTATATCTGTGATAAATATTTCAGGGCAGTATCTACACAACTAAGTGTTGGTTTCACATAAATAAACTTTAAACTATTTTAATGTAATTCACCTTGGCAGTCTTTCATAGGAGTGTTTGAACATACAAACCTGTATTGAAGGAAAGCAAATGAATACCTGGGTGATTTTTTTCAATGGAATGAAAACAGACTTCACCGATCACAGTGTTTGACTGGGAGAATCAAATACAGAAAGAGCTTGCATACGGTGAGGGACCCTGAATAAGAATGTCACTACAGATTGTAAACTCCAAAACAGTAAATCAGAGCTAAAATAAAAGTATGTGATTTTATCAAGCTCTCAATATAAAAACAAGATGCTGTGCAACTAAAATTTATTATTTCATGCTTCGTGTTACTATTAAGACATACTCTGAAAGCGAAGGTTTGCTAATTTATTATGCTACAGTACAGTAAAGAGTGTTCTCATGGAGGAACCTGAAATGGTTTCTTAGGAATGCAGTTACCATTCATGGAATGGTATAGAATAAAAAATAAGGAAACTTGAGAATCACAGAAAATATTCTATCAAGAAATATGCATACATTAGTCAATTTCCACTATTCATATCATATATTTATGTGAAGAAACTAATAAAAAAAACCTGTCACTCCCCCCCACACACATTCTAATTATCTACAGGGCATTGTAGTAGAACATATAGAGATGACATATTGCTAATCAAATTACTTCTGTAAATGAAAACAGTCAGTCAGTTGGTACCTGAGACCCTGCCTCTTGGAAAATAAATTCAGCAGTTTCTGGATATAGCATAACAGAAAAATGATTGAATGAGACCTGTGGGGCATAAGTCTACTCGAGGTCCAATGGGATTACCACTTCCTGGGTTGCTGGTGGAAATAAGGGTGCAGAATTTCTCAAGGCATCTCATGATTTAGTTTTGGACACACCAATTTATTCACATTGCAGGGAAATGAACCAGAAAATATCTTAGAGAATCATTCTGATTCAAATTCTAGGGTATTTTGTGCTTGGAATTGACAACATTTCAACATAAAGGGCATTCTTAGAGCAACATAATATGGCATTTTAAACTGATTGATTATATTCTTTATCCTCCTCTGCTTTTCCCCACCAGACATAACAAAGTTTATGCTGGTACATTATTTCAAAGTGTGTGGCCAATTGTAACAGAAAAAGAAACAAAAAAGAGTATTTTTCTCACATCTTTCTATATATCTTTTTGTTCCTGCTGTATTAAATCTTGTTTTGGTTACAGACATCTATGAGAGACTTTCCAGAGATTTTGCTGAGTTTAGATAAGACTGAACATGATGAATGTCACTCTTCAGCTGGATACTCAGTGTAGGGTGATACTGTCTGTATCAGATTCCAAGCCCACACAAAGAATTTTCCTCCCGTCTTCTCTGCTGTCATCCAGGAAGATAAAGAACTACTTCTGTTAACTCCCTCCCCGATAGCAAATAAGTTCTTTTGCTTGCCTAAGGAATTAGAAAATGCATCTCAAGGTGTGAAAACAAGACCTGAGTATCTAAATGTTTGCACTAGATCTGATCTGGGCTCCATCTAACTGTGTGTTCTGACAAATGAGCAGGCAAGCACTGAACACCTCAAGGGAAGGTATAAAAAAAGCAGCCCTTTTATAGGTAAAAATTGACTAAAAAATACGAGTGATATCCTTGTATACAAAAATAGCATTGAATACTAAGAAAGTTTTATTGACTTTCTTTCATTATTTTAAGTTGTTTTTAGACCTTACCTTGGTTACCACCTTCTGTGACCTCTGGCACATGGGTCTCAGCTATTTAGTACCATTTCTAATACCCTGGTAGGCTGGAGACAAACACTTTTTACAGGATCCACAAAAAGGGTGACTCCTCCCTTTTTTTTTTAAAGGTCAGTTGATCTCCCCAGAAGTTTCTTCATTATTCATGGAAAATTTCATGTTATATATGTCATATAATATTTTACGTATTTCATTCAGATAAAAGTGCCATGATTCATGTTAAAATACTGTTCCTATCTTTTTGTATCCTATTTCTTGCTCACTCTACTTCACCTTCTGGCCACAGCTGTGAGGAGGATGTTTACACTGTGCCTCATAAAAGTTTCAATTAATGTATTGTTGCTGTTGATGCCAGCAGTAAAGGTAAATGTTAAGACCACTACTTAAGACTAGCCCAGGTACCTATCTGTTTCACATATTTTCCAGGAATTCAAGTGACTATGTTAATGACTATGTTAATTATTTTTTTGTAAGATTATTACTTGATATTTTTAAATCATAAGATTCAAACTGGTTTGTTTAATAATCTTGCTGTTGTTTTTAAGTGTTGCACAAAGCCCCAGAGAATAAGTAAGCCTGCATAATTCTAAGAAAAATATGCACATAATTCCTTTAGTATGAGGTAAAACTATCACAGTGCAGTGTGACATTCTTTCCATGAAAATTGGTCACGCAATTTGGTCAATACATTAATAGGTTATTCAATATATATTTCAAATGTAATCTGTTAGGTCAAAACGAGTAGTAGATATGCAGTGCAGTCCTTCTAGATTTTCTAGCAACTTCTCCAGTATAATGCAGAACCCAATGATACACATGATTCCAAAGTAAGCTGCATATCCCCCAAAACAAACATATTAAGAGAAAACAATTAAAATTTACAATTATTTATGGCACTGAAAATATTCAACATACATGAACTTTTACTTCTGTTGAATACAATTACAGAAGGTGGAGATTTTGGCAAAGATGGACTTAGAATAGCAAAGTCATAAAAAAATAAATGATGTAGCTGTATGGTCTTGTATCACACTTGTGACAAGGAGTTGTCAGAAGCACAGGCTCACTACCTCTGCTCAGGAGCTGTCTTGAATTCTAGTCCTTCTATAAGTTATGGTATAGCCATGTGTGTGCATAGACCTGTACCTTCAGATCTGTGGATTTGACTTCCCAGCATAACCTCAGACCTGCCAGGAAATCCCTAAGCTGGCTGTGCTCTGCTGCTGTGTGTGCTGTGTGGCTACACCTGGCCATGCGGACATTGCCTCTGCCACACTTGGTCTCAGGGGAGGGCTGTAAGCAGAAGCTTTCCCTTGCTGCTCCCTGACACAGGATCAATGAAATATTTTTCAGTTATGATTGCTTCTATTTGAGAGGTGAAGAAAATTAAATTTTGATGACCCACTGACTTTTTCAAGGTGAAAGAAACCACCACAGCTCATATAAGCCTATAAAGCTTATGATTTCTATAAGATTAAACTGAAGTCTGCGAACCATGCATTTATTACTAGTATTGTTTCCTGAAGACTTCAGGTAAATTTTGTCACAAGAAAAATAAAGTTTGCTGAGAAATCTCAGCTGTGAGGTTCAAAAAGGACAACGGTAACAATGGATAACATGGATTGTAAAGAAAAGGTTTTGCTAAGTCTTTTGTGTTTGTCCTACTTGGCTATGAAGCAAGCAGAGAGACAATACAGAATATGAGAGAGAAAAAAATGTTTGTTGTTTTATCTTTTTTGCTGGGGGTTTGTTTTGGTTTTGGGTTTTTTTTTTTGGAACCTACCCAGGAGAAAGGTAATTGTGCAATTAATTTTCATTTGTATTATAAAGCTCTTTTGGTTTTATAGACTGAAAATAAAAGGCCATAAAGATATTTATGCTCTTGGTATTTGCATGCGATGGGGCTGGCAATGACTATGTTCCTGGACAATATTTTTGCTCGTTTAGTTTGCAGTATGCTGAGCTGACCAGCCACGGTATGTAATAATCAGCTAGGACTCACCATGGCATTTGGATCTGGAATTTGAATAGCCATGCAGGTGTTCAGAGTCTTCTTTGATTAATTCCCTAATTAAACCTAGAGACTGCTTCCTAGTTCTGAAAGTAATTCAGGGTTTCAATTTTGAATTATTTGATTCCTCTTAAGGTTTGGGCTTATTAATTTTCTTATTTGTACTTATCTCATCATTCACTGAGGAATACCATGTGAAAACTGTGCAATAATTCTGGTCTTCACCTATTTAAAATGCAAGTTTTTGTGGTGGATCCAAAGATCTCTTTCTGAGATGTAATGAGGTGAACAGAGAAAACAACCATTTGGCATGCAGCAGCAGCTTGGCCTTTTTTGACTTTTCGTTTGTTTACCTCTTACCAAGGTTATGTGGAGGGATGTAGAGAGAATAAACTTGCAAGCTGCAAAAAGTATGTTAATATTCAAGAGGGAAGCCCTTTTGTCACTAATGCCCAGGGCAATCAACTGTGAGGTGAAGTACTGAAAGTACTAGTTGTGATGTTTTTAATTTTTTTTTCTTTATCTGTAAATTAGACTCCAGACTGGAAGAAAGAAGCATTTTTTGCCTACCCATCTCATTTCCATAATGGACAAATTTCTGAATACACTGGATACAGAAGTTAAGCTTCATGTACATATGTATTCATTTCAAATGTCACATTAATCCTGATGCATATTTCTTCCTCGTTATTCCTGATGCATGCTTCTAAAAACATATTTGTGACAAAAAGAGATTAAGAGAAAGAATATAAACAAATTCTAAGACGTGTATCTAGTTTAGTGCAAGACTAAATGAGGATGGTGTCTTTATCCTACTTTTTTCCTGTATTTAATTTGATAGACTAGTACCTGCAGCATCCTGCTACACCTTAAACAGCCTCAGAGCAAACACAGAAAATAGTCTGAATCCACTAAGCACCATATAGAAATCTCCTGGCTAATCCACTTGCCATGAGGAACACATTACTTGTTTTACCACATAACGTTATGTATATGGTCCCCAGGGCTCACTTATTGGGGTACCAGTTCTGTTTTATATCTCTAACAATGATCTGCACAAGGTTATCAAGTGCACCCTCGGTGAGTTTGCAGAGAACACCAAGTTGGGTGGGAGTGTCAATCTGCTGGAGGGTAGGAAGGCTCTGCAGAGGAATTTGGACAGACCAATTCCATGAGGTTCAACAAGAAGTGCTGACTCCTGTTCTTTGGTCACAACAACCACATGCACCTGTGGTTACAGACTGGGAGAAGAGTGGCTGGAAAGCTGTGTGGCAGAAAAGGATCTGCTTGGCAGGCAGCTGAACATGAGCCATCAGTATGCCCAGAAGGCCAAGAAGACCAGCAACATCATGGTCTGTATCAGCAATAGTGTGGCCAGCAGGACTAGGGCAGTGATTGTCCCTCTGTACTCAAGGATGTACCTTGACTCCTTTGTTCAGTTCTAGGTCCCTTACTACAAGCAAGACATTGACATGCTGGAGTGTGTCCAGAAAAGGGTAACACAGCTGGGGAGGGATCTGGAGCACAAGCGGAGAAGTGGCCGAGGGAGCTGGGGTTGTTTAGCCTGGAGAAAAGTGGGCTGAGGAGAAACCTTATTGCAATCTACAACCATGTGAAAGGATGTTGTGAAGTGGTGGAGGTTGGTCTCTTCCCCCACATAGTTAAGACAAGAGGAAATAGCCTCCAGATTTACCAGTGGAGGTCTAGTTGTATATTAGGAAAAATTTCTTCACTGAAAGGGTTGTCAAATATTGGCACAGGCTGCACAGGGAACTGGATGAGTCAGCATCCCTGGAGGTATTTAAAAGACGTGTAGATGTGGCACATGGGGATACAGTTTAGTGGTGGATTTGGCAGTGCTGGGTTAATGGCTGGACTCGATGAACTTCAGGGTCTTTTCCAACCTAAACTATTTTATGATTCTATCCTTAGGAATTTTATACTGGAAATCTTACAAGATCTTCTTGACTGGGTAGCTTTGGCACTGCTAAAATCAGCCCTTATGACGATAAAATGGTTGCACAATCAGAGGTTAGAAAGAGGGCTCCACAGTCTGTTTTTGATCTCGTTGCTAACTCATGGTATAAGTCCTACAAATGTGCTTCTGTCAGAAATCCCCATTTTGATTGCATTTGGTGTAATGCTTCTGGTATGTGCAAGTTAAGTTTTAACGAGATTTCAATGCCTCCAGTCTTTAAGAATAATCCTGAAATAATCAGTGAATTCCTGAGGCAGGCCCTACCTGTGAGGTGGGCAAGGAAGGTCCTCCTTGGCCAAGCCTGGCAGGTGGTGGAAAAGGGAGGATCTGCCCTGTCCACTCCCAGCCAGGGACTGATGGCCTCATGCTGGGCCGAAATGGGGATTTGGGCCATGAACAAGTGTGGAGGGAGGCTCCAGCAGAGTTAATAAACAAATATTTCAAAAATGCAGTAAATACTAAAATAATGTTAGATTTACTTCTACTTGTGACTTGTTTGTTCAGTGTTCCCAGTCCCATTGAAGAAGTGTGTTCAAGTTTTTTTTAACTTGCTTATGTATGTAATTCAATTAAGGCAATAAATGCTTTGCTCCTTTATCTTAATGGATGATTTCTTTGGTAGGTTTGGTTTTTTTTTTTTTTTTAACATGAGATGCACTACAGTGAGATGAGAACTAGCATCATAAATGTCACCATAGAAATGAAGTATGGATTACAATTCTAGGATATATTAGAAAATTGGATTATCCAGATTCTTTCTTGTAAGACAGACAATATTTATATTTTCAGACTTAACAGCAGAAAAAAAGACATGATACTGTATCTTATCTGAACACTGGACTTGGGACTGTTAAATTTTGGGGGGAATATTAAAACTAAAGGATTTTTTTTTCTTAGCTAAATTGTTATTAGAAAGCCAAACCCACCAGACTTAAGATTTTATAATCTTATTTTATGTAGAGAACAAGACACAGGCAGAATAATTTATCACACTAAGGTTCAGATGGCTATATAAAGTTGAAACCATAAATATATTTTGCTGACATAAAGCAACCTTAATTTTCTTTCCCCACTTTGTTTCTAAAAAAAGTAAAAATACGAACCTTCACACTGCACTCTATACTGATGCTTGTCATTGCACAGCAGTCTGTGATAAAAACCAATTGCAATAATAAATCATGAAATCTATCAACCCTTGGCAGAGAAGAAAACTAATGGCTGCTGGACTGTTCTAGGAAATCTAAAAGAATATTGAATGAAGCTTGGAAAGAAAACTTCTAAGAAAAGTAAGCTGCCATGGTTTGTTCAATTTATTAAGACATTGTTTGACCTCAGAAGTATCCAATTTTTTAAATATTTGCTTTTCTCATTTCCATTAATTTGATAAAAATATATTATTTATCATATATTATCTGTGCTTGTTCTAATTTTCCTCTGATCTTAGTTCAAGGTCACGTTAAGACAGAAACCTTTCCTGAAGTATTGTTGCCATGGTATAGAGTACATGAGATGAGTATAAGAATACATGCCAGACAGTGTACAGTAAAATACAATGACATTTACATCCAAGAGCACATACAATTTACATATACAGTTTAGTAGTATATACATATACCATTTACAGTATTTTACAATTGCATAGGAACTGTCAAGGCTGATTGCTATACATGTTTACTGCTGTGTGCAAAAGTTAATTCACAGTGTGTTCAAAGGAAAACATATGGACCAAGGTTTCTTCTGGATAATATTAGAACAAAGTCTTTTATTCCATTTGACATGCAGCATAGCTCATTCCTATTGTTCAAGGACAGTTCTGAGGAATTTGTTACACTTTAGAAAATGCTTGAAACACTTTGCAGGGTTCTTTATTTATCTTACCTCACTTTATATTAAAACTTTACAGTAAAATTGCTGAAAAAATGAGACCTCCAGAACTGAAAATCTAATTCCTGCATTAAGAAGAGATGATTTTTCTTCATGACAGTTCAGATTTTTCTTGGAAATATAAACTGCTGCTTTTAATCTTCAGCCAGATGACCCATTAATTCCATAAAATTTAATACTATTTTATTTTACATTTGGTATCCTATTTTTTGGCAGATTGAAAATTCAAATTGGAAGAGTTTGGAAGCCTGTTTAAATGTGTGATAAAAGTTACGAGAAAGGAGATCACATTTTCCTCTTAAAAAAATAGTTTAGCATCAGACACTTTTGAAAAAAAATTGAAAGACTAGGATTTCTCAGATCCAGTTAGTAAAACAAGTTTAAATAGCCCACCAGTCATGATGTACTTGCCATCAA
The DNA here is from genome assembly GCF_965178545.1 of Coloeus monedula. Lineage (NCBI taxonomy): Eukaryota > Metazoa > Chordata > Aves > Passeriformes > Corvidae > Coloeus > Coloeus monedula. The sequence goes on along the minus strand of NC_138784.1, from coordinate 49,012,619 downwards.
ATTAGAGGGTCCCCAACAGAGAGTCTCACAAACTGTAGGATTCTGCCTATGTGTGAGAGTCAGCCACTACTGCCTTCCACACAACCACTGCCACAGGTGGAGAGGGTAGAGGTGATGGAGCACAGAGAAGATGTGCATGAGAAGTGCAGATTATGGAATAAGAATTTGGATGATCCTTTAGGAAACATTAATTTATAAAAGAGTGCATTTAGATCACAGTAAACTGGACTGGAGACAGAGAATGCCAGAAATCTCACTGTGTAACACAGCTAAAGAAAATATGCTTTGGATAAACTGGACATTTTAAATTACTGAAAGATGTTGTGTTGCTATTTAAAATCAAGTATCATTGCTTGTCATTTATTATATTATTAGTAATCTTCCTCAATTTTCCTGAAGGAGGAATTAAAGCCAGAAAAGATGAAGAATTAATTCCTCATCTAGAGGAATTGGAGGATATTGGAGAAGGGAAAATGGTTCTGAAAGAAAAAAGAACTGTTCAAAAAATCCACAAGGTCATTGCTAAAAAGGAGTGCTCTAATGATATAGCTAAAGAGATCAAGGACAAAAAGGTGTTCCAGTCGCCAGATGTTCAGTACTAAGGCTGGCTGGATGTAGCAAAATGAAAGAGCTGAACCATTCCACTGTCTGACAGAGCTACAAATAGGATGAAGTGTGTACAGTACTGCATCTTCTTCTTTACCCTGGAAATGTGGTAGTGTGGCCCTGGGTCTCTGCCTATGCTGTGTGGCTGCCAGTCCTGATGGTGACCTGCCCGAGTGCCTCCCTGTACTCAGGGCATGTATCATGGCTTTGTGGAGCCCTTTGTCTCCAGGAGTAGCCCCAGGTCCCTGTGAGCAGGACCTTCAGCTAGGTGACAGGAACAAGTACTCCCTGGCCCTTCCGAGGGTGGGGCAGAGGCCCCTTTAGTGGGGAGTGCTCCAGAATTGGAGAGGAGCCTCTGTAGGCCTTGGGGACCAGGACCACCCTGTAGGTTGGGGCCAGTGCTCTGGAGCCCAGGGCACTTTGCAGTGAAGCGAAATCAATATTTTATACACTATTTTATACATTTTAACAAAAGATGTTATCAACATTTATTGGTTACATATAACATAACATTATTTTAATAGTACTCAAACTCCTCTTTTCTAGTTGTATCTCTTACCTCTCATCCTAATTAGTCCTCATGACCAGCTCTTCCTTTTGATTCTGGGGTTCATTCTGAGTAGGTGATCAATGAGTTGGTGATCATGATCTCCCACTGCTGAAATTACCTTTCCCCAATTACTTCTCAGTTCTTCTTACTTCAGTCCTGGTGGCTATCATCAAGACAACCCATTTTTCTTGAGATTATCTTCCCTTTTCCTTTAAACAAAAGATTAGCCAAGCAGACACTATTCACTATGCAATTGCTTAGCCATAACTCTCTAGATGTAGCTAATTATTAACAGTTATAAAAAATCAAAAAGTTTGATTCAAATCTTGAAGGGTTCGATCTTAAGGGGCTCGATATCACTCTTCTAGGATCAGTAATAAATTAAAATAATTTCCACAAGTTCGGTCTGTTTTGCTGGTGATGACAGTTGGTGAGTGATCTCTCCCTGTCTTTAGCCTGACCCAAGAGCCTTTTGTTGTATTTTATCTCTGCTGTCCAGCTAGAGAGCAGAGTGATACAGAGGCTTTGGTGGACACCTGATATCTAGCCAGGGTCAGCCCACGACATCATCTCTTGTTAGATATACTTTGTCATTCAGTTGTATAGAAACACTCTGTTAAATCAGGTTTTTAGTCTTTTTTGGTACATAATCATTCTTTGAAAAAAAGAGAGACAGAGAGGGAGAGAATTGGTTGGTAAACTTCTGACATTTTTTTACCATAATAAAGAAATGAGAAAATAGTTAATAAGATTATATTATGAAAGAGGAAGTTAAACTGTAAAATAAAATTTTGTTCCCCTTGCTTTCTTCACAGAGATTTTTCCCAGGAAGTTCCCAGGAAGCCTGAAGCTACATCTAAAGGAGGCTCTAATATATTGTGGATGCACCTAGCTACTGACATGGCCGTGTGTCCAATGAATGGGTTGCTGCACAACATGCAACAGAACCAACTTTTATACTCATTACAAGAATGAAAAGAGTAACACATTGAATGATTTTACTAATATTTTGGAAGTCTAATGGCAAACATGAGTTGAAATCAGTGTTCTATATTTCCCTATGGCACAAACCCCGCATAGCAGATTTCTTGTATATGTGTGTCCTGAGACCATTTGAGAGTAACTTGATTTTTTTTGTTTCTTCTATCACCTTAATATCCATAGTGCTGCAAGTTTGAACATTATTATGATTATTTCAGAACAGTTTATGCTCTTTTAATTACAGGTTGCAAAATTTTAATTGAATTATACTGATCAGCACTAATTAGCAGCATAGCAAAATATAGCATACAATTCCTAGAATTACCTTTTTTCCAGAACACTGGTTGATTAATTAAATGCCTAAAAGAAGAAAGGGTGATGTGGTATATGACAACAAATTCAAGGGTTATTTCTCAAAATCTTTTGACGTAGTGGCCCTTTATTAGGTTAATTGTTTATTCTTTTGTATTAGATGATTATTAGAAAAGGCATCTTGTTGATTTCATTAGCCATTTACACACTGCTATATTCATTTGAAGTTATCACAGCATTCTATATTTGTCCTGGGCATTTGTGAAACTTCCCTGGGATTTTTAAAAAAACCAACCATATTTCACTATATAGCTTTACACAGACCAGCAGAAGCATCCTGCTATAGAATAGTCCCTTTTACCTCAGTTTTGTTCAGGTATGGAGGTAATGAATTACAGACCACCATTACATAAAAATCCTGATTTTTTTAAAATATGCAAGTTGAAAATACAACTTTATGATGTGATTTACATTCAAATGAAATTTTTATGAATGGAAAAACAGATAAAAAATGACTTTTCAGGATTACTAGGGATTTTTTCTTCTAATATAGGACTGCATAACCTATAAGAAAAAGCTATTTAAATGGTGAAGTCAGGAAAGACGGGGAATTTTGCAATCATGTAATATAAAATGCTTTAACATTGAGAAAAGAACTTAGCAAGTTTCCTTCTCCTTGCAAAAATTAGTTTGGAGTGTAATGATTGGTCTCTGCTTATCTGCATGTTACATTTATTTCAAAGCTCAGGTCCCACTTTTAAAAATAAAGTGTTTTACTCTTGCTGAATAAAAAGCTTTTACAAACCCTTACCTTTTCAACTCTAGACAGATAGAGCTCTTGATGATATTTTTAGCTAACAATATAATATCCGTATGGTTTAAATATAATATTTTTTTATGTAATCACACTTTTTTGCATTGCAGTTCTATATTTCTAATTTCCTCTTCCTCTCCTTTGCAGGAGAGTATTCTGTGAAGTAAGATGCCTGAGGATAGAACATATAATTTCAGAGAATTTAAAACCTACTTCAAACCTACTTCAAGTTTTGAGCCAAATGAAAATGAGAGATTACAAGGAAACCTATCTTCCAGTTAACCAGGTGTTCAATTAAAAAGAGGGTTACCAAGGTAAATGTGTGCGCTTGTGTATCTGTGTATATATGTATCAGCACATATATACATATTTTAGTATTTGAAAACCGGTAATTAACAATTAATAGGGCTCCTTTACAGTTTTGTAATACTAACTGGAGTTCAAAGCCAAAAAATATTTTAGGAGTGTCTAAGCCTTGTGAAGGAGCCAAATATTTTTCTGGTACTTTGGTTGCCTTAATGAACTGGAAGTTACTGAGGCTTATTTTAATCATTTGTGACCTGCAACTGCAGTTATTAACCAGAATAAAGTGTACATAATGTGCCTTTCAAGGGATTGAGGCTGTCTGAAATGGAAAGGAAATTTTGTTACTTAAGACTTTGGCTCAGTGATGCTTAAAATATATTTATCTCTGCACACAGATATTAAATGACCCATGAATGAAGTTTGATTTTCATACTGAAGGTGGAGGAGGATCTTGCTGTGCTAGTCATGTGCTCCACTCTATCTTGTGTTGCGTGATGAGATAGGTCTCAGTTGCATACACATTCTTGAATATCCAGCTATGAATCACTTAGATGATCAAAAAGATAAACCTCAACATTTAAATGTCTCATGGCTCAAGACTTTTAAAGCCCGTGTTTAAAATACTTTCACAAAGGGGTTGTCTCATTCTTTAGACATTATTCTTTAACAGATTCCCCCAAACAGCAGGTGGACTGGTAAATTGGAAAGCAGTTTCTGTTTGCCAGGATGGTAACAAAACTCAGTTTCTAAAGGAATTGACGGATGTGGTCATGTGACAGCAGTTCTGAGGGACTAAGGAGCCCAACACAACATGTGTTAAAGAGCAACCTCCTCCAAGCGCATATACTGTGCATCTCAATGCTCAGGAAAACAAGTTACTAAAGTCTGATGCAAAGAGGCAGTATAGAAGAGGTGGAAGCAAGATGGGTTTGACACTAATTACTTGACTTTACACTTGCATCTCGAATAGTGTCCAGTTTTGGGCCCCACAATTCAAGAAAGAAACCGACAAACTAGTGCAATTTCAGTGGAGGGCCCCAAGCTGTTTGGAAGCTGGAGCACTCACCCAGAGAGGCTGAGATTCTAGTCTTGTTCATCATGAAAAGAGGCAGCTTCAGGGATACATAATAGCAGTCTGCCAGTATGTAGGTGATGTTACTAAGAAGACAGGACTAGAAACCACAAGCCTACTGAAGCAGAAAAACAAGACACTGGTCATAAATTACAACAACAAAGGTACAAATGGCTATTAAAAAAAAAAAAAAAATCACTATGAGGATAATTAAGCATTGTGACAGAGTGCCCTGGGAGATTGTTCTTGGAGTTTACAAAAACTGATCAGAGAAAGTCCTACACAATCTGGTCTGAATTCAAGGTTGATTCTGCTTTGATCAGGTGGATGTACTGGAGTACTCCCATGTTGCCTTCCAACAATAAGGAATGTGATTTCATAATACATAACCTAAAGGTAACCCAAGAAATAGGTGACAGATTTCCAATGTCATTTTGAAAATCAGCAGATTAAGTTCCATGTAAGTCATCACCTATTAATCCATGTCCATATTTCTGCTAATGATATTCTACACTACTTCTGTCCATGTTATCTTGGTTAATGCTTTGGAAAAAGGAATCAAGATCTCCTAATGCTACAGGCATGGATTCCAAATACACGTGTTGATTAAACTTGGCCACTTATAGCATCAGATTAGGAGCAGGCAACATCATTTTAATACTGTTCATTTTTTTATGCACTACAGTCCATATGATGTCCTACTTCAGTTATCCCCAATTAAGAAGGCAGAAGAGTTGAGTTTGTCTTTGCTTGGTTTCTGAAATTTTCTTTCTTGAGTGAAAAAAAAAATAGAATAAAAAGAGCCACTTACTTTTCTTCTGCTGCTACAGAATATGCAAATCTCATTCCTTTATTTGTGCAGAGATGTGAGGGTGGAGAGAGAACGGAGACCTTATCTAGACCGGGGTAGTGATTTTGAGGACGGTGTGAATTAGCCAGTATTTTGAACAGAGATAATCTTTCAATCTATAATTAAAACAAACTTTCAGCTACAATAGAGCACAAATAGGGGGTTTTAGTAATTTGTTTGTTTCTTTCTTTCTTGTGGGGTGGTGTTTTTTGTTTGGTTTGTTGTTTTGGTTTTTTCAGTTTAGTTTTGTTCATTTGTTGATTGCTTGCTTTTTAAAATCTCCTGGGTCTATTTTTGCTTTAATTTCAAATTCATACAAGATTAACATGCTGGGTATATAGTTCTACATCCAAACACTTCTTAATTTGGGCTAGAATTTAACTTTTTGAATGTAAAGATAAAACTAATTTCACCTGAGAAGTGACACACTTCAAACTTTTTCACACTACAATGGCAGTGAAGTGCACAAGTGAAAATGGGCATTGAGAGTTCATAATTAGTAACAAATTAATTATGAGGTTTGTCACTGGAAAGCTTGACCAGGAGCTAAGCTACTTTGCATTTCAGTGTCAGTTGTCAATGGCCCAGACTAGCTATGCAATGAAGTTGAGCGTAAATAACTAAAGTTATTAATAAAAAATCATTAACAGATGCTAAGCTGTTCAGGATGAATCTTTACGAATGAATGCCAGCTTGAAACAGAGTGTAGTTCTGTCTTCCCCTTCTTAACTGTTTTAGTTATTTCTGAGATAAAAATTTAAATTGTATGGACTCAACTTCCCAAAATATACAAAAACACCCCAAAGTCAAAGAAACAGCAAATTCCTTGGGTGAAGCAAATTCTTAAAAATTGGTCTTTAATATTTTAGCCCAAGTATCTCTCAGCAATTTTCCATCATTAGTGCTCAGTCATTGAAATAAAGAAGACCAACTAATGCAACACCAAAACTCCCCAGTTTAGAAAATACAGTGTAGGGGGACAATGCATTACAGGAAATACAATTATAGGAACTTTGTAATGCTTCAAAGAATTATTTATGACTGTGTGGTCAGGTGCTCTGATGTATTAATCAAAACTATTAACTCCTCAAATGTAAGGAACTTATTTATAAGTAGTGTGAGAGGCCAAACAAAACTTGTTGAATACTAAGGTGAATTCCAACACTGACACAAGACAGCACATACCAGTGCTGCTAGTGCTGAAAGGGGAGTTTCAGGATGGAAAAGGCAGGCAGGGAAAATATGCCTGCTCAGGAGGTGTCAATAGGCTGTGTCTTTCCTCTCCTGAAGGGACACCCGTTGGTGAGCTTTGTGCCTGCAAGTGAGTTGGAGCACACGCGAGAATTCATGTATATGCATGTGGAGCTATTAGAATCTGTGTTACTATACTTTCTGTTGTAACACACATTAGCACTCTGTACTTAGTGTATTTTTCACCAGCAATCCTGAAGCTGCTTTCCTGTTTCAATAAGCCGTACTAGTCATGAATCTGGATCATGCAAAGTCCTCATTGAATGTGATCATACCTATAGTGCAGTATAGGTAAGCTGCACTGTTTGTGCATCTGTGCTCATACAAGTTTTTCTTTTGAACTCAACCAGATTTACGGTGCTAAATTGGCTATAATCAGAAATTAAGTTCAGCAGCACTCAGTTCCTCTGATCTCTGAGGACCAGCTGGAGTGCAAGGGGGTTTATTTTCTGGTGAGTTCTTATACCCATAATGAAACACCCTGAAAGTTTTCATCTTCCATATCAGAAGCTGTTGAACACATTATTTGATTGAATTTAGCAGCATCCTGTAGCGGGTTGAGTTTGAAACCGGGCGGAAACACCAATTAAATGTAGTGGTTTTGGTTCAAAATATTAATCACTTACTTATTTTCCTTCTGTGAGATAAGAATTAGGAGAAAAGCAAAGCAGGCACAAACCTTAAACAGTTGCAGTACAATGAAGGAGTTTTATTACTAATAGAATTAAAAGTAAAGAGACAATAACAAAACAAAATTAAAGCAAATCACCCCCCCCCCCCCCCCCCAGCACTTCTCTCCTTTTACCTAGCTCACACAAGGGATAACAGAACATGGGATGTTAGTCAGTGTTCCAGTTCTTGAAAAGTCTCTCTCTTATGCTTAAGGGAAAAAAGGGTTTTTCCTTCAGTTGCACGTGGTTCCCAAACTGCCACCAACAGCAGATCCGCCCGGAAACAAACAATCTGCTGTGTGTAGAACATCTCTCCCATGAAAAATCTCACAGTTCCTTCTGTATTGGGTTGACCCTGAGTTGATGGACAGTCTTTAAGACCAATTACGCTTCTCACAATTTACATATTTAAACCGCACAGAAAGGCGGCACTTCCCCTTTTGGTCGGAGCTCGCTTGCTGGGAGGTGGGGGCTCCGGAGCCTCCCGGCCCCGCCGGGCCGGGCCGGGGCCACTGCCCCTTTCCCCCTTTCCCAACGCTGTGGCACGGACCCTGGGTGGCTGGGGGGGGGCTGCCTCAGAGCCACAGGCAGCTCAAACCAGCCATGGACTGCTCACAGCTAAACCCATCCAGCGCGGCTTCTGGGGACCGGCGGGTCCCTCTCCTCTCCACGCGGAGCCGGCGGAGCCAGCGGGAGCCGGCAGAACCTCCTGTCTGCAGCCAGCACACTTCGTGCTGAACTGAAGAAGACACCACGCAGCCAGCAGCACAAAGGGAGCGAGGCTTTCCCCACCGTAAAGGCTGAACAAGAACACTCTTCAGCATGGCGGTGTCAGTCAGAGAGAAAGAGAAGTGAGTCACATGGGACAGAGCTGAGCATGGCGACTGGGAGAAAAGAGGGCGGTGCCACGATTCTGGCGGGCAGCTTAAAAGAAACCTTCTTGCATGCCGTGGTAAGAAATTGTAATACCACAAACTGTTTGTCTCTTTAATCCATTTGAAGAACATGGGGGGATGGAGTATCTTCGTGTGCCTGTGAAGATTGTGAAGAATGCCGATGCCAGGCTTTATAGTAGCAAGAGGCTGTTAGAGACTTGTGGCAAAGAAGAGCCTTTGTGTGCAGGCCAAAAGAACTTATCCTTAAAAAGATGAATAACCCCATGTGATGGCCCATGTTTTGCAGTGTGAAAGAACTGTGAGATTTTTCATGGGAGAGATGTTCTACACACAGCAGATTGTTTGTTTCCGGGCGGATCTGCTGTTAGTGGCAGTTTGGGAACCACGTGCAACTGAAGGAAAAACCCTTTTTTTTCCCTTAAGCATAAGAGAGAGACTTTTCAAGAACTGGAACACTGACTAACATCCCATGTTTTGTTATCCCTTGTGTGAGCTAGGTAAAAGGAGAGAAGTGCTGGCTGGAGGGGGGGGGGGGGGGATTTGCTTTAATTATGTTTTGTTATTGTCTCTTTACTTTTAATTCTATTAGTAATAAAACTCTTTCATTGTACTGCAACTGTTTAAGGTTTGTGCCTGCTTTGCTTTTCTCCTAATTCTTATCTCACAGAAGGAAAATAAGTAAGTAATGAATATTTTGAACCAAAACCACTACATTTAATTGGTGTTTCTGCCTGGTTTCGAACTCAACCCGCTACATTAAATGGTGGAGAATGCGGGCAATTAATGGGCACTGTGAGATGAAGATTAATTAGGAGAAAATAATAAGCAGATCAAGTATAAAGTTATAAAATTAAGAAGAATAATAGAAGAAATTTACTTTGTAGAAGTGGTAAATATTCTAGGGGTGGAGGTTTATGTAATTTGTTCTCTTTTATCTCTGGTTTTGCTATTTTAAGTAACTTTTGGATATGTAAATTTTAAGAAGCGAGGGGTGGAATGTATTGGGTTGACCCTGAGTTGATGGACAGTCTTTAAGACCAATTACGCTTCTCACAATTTACATATTTAAACCGCACAGAAAGGCGGCACTTCCCCTTTTGGTCGGAGCTCGCCTGCTGGGAGGTGGGGGCTCCGGAGCCTCCCGGCCCCGCCGGGCCGGGCCGGGGCCACTGCCCCTTTCCCCCTTTCCCAACGCTGTGGCACGGACCCTGGGTCGCTGGGGGGGACTGCCTCAGAGCCACAGGCAGCTCAAACCAGCCATGGACTGCTCACAGCTAAACCCATCCAGCGCGGCTTCTGGGGACCGGCGGGTCCCTCTCCTCTCCACGCGGGGCCGGCGGAGTCAACGGGAGCCGGCAGAGCCTCCTGTCTGCAGCCAGCACACTTCGTGCTGAACTGAAGAAGACACCACGCAGCCAGCAGCACAGAGGGAGCGAGGCTTTCCCCACCGTAAAGGCTGAACAAGAACACCCTTCAGCATGGCGGCGTCAGAGTCAGAGAGAAAGAGAAGTGAGTCACATGGGACGGAGCTGAGCATGGCGACGGGAGAAAAGAGGGCGGTGCCACGATTCTGGCGGGCAGCTTAAAAGAAACCTTCTTGCATGCCGTGGTAAGAAATTGTAATACCACAAACTGTTTGTCTCTTTAATCCATTTGAAGAACATGGGGGGATGGAGTATCTTCGTGTGCCTGTGAAGATTGTGAAGAATGCCGATGCCAGGCTTTATAGTAGCAAGAGGCTGTTAGAGACTTGTGGCAAAGAAGAGCCTTTGTGTGCAGGCCAAAAGAACTTATCCTTAAAAAGATGAATAACCCCATGTGATGGCCCATGTTTTGCAGTGTGAAAGAACTGTGAGATTTTTCATGGGAGAGATGTTCTACACATAGCAGATTGTTTGTTTCCGGGCGGATCTGCTGTTAGTGGCAGTTTGGGAACCACGTGCAACTGAAGGAAAAACCTTTTTTTTTCCCTTAAGCATAAGAGAGAGACTTTTCAAGAACTGGAACACTGACTAACATCCCATGTTTTGTTATCCCTTGTGTGAGCTAGGTAAAAGGAGAGAAGTGCTGGCTGGAGGGGGGGGATTTGCTTTAATTATGTTTTGTTATTGTCTCTTTACTTTTAATTCTATTAGTAATAAAACTCTTTCATTGTACTGCAACTGTTTAAGGTTTGTGCCTGCTTTGCTTTTCTCCTAATTCTTATCTCACAGAAGGAAAACAAGTAAGTAATGAATATTTTGAACCAAAACCACTACATTTAATTGGTGTTTCTGCCTGGTTTCGAACTCAACCCGCTACACCTTCACACTACAAAACATGGGCCATCACATGGGGTTATTCATCTTTTTAAGGATAAGTTCTTTTGGCCTGCACACAAAAGCTTTTTCTTCGCCACAAGTCTCTAACAGCCTCTTACTACTATAAAGCCTGGCATCGGCATTCTTCACAATCTTCACAGGCACACAAAGATACTCCATCCCCCCGTGTTCTTCAAATGGATTAAAGAGACAAACAGTTTGTGGTATTACAATTTCTTACCACGGCATGCAAGAAGGTTTCTTTTAAGCTGCGCGCCAGAATCGCGGCACCGCCCTCTTTTCTCCCGTCGCCATGCTCAGCTCCATCCCATGTGACTCACTTCTCTTTCTCTCTGACTCTGACGCCGCCATGCTGAAGGGTGTTCTTGTTCAGCCTTTACGGTGGGGAAAGCCTCGCTCCCTTTGTGCTGCTGGCTGCGTGGTGTCTTCTTCAGTTCAGCACGAAGTGTGCTGGCTGCAGACAGGAGGCTCTGCCGGCTCCCGTTGACTCCGCCGGCTCCGCATGGAGAGGAGAGGGACCCGCCGGTCCCCAGAAGCCGCGCTGGATGGGTTTAGCTGTGAGCAGTCCATGGCTGGGTTTAGCTGCCTGTGGCTCTGAGGCAGTCCCCCCCAGCCACCCAGGGTCCGTGCCACAGCGTTGGGAAAGGGGGAAAGGGGCAGTGGCCCCGGCCCGGCCCGGCGGGGCCGGGAGGCTCCGGAGCCCCCACCTCCCAGCAAGCGAGCTCCGACCAAAAGGGGAAGTGCCGCCTTTCTGTGCGGTTTAAATATGTAAATTGTGTGAAGCGTAATTGGTCTTAAAGACTGTCCATCAACTCAGGGTCAACCCAATACACATCCTTAAAAAGGACAAAGGTTTTTTCAACTTTTCAAGTTCCATACATCTTTTATATATGACAGTCTGAGAAGTGATAACTGTTGTCCTCATTTCATTCAGACACCAGATGTGAATGTCATACTTCTTTATATTTTTAAGTTTTATCTAATCTTACTTAGGTTCTTATGTGACTACTCCTTGTTGAGTTTGAGTTTATATTCTGTTGTTGTTCATGTTATTTCTAATGACCACATTGTGTAATATTTGTGATAACAGGATATTTCCCAGTTTCTCTGTGTTTAACTTGAGCCTTTGTTTGAAAGTACTGTTATGAAATGATGCATCCTCTGTTCATTTTTCATGAAGTAAAAAAAATCTTATTCTTATGATTTCTTACGTAAAATGTTTTTATGCTTTCACAACATTGCACACTGTATCTTTGTATATTTTGAAGAACATAAATTTTACATTTGTATTTACTTTCATGACCCCCTTTTTTTTTTTAACATTTTGCCATCGGGTGAAAAAAAAATTTCTCCAGGAAGTCTTATTCTCTTCAAATTAATCACCAAGTGCTCTCACAATGCAATTCAAACCAAAATAAACCGCAAGACCACTTAACTCTTTTTTAATACTTCTGTGCTGTTAGGAGTTGCTCTTTGAAGTATTTTTCCTTGTTTGTAAAATCTGTGACACTAATAAAGCATTACACTACATATGACTGTACTGTGAGCTATGAATCCCACTGCAACAGAGGGATAAAAGCTGGAGGAGTACATTTAAAAAGGACATATCTGAATATTTCTAGAAATTACCTAAAGTGTCTTTTAGATAGAAACATGGTGACTCAGTTTATTCTTTAAAATAAAGGCACACTCCCAAGCATATTCTGCTGCACATTGTTGCCCAGACTTGTTGAAGCCAGACATGATGCTTCTTTTTGTCTTTTCTCACATTCAGGATGAAAAGAGGAAAAAAATGAAGTGAGGTTAGATATTAAATGTTAATCTTAGTGTTGATTTAATGGGAGGGGGAGCTTTCGGCAGAGCTAGAGGAGATGTGTATTGGTGGCTTGGCAAACACCCAAGGTGTCACCAGGAAACACTAGGCAATCATGTACCAGTGATCTGGAATTTCTTTTACAGTCTGATGCCAGGGTAATTTTGCTTTCTCTGTTATCTTTACATGGTGCATGTGCTCCCTCTGTTACCTTTACAAAGTCTAACTATATACCAGTATCTACTCTAAAGTTAATGTGGTATTTTCTTTCCAGCTAGTTCAAAGATATTCTTTCCTTTATAGCATAAATTTGTAACCGTATTTTGAGTTTCCAGCATACCAATTTTGCTAGCCAGGAAGTAGCTGATTTGCCCCTCTGTCAAATCTTGTTTCCAAGCATAAATAGAGGGTTTTTTTTTTTAACAAGGTTCCATTGTTCTCTAGTTTGAATTCAGCCTATTAGAAAGGGTATTTTTAATGATATGTTATAATACTTGTCTCATAATATCCATGTATTTATACCAGCATACCTAAGCACTAATAAAGATGAAACTATAGTATAGACAATGTGTTAAAATTAGTTAGCTTATAAATAGTACTTGTTTTAAAGTGTTGTTTAGCCATTGCTGAGAGGATTGCATTTCCATAATGTCTCAGAGGCAACATTATGTGAACACTGTATTTGTATCCCAAACAGGCAAAATAATCTCCCAATGACACCTGTTTCGATGCCCCATTGATGTTATTGTCCCAGTTTAACCAGGAAACATTATATAAGATCAAACTACAAAACAGAAGACTACCCACTAACAACAAAAGAAATACTGTATGTTATTATCCAATTGATAAATAAAATGTGTGCAAATGTGTTTCTGTAGTGGTGTGTTCACATCATCAGCTTCTGCTGGAGAGGTGAGTTCTTTTTAGCTGCAAGTTCATGTTTCCTCCAGGAGTGACTATCAGATCCAGCGCTGAAAAACTGAACATATAAGGAAATTTCAAAAGAATAGAATTTTTTTCTTGCAAAAGTTTCATACAACATCCAGATTTTATAACATTTCAAATAAAAGTTTATACTTTTTTTAAAGTTGAAAATACTTTTCCAATGGAAAGTATGTTCAAATGTTCAAATTAATAAAAATTTTAAATCCCCCAAGAACTGCATTTTTCATTACCATGCAAATCATTGTAAAATTAAGACATCTTTTCATGAATTTTCATAAAGTTTGCTGTTGATATTTAAATGGTAGTTTAGCAGTTTTTGCAGCTGCTGCTCTGAAGTGTGTAATAAATCTGGTAAGAGACAGAAGTGCTTTGGTGGTAACTGGGAGACTCAACATTTTTAAACCCTTATTTCTGTTTTTTTTATTCAAGGGGTGATTCCAGCATGCACAATGTCTGATTCACTGGTGTTTCTTACCTGCATGTCAGAAATCAGTTTTCAACAGAGCTGGTTTCAAATTTTCACTTTTGCAAACCACACACATAGTGAAACCTCAGTTCACTGCCAAGACAATGCCAGGTTTTTTCAGGAACTGTTGTTCTAAATAGGTGTATTGATTTCAGAGGTATTTAAGAGCCATAGAGCATTTATCCTTGATCAAACCAGTAGCTTAAATTTAATTACTGTCTTCCTGCTGAAATCGTGTAACCTAAAAGTTAAATATCCCATCCTCCTCTTTTCTTTTTTTGTTAAATGTGCTCAATACTGTTGAATTCATCTTCTGCATGTTTGATCTGTAAACAGATGAATATAAAATGGACTTAATAAATCACTAGTGACCGGTTCAAGAGAACCCTGCGGTTCTTATTAATTGAATGCTAAATGAATATGGTTAAACATATAAAAGGAATTTGTTAATGAGGTTGTACTATTGGTCTGAACTGCTTGTAACCTTTGCCATTCTTTTGTAAATTTTAATGAAAATCCAGTACTGTTTGTGTCACATTAAAATCAAAACAATCAAACTGTAGTCAGTTTACCTTTATCTTGCTGGTGTTTACCTGTTTTGTATGTGCTTAATTTTTTCTTAACTCAAGTGAAGCCAAACTTCAAAACTTAAGTGTTTCTTTTGAGACACAGCAACTTCTGCTGCTGCAAACAGGCACAATGGGATTCAGCCCCAGTTTAATTACATAAAGTTGGAACACCCTACAGAATAAAATGCACAAGTTCCCATTTCATTAAATGAAGATGTAGACTCAGTCGCACAGGTCCAGTCCCAATCTTTCCACAAAAGTGCAGATCTTTTGTTGGTCATGTCTTTTTTCCACCAGTCCTGTGCAAATATCTCCGATATCTGAGGGCATTTCCCATACCTTCAGATGACAACATTTAGGTTAACATCTCATCCGAATGTAAAGAGTTTGAGCAATGAGCAAATGTGCAATCATCCTCACACAAACACCTCAATTTCATGTCAATCATATGAACTGATTCTCCCTTCTTGAGGTCAAAGCTATTTTGCCCTGAATTTAAATTCTTAAAGTCCAGGATGTGTTTTATCACCAGGTCTATCAACAGAGAACAAGTTATAAAAAATTACACAAAATATTCTTGGGCCAAAATTGCTGTTCAAGGAAATAAACTGGCAGATAAAGATCATCCTGCCCAAAGGTGAATTCCTTTTCAAGATTTATAGGTTTTTTCATGTTTCAAATGCTCGAAAAAAGAATCTGCATTTTTTTCAGACATCATTTAAATCCTAATTGCTCCTATTGCTCTTCTGCTTATTTGAATATTGGCAAGTAGGATAGGAGAGAGCAAGTAATCTCTTGATAGAAAAATTACTCTAAAAACAACACATTCATCAAACAGGGACCTGCACTTCCACCTCTACAGAGTGCTCAAATGATAGGACACCAAGTGGGAAAGTAAAATTTATTGTGATTAATATCCGTGAAAGCTTCTTAAAGGCAGAGCTATTCTCACTGAACTTTCTTATCAATGCATTAACTTTCTTCTCAAACGTCATTCCTTCTTGTTATTAACTCACTGTGCTCCTGGGTAGTTCTAAGAAGGGTTCTTTGGCTAATGTTGAAAAGTGTTTCAGCACTGGACAGAATCTCTGCAAGGTGCATTCACATTGTTCAGCATTATCTGCCTCATATTTCCCTCTTTTTCTGACTAAAATTCCACTTTAAACAGGTCTCGAACAAACGTTTCTTGACTAACATTAAGTCACAACCAACTGTTAATGGTGTTATTACAGTTTTAGGATTAAACCATGTTTCACATATCCAGAAAGATGCCTCTTTTTCTAAACACTAAAAGTTGACATAAAAGCTTCTCATATGTAACCTCCCTGTATTACAGGGGGAAAATAGGCTTTGAAAACTGAACAAGAAATTTTTCAATAGAGGCAGTAATGAAGCATGTCTTTCTCTGACTGTCTCCATTTCATATCTGAACTGTGATTTTCCTATGTCAAGTTTCTTACATTCTTCTATTACAGCATTTTAAGCTATCTTCTGCATTCCTTTCTGGGATTCTGCCAGTTTTGTACACAGTAATTTGGCCAGTTAACAAGACATGCTGATTGCCTGTCTGTCCTCTGCTCTTGGCCTCTGTGTAAACTCCACAAAACACTTCACCTCACAGCAGCTTATATGTCAAACCAATGGCTGTGACTCTGTATAGGCTCTGTGGAAATTCAATATTTTACAGACGTGATCCCCTGACCAATCTTGTAAAGGTTCAGTAGCTTTCCAAATTTTGAGGGGGAAAAAAGGAATGGAGCAAGTGGATAAGAATGTATCTTTATATTCTGATACATAATAATTATGCATGCATATGTTTTATTTTCTTGGGATTGAAGACTTAATCTTACAAAGTCAAATTAAAAAAAAAAAGTGTAATAAAATGTTTTAAAATCCTATTCTATATTGGACCAGCTCCTACCTCTAAGGAAATTTATTTTCCTTCCTTCACTTTTCTAGAGGCTCCATTTAGCTGCTCAGCATTCAGTTTTAGTTATGAATAAACTAACTCTTTCAGATTACATAAAAAAGTGTAAGCTAAATATGCATTGAGTCCCATATCCTTTGACTATGACTCATTTTTTGACCTATATAAAACAGATGTAAAATGATAGCAAACCAGAACCTTAATACTGTAGACTAAATTTGCTCTTATTTTTATTCAATTAGATAGATGTATTTTTTCCTTGACTCATCTTTGTGGAAAAAGGTATCCACATGTGTATATATTTGTCTTGCAACAATAGTTTGCATCAGCCTGTTCATTATTTGAGAACAGAAGTAGAACACATTAGTATAGACTAAACCATCTTAGCTTTGCATTTATTTTTGAAAGGCTTGTTGGTCTATTGGGTCAATTTCAATTCCCAAGGATAAGTTTCAAGGTGCACTGGAGTAAAATGAATATTTTTAAGGGGAAAATATGCATGTATTTCATAATCTACTGTGATCATTTCTGGCATACAAATCAAGATTTTAAAAACCCCATGATACTGAATGTATATTATTTTCTTTCTCATTCCTTTTAGTATGATTGGCCTTGATTTTTCAGGAAAACTGTTCTTTGTCTTTACTGAGTCCAAGCTCTTTAAAAATGTTTCCCTTAAGAATAATTATTTCAATATACTCTTGGCACTAGTACAATGTTTATTTTCACTGGAAGCAGATTTTTTTTTTTTAAATCAGGAAATTTCACATTGTCCCTCTAATATTTCCAAGGAACTTAGACTTGTGGACAGTAGTTACTGTAGATCTGCACAGCTCTAACATTTGAAACTTTGAATTGGTTTTCCTAGGTAAGAGAAAAAGTGAACTGCAAATGCAGTACAAAAGTAAGACTGCCATTCAGTCTTTAACAACTTCTTGCCCCTGCAAAGAAAACCAAGAGGATTTCAGTGAGGCGTTTCCAAAACCTTGCTTCTAGGTAAAGTATAAAGAATTTTGCCTAGCACTGTATGAATTAAAAAAGCTTTTTAAGTTCATATTTTACTGACAAATAAATTGTGGCATTTACTGTGCTTAAGATGTATGAACAAGATAATCATAACATACATGTACATCTGTGAATTAAAACTTAGCATGTATTATATTCCAGGCATTCTTAGGCATTCCTTGAATACATAGCCATGTGATTCTAAAAATTTCATTGATTTGGAAAACCATTGTTTTTCTTATGAATCTCCTGTACTAAAAATCCATAATACAACCTTCTTCTGAAAAATTCATTGAGTTACCAAGCAGAAACAATCCCATGAGACTCATGTGACTAGCCACCCCATGTAAAAAATTAGCAGTAAATGGCTGAACCAAAGAGTTGGCAAACACTCATGTGCTAAAAGGCAGAAGGTGAATACATTCAGCTGGGGTAGACTTTTGCAGTTAGAGTACTGCAAAGCAAGCAATATGACAGAAAGCAACATTATGCCAATGGATGTAATGTTAATTAACTCTCTTTTGGAAGAATTTCAAAACCAAAATGATAATACTTTCAGCATTCATCAGGTGAGGTGTCTGCTCTTGCATAGAAAACTCAATTTCTAGCTAACTGTTGGTGTTGGGTACAATTCGAATCAATAAAAATTAACAGCAAGATAGTCGGGTTTTTGCGTGCTAGCTCAAAGAGAGCCTGGAGGTGTAGCCACAACCCAACTGCACTATGGCAGGCACAGCCACACACAGAAGCGCAGGCAGGCGGGGGTGCGCTCCTCACCCGAGGGGGCTGTCCCTAAACAGGGTGTGGAGGCACGCAGGCAGAGGCAAAGAAGGGGGAGAGAGAGGGGACTCGCCATGTAAATTTTGTGCAGAAGGTTTATTGAGGTGAGACAATGGGGGGAGGAGATGGACAGCCGAGGATCTGACAAGGGTTCAGGGATTTTATAGTGGGGATAGGAAAGGTGGGTGTAAGGGACAAAGCTAATGGGATACGTGACAGGAGGCAGGGTTGAGCGCAAGGGAACCGATGGAAATAACACAAAGGAGGGATTTAGGTAAAGAAGCAATGGGGCATCGAGGAACAAAGAACTTTCTAGAATTAATACATACTAAACTTGGGAAATGAATATACACAACCTCATACATAAATCAAGGTGGGAAAAACATTAACCGATCAGGGGAAAACATGGAAACAGCAGAACAAAGGAATCATGGGTTCTCACCATGACTGCAAAGTTACATGCTAAACTTGGGTTGCTGACCACCACAGCTGGTTGTCTGAGTTCTTCTCAGGAGACAGAGAGGCTGGAGCCACCTGCACTGCCACACAAGGTTATTTAGATAATCCTGAGTTCCTGAAGAGGGCCACTTATTTTCACATCAGCAATAATTAGTTTCACTAGCAGTGTATCTGCAAATTTACTTTTCTTGCTAGTATCTGTTGCAGACATTTAACAGTTATTTGGGTTACACAAAACTAAATAGGGTCAGTAGCTCTTAAATAATTATTCAACCTACTGGAGTTGACATTGCTGAAATATTCAGTCAGCACAGCATAAAATTGACAAATTTATTGTAAGCTCCAAATCTGTCATTTTGCTATGTGACTAAAAGACCCATAAATTGAAGACATAATAATAATAATAATAAAGACTTTGATAAATGTGGTTTGGGGAAAGGGAAAATTATTCCCTTTAAGGGAAGTTTGTTTGCTCAGAGAATATATCAACTTTTAGGAACAAAGAGAAAGGTGACAATTATCTATCTCAGCCTTTTATAGAGTTTCCCACTACTCTCACATTTCCGAAATTATATCAATAGGAAAGTCACCAAAAGACTTTAGAGAGTTTCTAATACTCTTGGTTTGACAAAGGAGCAGGAAAGCCAAAAACTTTTCCTAGACTGCTGTCACATTGTCTCTAAAAAAATGAAAATGTTTTTTCCAATTCTTTCTCTTACCATCCCTTTTACTGTGTCCTAACCTTCAAAAATAATCAACTAAAACTTTTGTAAATTTCAACAAAACTGAATGGAGGGACAGAAAACAGCAATCCTGACTGATAGAACAATCAGAGGAAGATTTCATACCCTCTTCAGCACAACAATCCATACAGATAAATTTTTCAGCAACAGGTAAAGCTCCCATCTTATTAGATACAAGTCTGTGCCAGTCAATCATAAGCCACAGCAGCACTGGAAATCAAATCAGTTTCCAAAGTGCTGCATTTTCTGACTTATGTCTCTTACAAAATAAACTCCGTTCCCTTTCCTAAATTAGTAATTAAGTGTCTGAAATTTGAAATCCAGAAATGGAAAAACAGCCATAAACCTGTTTTCTTTCTCAGTTTTTCTAGAAGCTGCATGGATTTAAGTGCAACATTTAGACTGCCCCTCAAAAAGTCAGTATGCTGGTGTGCCTGTGACATCTATTCTTACATAAATTACTCTTAATGCTTTAAAGTTAATTTCTCAAGCTTGAATTCATCCAAGTTCATCTTTAAAGTATTGAAGGTTCTTATGTCTTTGTCTGCAATACTGAGCACTCCCACTATCAGATCTCTTTTACTTGAATGAGGAGCTGTACTCTGATTAAATCACCTTTAACCTTCTCTGCAGATGTGCTAAATGGATTAAATTCTTTAAGCCTCAGATAATAAGACTGTTTTTCTGATTCCCAGAGCCCTTTTATGGCCATTCTTTGAACAATCTTCAGTATTTTCATATTTGTCTGAATGTAAACACTGGCAGTAGACACATCCTGTCAGAAGTCTATTTGTTTCTTGCGTACTAAGTAAAAATTATTTCCTTACTTTAACTTGACAGTCTTCTCTCACATGGACAGTGTTAGCCCTTTTGCTCCAGTATGAGATTAAAACATGACATTGGGGAGGTTCTTTGATGATTTCAAGTAGCTTTCTGAATAATTACTTTCTGAGATAGTGTCCTCTTCTGTAGGTATAGATCTAGTTATTTGTTTTCTTTGCCATTCCCCATAATGAAGTGTGTTAAAATACATTTTGGTAGGTTTTGACTCTGGTTTCAGAGTGACTCAGGTAACTGATCACTTGTCCTCCTCATTACTTGCAATTTCACACCTAAGTATGTCTAGCATACAGTTCATAACACTGTCTAATATAGACACTCAATAAAAATTTCTGTGTGGAATCCCAGTAAAAACAGCTTCACTTACTGATCCTATACACTTAGAAATACTAGGTTTAATCAGCCTTAAAGGTGGTTTTAAGCTATTTATTATGTGCTATTTTTATTTTCTACAAGTTTGTCATCAAGACATGTTATGATTCCATGACAAAGACCACTTTATTAAGGCAGAAATTTTTCAGACTGAGATGCATTCCTTATAATAAATAGGTAACTAACACAGGCATTGCTATGAAACTGAATCAAATGCAATTTGTTGTATGTCTGAGCTACTTTTAGTTAGCAGTATGATCTCTTTGTTGATAAAAGGATAACTTAATCCATCTGAATTTAACAGGGGAAAAAGGTTACTGGCTTTATTGGAAAGAATTTCCCTGATACCCTGTAGATTATATGTCCAGGTAGTCAAACTTGAAGTTACAGTAGATCCAGTCCAGTGTGGTTATCACACAAGCTTGGGAAGAAAAGGCCAATAGCAGCATACCTCCTACAGGGGAAAGCATGCTAGAGGAACAGGTAAGTCAGCTTGGCAGTTCAGGAAGTCTATAAATTAGCCCCATGGTAACTTGAGAGCTCTGCAGGACTGCAAGTGTAAATGTCTCCTGGATTTTTAGATACCAAACTATTTGTGACTAGATGCTAAAAAATAGCCCACATCAAATCAAAACAAGATCAGCCTACTCTTCCTAAAATAATCTTACACACACAAACATGCATATATCCAAACACCCACAACCTACTGGAGAGTTTCTGAACAAAACAATACAGATGAACACGTAGATACTGTGGTCATCCCAGGTTTTCTCATGGACTGAGCCTTGTTCAGTGACTGAGCTAGAGGCATAAGGATCAAATACGTATGTAAGGATCAAATATGTATATGTTCCAGTTACTCGTCCTGTGTCTATTCAGGACATGACTTTCGAGTATTATATAGCAGATAATGAAAAGGCAGAAGGATTTAACTCACTTGAGTAATCCTATTTCCTAATATTCATTATCAGTAACTTCACAGCTGCTGTATGGCTTACTTATTAAAATAAAAACTAGGAGGAGAAATCTGTTGATGTCAGATTTATTCACAATGTCAAGACTTAGCACCTGACATATCTAGGTAATTAGAGGGGGGCTTTAACAGAATGTTAGAACTCAAATATTATATAGAGTTTATTACTTGTCATGCTGAAATGAGTCTTGGCCAGTGCAAGGAATTTTCTCAGTAATTTTCTGAACCAATGTTATGCAGAGCTGTTTGAATAGGTTCCCTCTTTAAAGTCCTCTTTTTTTCTCCAGATGATAATCTTCCTTTATTCTGTCTGTCCCTGAAATGCTAGTTCAGTGATTGATCCTTAACTAAGAATAGACAGATGAATGTTTAGACAGAACAGAGATGATATTGCACATATACTTGTGTATTTTACTGATTTGGAAGTAGCATCATCAGTGATGTATTTTTTCTTTCATTATGCTGTTGTTCCTTTTTCTGGGAAAAAAATGCTTTTTTAAAAAATGACACACTCCATAGACCTATCTATTTTTCCTTCTGGAAAGAAGAAGAAAGAAATCTGAATTGGTTTGGAATAAGTTACTTTGCTGTGTATTACTCAGTCTTCTGAGAGTGATGTCCCAAAGAATACAGGTCTTCAAGGTGTGTAAGCTTATACAGATATATTAACTAAATGGGGGAGATATGAACAAAATACTTGCAGGAAGAACAATCTCCAATCATTCTAGAGGTGATATCTTGTCCAAGCACAATCCTGTGCATGGCTTTGTGGAAAGGCTATTTAGCACTTGTCACTGGTCTTTGCATTAGTACAAAAGACATTAAACCGGGTGCAACAAAGCCTCCCTCATGCCCTGTGGTGCTAAGTTTACATTTCAATCTTATCTGACAGGCAGGTGCCATTCTATCTGTTTATTTTCAACTCTGACACTTATTGGTGTTTACAAAATAAAGCCCATACATGACAAGAAAAACATCTTTGATATTTAGGTAATCAAAAAACTGCATTGTAATGGTTTCACACTGATTTCCTTCCTCCAGGATAGCAGAGCATTTGTCACCAGCAGAATTGAGACAGGTCTTTATAAAAAAGTATGAAATTTACAATTTAATCCTCTTTCTTCAGATGAGCATGTAATTCCTACTGCAAAAGAGAAGAAAATTATTAACTAGCAAAATACTTTGTTGTTTTCCTGGAGGGAACAGTATAATAGAGTAGACTGGGTATGGTAATAGAATTTTCCCCAATATGTAGCTCCTGCATCTCCCCTGTGGTTCTATAAAACCTTCTAAAGAATGTTTCAGTAAGCAAAATAAAACAGTGATAATGAAAACTGAATTAGCAATCATTTGGACGGCCAGCTGTTTTGGGTTAATGTGCATGCCAGTTTTTGGAGATATTCATCCTGGTTTATTTGAACATACTTTGTTTGCCATCCTGTCAGATGTTTGCAGTCTAGCACACAACAAAAACCAGCAGAGTAATGTGAGTGTTTTTGGACTGCCGTTCAGCATCCTCACAGCTGATCCACAGCATGCAATATCTGATAACGACTGATTTGTCTTAAAAGCGTTCATTAAAAGGAAGGAATTTATCTCTTATTAGCCTCTTCATTGACACTGCTGTTTGGCAAAAAGAAAGTTAGTGTTTTGTATTAGCAAGGTTTGGGGTAGTGAACTGTTGGGAATAATGCTTTTTTTGTATAAATCTGATCAGGTTAACTGGGGCTTGTTTTCAAATAGCATAAATAAAAGTTACATGGAAATATTTCTTAACATGACATTTTTTCTAATCCAAACAGAAATGTGTACCATCTGTCACAGCAGAGAAAAAAGGCTGATGTTGAAGAGGTGTTGTGATTTTTTTTAACTGTAAATGTTCAGGACTTTTAAGGGTTCATTTAGTACTTTCCATGTAGGAAAGGGGTTCAGTACTATAGTTCCTAACATGAAGTAAGGGATACAAAAATAAAAATTTGAGTGATAGGCCAAGGAGAGACAAGATTTCACTGATAATTTCCCTTTCCACTCCACACAGTATGTGAGAAACTACACATGATCTCACAAAACATACAAAATAAATATGTTAATAAACGCATCTTGTATACATTTAGATTCATGAACATTAAGGATCAGGTTGGTTGCAAAATAGTAAAGTTGGATATATTCAGCTATATCCTTTATTAGTAGTAGTAGAGGAGTTGAATTTTCAAGTATAATACAAGTATATTCCAGAGCTGAGCTACATAACTGCCAATGAAGAAATATGAACTTAAAAGATCTGTGTTGAAACTTGGTCTCTGTGTTGTCCTGGTTAAGATGTCCAGCTCCTAGAGTTGCCAAACACTCTATATATATTCATGTTCTCTCTACAAAGATAGAAATTGCATTCTCCTTTTGGAACTTAGTGATATTCATTAAAAGAGCCAGTTCTTATTTAATGATGAGCTGTGGTTTGGAGGTAATATTTGCTTCTGCAAATGAAACAGAGCATTTTTCTATAGCAACAGAGGGAATATTACACAAAATGGTCCACTATATACCAACATGGGAGAACATAGTACAGACTGCAGTATGAGGAGTACCTCAGATGAGGAGTATCTGCACCTTAATTAATCAATGCGTCAAAGGAGATGCTGGATGGGAAGTATGGTCAATTCCATGTCTCTAATGTCTTTCCATTGTAATTTTTTTTTTTTTTAATTTAAGTAAGGCGTATACACCTTACAGCACATAAACTTATAGATTACACTGGAGATTTAACAGTGACAGAGAAGCATAAAAGGTGAACAAAAAATTGAAATAATTAGGAAGGATAGACTGACTTCAGGAAAAAGTAAAAGCCAACACAAGAAAAAAAAAAAAATTAGAGAGTTATTTTCTGTGTGAAAGGGAAACCTGGAAATAATTCATGTCGGTAACATTTAAATTTTAAATTAAATTAAACTTTTATTTTATTTTAAAATCCACAATGCAATATTAAATTCTGTAAGTTGTTGCATTATTTTGCAGAAGAAAGGGCAGTGATTCCTTTTATAATTGTGACTGGAACAATGAAGCTATTTGTAGGCTTCTCATTAATAGAGCAATAAAGTGTATAAAATTTAGTCCCCTGAATTACCAAATACTGGTACCTCTGCCAGAAAACATACTTCACACATGTACTGATACAGTGATCCCTGTTGAGAAGTGAGCATATGCTCATGGGTCATTGGACAGCAATCACTGCAGAGCTGCCTTTCTGGGCCATGGCCATGAAATAGGTGTGTTGACATGTGCCATTTCGAGGCTGAAGTTTGCCCTTCCTGTTAATCCATACCCACCTGTTAGCTCACTCATTGTAGCAAATGAAAGACACAGCTGACAGAGCCACTTTGGCATCTTGTTTCTGACACGGAGCACATCTTTCAGCAGGCTCTTTATTGGCCACTTTGAAACTCTTAGGATGATCCCTGGCATTGCTTTGATTCAGGCTAAATCACATGCTTCTGAACAGTTCCTCAGCACCATTTAGGAATTACCACTGGTCAGGCTATTTTGCACGACTTCTCTGTGCTGTAGCTTGTGAAAGGTTAACGATATAGACACAGGCCATGTGCTGCTACTTGTTCCAGCATCAGACTGTCAAAGGCTTCAGAACTGTTTGGGATCGCTAATATATCTCAAACCAAAGTGCATATGGCCTGATACCAAGTCAAGCATTTAGTCATTTCTGCTTGAGTCTGATATTGCTTCCCTATGTACCATTTTATGTGGCTTCAAGTGAAGTCAGAAGGGACTGACAAGCAGGGATCTGTCTAACCTGAGACAGGAATGTCTTTAGGCAAGAAAATGAAATAGAGAAGGGAATTCTTCCATAACCCCATTTATTTGGCATCATGGAGGTCCAAATCTGTTGAAATATCTAGGCAACTGAACTCCCAAACTGTCAGACAGACACTGACATTTTACTGCCCAGTGGCTAGCCTCATTACACTCCATTTCTGTAGAGGATTATTTCATTCCACATGGTTCCCTGGAGCACACACTCTCACTCATATGCTCTTGCAGAATGAAAATGATAGCTAGATGAAAGGGGAAGCTCCTGGGGCCTTTGCCACCTGCCATGCTATTCCAAATTTTTCCTCTTTTTTCAAATGTAATTATTAACCAGCCAGGGACATTTTAGTGACTTTTCGTCACAAAGGTGTTTATCTCTACCTTACATTACTGAGTAATTCTATACTGAGAAGTAAATAAATAAAAAATTTCTGTGAAATGTTATACTGCTATCCAAGGGATTTGGTGCAGAACAGATTTCAGAATAGAGTAATACTCATGTGGATTTTAAATCTCAGTCTTTTGGAGACTACAGGATGCTGCATCTTACTGTAGACTAAGGATATAAGCATCATATAAACAAAAACAGTCTGGCCACACATCTTATCATTTTAATGTTTACTCAAATACTTCAGAGAAACAAGCAACAGAAATTAATATTTTAGGATCCCAGAGGTAGTATAGGAGTCTGCGCCTTGTAGGAAGGTGAGCTGGGAGCTTGGAAGGATGTGGGTGTGGATGTGGGTCTACAGGGGAGGCTGATTAGGATCACTGGGGCCTTCTGTTGCTCTCAGGGCCCTGACATCTCATACCTTAATGTATATAGACAATTTCTCTCACATATAATATAAATCTAAAGAGGAGACTTTCAGCTCTGGTATACTGGAGCAAGACTCGGTTGTTTATAGCAACACTTATAGACAAACTTTTAGTGGTTTTGACATCTAAGGAAAAATTGAAATAAATTGAAAATAGGTCTCACTGAGTAATTAATTCACCTCCAGCGGTTAAGAACAAATTTCTGCTTTCTGTATTTTCTTATGTAACAGAATACACAGTTGTGGTACACACTGCTAAATCTCTTTACTTCTGATAGATGTGTTGTAGTTTGCCTCTCCTCCATCCATCCACCAGAAGCCACATTGTATATGACGATGGAATTCAATCAGTCTATATACAACTGCTTGAAAATAGGGTTTCTAGTTTTGGGCAGTCCACCAGGGTCTCCTTATATGGGGGACTGATCATAGAACCAAAACAACAGTATTCCCTTTTTTAATACAAATATAAGCAAATCAGTCCACAGTTACTCTACAAAGTAAAAGCTCACAATTAGGTAGTGTGGAATCTTCACTAAAAAATAATAATTCACTGTTTTTTACAGAGGCTGATACAAGAGCAAGATGCTGATAGAAGCATCATAGTTCCTGTGAGATGATAGAGCAAACAAATTTATAAATTGGCTGAGATGTCCTGTGAGAATCAGGTTCATGATACTCTGGTCTGTAGGAAACTAACTTAATTACTACTTTGAAGTTTCAAGATTTCAAACTTTTTTTCTTTTTTTTCCCTGATTTTTTCCCCTGGGCTTTTCCCAGTAAACAATTTTAATATGCTATTAGAGTGATGATCAAATCAGATTTACTGATAGGCTTCTTAATCATACTTAATCCTATGGAATTGTTTTCTTATAACACAGAAAAGAATGTGGTTATCCAGGCATGTCGTGATTTTAGATGCAGATGTGATTTGCCCTGTAGTGAAGGTATGATAAAGAAGTGACATTTTTTGCAGTTGTATTTAAGGACCTACCATGTAGTTTGAGGTTTTAGTGTTCTGTTTTTATTGTCTGGACTAATCTTTTGTTAGCTTACTTACAAATCTTTGCTTCTATGGAGAGGCTAGTAGGGCTGCAGTGTCACTTCCTTAATTACAGCGCTGGATTTTTTTCATTTGATAGTTTATGAAGTCAATATCAGGCCAATGGATTCATTGTTCAAAGCAAACAGGATTAAAGTTCCTCTGTTCTTCAACGATAAGACCCTTCCTAAACCTCCCTTCAGAACCCACAGTTTTGCCTATGTTCACCAGGATTTTATAAATTAAATTCTGATTCTGACCTTGCATAAGACCAACATTTCCTCTATGAAAGTTTCAACAAATCCATCTCAACATTTCAGCTCTGACCTTCTCTCTCAGTGGAAGAAAGAACATTTCAAAAAATGTTAAGCAAATACCATGGGAAAATATGGGTGGTTTTTTAGCATCAAATCAGGCAGAAAGTTGGAGCTTTGACTTTATGGGATGACTTTCTCTAGGACAGGTGATGAAACTCAGATAAGGCTCTCCAGCTGAATTAAATACAAAGGTAAGCATTTTAAACTTTTTTTTTTTCCCCACTGGAGAAGTTGCCTGTAAAACAGAAAAAGAATCCTTTGCCTTATTTCCACACTCAAAAGCTCTGTTGTCAGGATCTTATTACAGGTACTAAACCACATGAATGTAGTCCAGATGAGTGCGCTCTTCGAACAGAAAAGACCAATGGACGTGACAGTGTTGGAAAAATTATGCTGCCAAAGGAGTTGAAGAGAGGAATAAAAACCTTGAACATTTTGGTTTTGAAAAGTGACACGATGAATCTCAATAAAAAGTGCTTTTATTTCTCATTATTTTAATTTGGGGATTTAAATTTTTTTTTAGACTTGAAGATTTAACAACTTACTTTACCAACTCCGACGAGTTCACATTTAAATGCCACTGATTTTCAGCATACTGTCAGAGACTACTATACCTAGAATATCGGAATGTATCTTACCTGTGATGTCAGTCCTCCTTCACTTAAGCAGGAGCTAAGAGACTTTCTTGCTACTGAACAAACAGTCCAAGTTCACTGTAATTGCAAAGAAGATGAGAGTGTCTATGTTTGGGAGGAGAGCTAAAACTATTGCAGCTTTTCATGCCAAAAGAAATCCCCCTCTGTGTGAATTCACTGTTGCTGGCAAAAACTCAGTCTGAAATAGAATTTCTTATTCACTTAACATATTCTTCTGGTGTGAAGGAATAATTTTCATCTAAACATCTTACAAAAAAACTGTTTGCTGATTTTGCTAAGCACACTTACTGAAAATTAGTTCTTCTAATTGCCAAAAATACTTCTTTTCCAAAGTTTTCTACCTTGATTCTAGCCAACAGGCAAACACTGATGGGTAGGGGAGGTATGAGTCAAACCATGAGGTGAGTTACAACCTTGTGTATTGCTTCTGAAATTAATAGATCCTCATAGGCATTAAATCAAATGTAAAATATAGTTCTGTATAAATAATCTTTTAATGCGATTTCTGTTTCTGTTTAGTTTCCATCAGAATAAAAAAAATGACAAGGTGAAAACAAATTAATTAGAAGACTCATGTAGTGTTGCACTTCTGATTGCACCTCAAATTATTGTGTTAGTAGTGTACTGAATACATGCTTAAAAACTAGCTTTTTAAAAGCAGAACTTACCTGAACTATGTCATGTTTGAGTTCCAATGCTTCTGAGAGTTTTTGGAAAGTATAATCCCTCATAACTATATTCTATAGTCTTCAGTTGGAACAGTTTTCTTGTCATAAGTGCACATTTTTTCTCAGATTTTATTAATATCTTTATAACTACTAGAAGG
Organism: Coloeus monedula; assembly: GCF_965178545.1. NCBI lineage: Eukaryota > Metazoa > Chordata > Aves > Passeriformes > Corvidae > Coloeus > Coloeus monedula. The sequence goes on along the minus strand of NC_138784.1, from coordinate 48,983,619 downwards.
GAAAAGAGTAGCTGAGATTACAGTGTGTCTGACAACTTAAGTACTACCTTCTCCTCCACAGAAAAGCCTTATACCTGTTAAAGTCACATGTTGCACTTAAGTAACAGGGAAAAAAAAGAAAAAGCATTCTCTGATTTTATTTTGCTATGTTTCTTTTGGTATTGTGGTAGCACTTCAGCAAGTGGAAGAACAATGGAAACATATACTTTGTGACAAGTTTAGGATCCAGCCCTATGTACACAACTGGTTTTATTACCCAATTAGTCTACTCCTCCTCTTTGATAAGGATGACATCCCAGACATAGATTTGGTTTAAAGAAATAAAAACAATGATAAAATCTCAAAACTCAGTAAATACAATATTTTTGGTAATTTCACTTTTCCCCTCTTTTATACTTAACATTAAGGAGATAGATTTTATAATAGATCTCAACTGTTAGCTAAAGTCTGTGAAATTTAGCTGTCCAAAATCCACCACAGAGAAAGAAAGGCCTCTTCCATATATATATGTATATATTTGTGACACATATATATATATACACATATAGGCATGTATGAATACACATATATATGCAACGATTTCATTTGTATTGAACTTCATTTTGTGATCCTTTGTATAGCATTGTTAAAAGTTTGCTCTTTAACCAGCACTGCCAATACTAAAAAAACTATTTTAAGTAACACAGAGGAGAATGACAGATTTTCCATGACCAGACTGTGTATTAGTTAGCATTGTGGATAAAAGCTGATGGTTACTGGACTTTTGGTTTTATTTTGAGATATAACTGTCATGTTTCAAGAAAATTAAAATTAAAGAAAAAGGATTGTTAAAGCTCTGAAGCTGAATTAAATTTTATTAAGATGTTTAAACTAAAATGTATGTACAGAAAAATAAGAATGCAATCCTGAAAGTTGTTGTGCAAAACCTCTTCCAGTGACTGCACTCAAATTATATGTCAAAATTACTGGATTATAACACTTTAGGTGAAGAAATCCTCTCTTTCTTTTGTTTGTTTGTTTGTTTGGCTGTTGTTGTCACTTTGAATTTGCATAAATATTTCAATCCAAGACATTTGGGTAAACTACTGAATACCTTTAATTTCCCAATTCATTCTAAACATATTTGTTGACCCCCTGACCAGCTACATTAATGAAGTCTGAATATGTGCCTGGCTACTGTTACCAGTCATTTTGATTAATAACATGGCTACAGGCAATTAAAATTTTTCATATAAAAAGGATTTGGCTTAAATTTTGAACCTTCAAATGACTACCAACCAGGCTAAGAAGAAAACTTATTCTTTAGTACAACAGTATAGTTATACAGGTATGTGAAGTCGTGTAAAAAGTACTTAAAACAGTGAGTTAGAGGATAGTTTTTCCAATTGTTGTCTTTCCTCTTCAGAGGTGTCTGCTGGAAAGGAAAGGTGATGATGCTCACAGACAATACTGGCAGTGACCTAAGGAAGGAGAAAAAGCAACAGAAATAAATTCATGTAAAAAACACAGCGTGATATGATAGTCTTTATTCAGAGAACACATACAGACTTCTCATATTTTTAGTATCATCTAGCAGACCTTAGCAAAGTAAAGATTTAGGAAGTAAAGATGAAGGTATGCTGGTTTCGTCTGGGATAGAGTACATTTTCTTTGCAGTGCCTGGTACAGGGCCGTGTTTTAGATTTGTGCTGATCACAGGGTTGATAATACAGAGATGTTTTTGCTATTATTGAGCAGGGCTTACACAGAGCCAAGACTTTTCCTGCTTTTCATACTGCTGTGCTGGGGAGGGACTGGAGGTGCATGGGAGGCTGGGAGGAGGTGCAGCCTGGACAGGTAACTCCAAATGACCAAAGAGATATTCCATATGACATCATACCCAGTATATAAAGTGGGGCTAAGAAGGAGGAAGGGGGGAGCAGTCAAGAGTGATGGCATTTGTCTTCCCCAGTAACCATTACATGTGATGTAATTACAGGGGCTCTGCTCTCCTGGGAATGGCTGAACACCTGCCTGCCCATGGGACGCAGTGAATTAATTCCTTGGGTTTTTTTGCTTGTGTGCATGGCTTTTGTTTTTCCTATTTAACTGTCTTTATCTCACCCACAAGTTTTCTACCTTTTACCCTTCTGATTCAATTCTCTCCTTGATGCTGCTGGTTGTGGGAGTGAGTAGCTGCATGGTACTTGGCTCCTGTCTGGGATTAAACCATAACAGAAGGTAAAAAGAATTGTGGAACACACTGACATTTAAAGATATACAGATACAAGGGTGCAGAATAATACCTAGAGAACAGACTTTTGGACTTTGATATTTACCACGAATGCATGGCAGAGGAAGAGATAGTTACAAGTCTAACAGTTCAAGAGCAAATTTGCTGGACTGCAATGATAGAATAAGGAGAAAAGAAAAAAAAAAAGAAGGAAAAGAAAGGAAGGAACACACACACAAAAAAAAGCCCAGTAGAGAAAAGAGAAGACAAGAAGGAAACAAGCATTGGGAGGAGAGACCAAATGACAGAATCATTTGCAGACAGAATGACAGAGGGCTGAGAGATAATTGAGCTCCACACAGACAGAAAACAGCAGATATTTGTGATCATGAAAGAAGAAAATCAAAAGGCATGTTGCCAAGGCATATTCAGGAAATAGTAAGGTATTGCTATCTGTCAGGTGGTATCTGAGAATAGCTTAGTCAAAGCAAAATGTCTCACAGTTTTTCCTCTTACAAAACTTTGGTTTAACTGCTAAATATATATTTTACATCAGTACTAATGTCTCTGGCAGATTCCTGTTGAAATGGGTGAAAAGAATGAAGTTCATATATTCAAATACAGTTTGCTAATGGAAAAATATAGTAGAATGGAGTATGCATAGAGGCCTACACCATAGATTTTTAGCAATTGTGTGCAGTGAATGCCAGTGAAATCAATTATACAAACATGCAAAAAACCTGCAGAATTTCAGATGGTCATGCATTGCCTTTTATGGATCACTGAAAAAAACTGCTGAAGTCTCCGAGGATTAATATCAATTCATGCACAAAAGAACTAGTCTCACATGAAGGACTTTATGTTAAGAATATTGTGTGGCATGCACAGAAAAGGAACTTCTCAAAAGACAGAAAGAGACAAATATCATAGTACCTAGCTTTGGGACTGTGTCTTGTTCACAGATGAGAAGAATTCTAAACTAAGAAATTATGTTAAATTGAATTAAGTAATGTAGAATCTTATGCTGATTCCCCAGGCCCTTTTGCTTTCATCTTCTCATAACCTTTACGTTTTGTCTCCTGCTGGAGGTAAACATGATAATAGTCATCAGCTGCTAGTCAAATCCAGCATAGCAAATATAGCCATATTCCTACTATAGAACTTTTTACTAAAGAAAGTAACAGATTTATTCAAGTTGCCACATAAAACATAACAGTTGATGATGTATTTCCTTCTTTTAAATGTTCACTACGAAAAGGAACATAACAAATGTTCGTAAGCTGAAAGAGCCACACCTCATCTTTCATTTTAAGATTTAACAACCTTGTACATTTGAATCCATCCGACCAACCAACCAACAAGGCCTCTAGCAAAATCTGTTTATTTTAAAATGTGTTTTCAAGTTTTCCATTATCACTGGGACACTGAAATAAAACCAACAGTTTTAGTACTAGTCATTCCCCCCCACACCTACAAAAGCCCACAGCACAATTCTTTTGTGGACTATATGGAAATTGAAATACTTCTGTATTCATAATCCTACAATGAATGCTACAATGATTTGTAAATTCTGTTTTACTTTAGATGATATTGAAGACTTTTATGAATTTGAACAGAAAGATACAGACAGCAGTTTGCAAGGCTTAAGCTTAGTGCACAGAATTTTTCTTTAATGAGCCTTCTCATATTGACAAAATATTTAACATCACATTTCTTAGAGCAGTTTACACAGAGAAAGGTATCCAAAAGGATGTACTCTGCTGAAGGTGACAAGTAATCTAATGACCTTCCTTAGAAAGAAAAGAAAGTCCTTCAAGGATGACTGAACCAGCCTAACTTAGATATTTTCTAAGCTCTTTCTGAAAGAGGCTTTGTTTCTGTGTTGACTGTAAAGAAAAAGTGAGAGAAACAAACCAAGAAAACCAGCTTCTGTGACTAATCTCCTTTGAGTTAAAACATATTGATTCAAAACTTTGTGGTGCAGTGTTTGTTCACTGGTAAAAGCCTGATATGAGTACCAAAGCAATTCAGCTGCAGAATACACATGACTTTGATTAACCATCAAGCTAACAGAGGGAACAATCCCATCCCCTCTAGAGAAGGGGAGAAGAAAACAATTTCTAGAACCTTTCAAATCAGACAGCTAGTCTCTTCTGTCCTCTAGCTAGTAAGCTACTCTCTGCATGAATCCCTTTTTCTGACTGGAAGCCGTTTAAATCTGCCAGCTGGCAAACAGGCTTCCATGTGGCTTCCCATCTCTGGCATCTATTTGTCTTGATGAACAGGGCCAGCTGTGCTTCTGGGTCTTAAAAGAACTACATGGCCTCTTATAGTTGCCCCATGTATATCATTCCAGTGTAATGAAGATGTTTTAACACCCACACAGAGAATTCACCTAGTGCAGAAACGACACTGTACTCACACAGTTCTTTCAGTAGCTCTCCTACATGCAGAGTATAACAAGGAGATTTACCATAAACTTTCAAACCTGTAGACATTCAGCTCGTTCAAAAAGATAGTTACAACACACCATCTGTTCTCAGTCAAAGCAAAATCTAAACAGAATAAAAATAACTTTAAAATTATCTTTCTGCTCCTTCTGACACCTCTTGAGGTTGAGCACAGAATTAGACCTCCATGTTATTTATACAGCACTCTGAGGCATGCTGGATGCTTTGTAGATCAAATGCAATGACATTTTCTCATACTTCAGAAGATAGTTTAATTTTAAACTCACTGCAAGTTACAAAAACTGAATAAGGGGAGAAGGAGTGAAGGAGGAGAAAAATGTTACACTAGTATTAAAAGAATTTAAAAAGACCCATGATTTTTAATTTTCCTGTAAGAATTCTGCTCACAATTTTTGTTCTAGTTCATTTTTAACATACATTCCTCTAGGCTGAAGGTTAAAAAATAGCTGTCTATATTATCTCCATTCGTGTTTTTGTGGCGTCCTAAATTGGAATATCTCTGCCTTTTGTTTAATTACCCTAATATAGCTTCACAAAGCAGACCACTCAAAAACCAATTTGTGGCATGCATATAGAGGTGTAAAAAGGAAGAAACATGCCATATAGGGAAATGTGCTCACTGTTCATTTTAGGTTGAGTTTCTTAGCAAATAGCAAGACCAGGTTAATAAGAAACCCATAATGGAAACACATACAAAGCCATAAAGATTCAGATTGTCCTTTTTCTAATTAGTATTTTCTGTGATTTAGTCTACTCGTAACAGATGTTACAATGGGCATCATCACCCTACCAGAGCAAAAGCTGGACAAATGGGACTAGATACGGACTTTTTTCTTAATCTGTTACAAAAACTTAGAAAATATTAGAAAAAAGTTTTGAGTGTAACCCATTACACTCAGCATTGAACAAACTTAGTTGCCAAACTAAAGTAGTCAGCACAAGTCACTGGGCAACTCTTGGTTTTTATAGTGGAGAAGGTGTGATGATGATGATCAGCTCGCTCTCTCTGGCAGAGGCTTTTCTACTTTACTGTGTCTTGGTCTACATATCTGGTTGTTTGCTTTTTTCAGAGATCTGTAGTTTTCATTTGTTCATACCAATTTAGTATAAGTCTTATGTTTCATGGGGCAGAGGTATGCTTTACTTACTGTTATAAACATTATTTCTAAAGCACACTCGACTAACGTAGTTTGTAGTATATTTGCATAAAGTTATGAATAATAATATGGATTTGTTGAAGTAATTGAAACAATGGCAGTACCTACTTTCTACTAAGTATTTTTTTCTATTATTAAAATGTTATACCTCAGTACAACAACTGATATCCCAATGTGTAATCTGCATTCAACATCTCAACATATGCACAGCTAGCATGAACCTACTTGCTAATGTGCTCACATTAGAGCTCACAAGATTTAACATCACATTTGTGTTGATCTTTATGCCACATCAGCTGCTCCTATTCCTCTTCTGACTCTTGGCTGTTAATAAGGATCCAGTCCATCAGACTCTTCAAAGTGTGCAACAACTCAGCACAGATTGGTTTTGCCAGAATGTCTGCCAATAAGAAGGATATGACTACCTTGAGGCTCTGATAGATGTTCAGTGCTGGTAGATATATACCCCAGTGCCTACTGTTCACTCTGACATAGTGACCATCACTGTCAGCTCAGTCAAATTCCCATCAGGAAAGAAAGAGTAGGACTGCTGCACAATTGCATTAATGTGTGTGAAAGGCTGTGTGAGTCTGGAGACAGTGTCTTGAGTCTTACATTATATATGACACCTGGCACTCCTGTAGTGTTACGGTGCAAATTTACAGCATGTTATGGAAGATTGGATAGTCAAAGGACCAACCATACATACATGATATAACAATCTCCAATATAACATTTATTTTTAACAACACAGATTTGTATTTTCTGCATAAATGGAGAGCAGTTGACTGTACATGACAATAAAAAAGCTGTGATACTTGTAAAATGGGAACTGATTGAAAACTTTTTTTCAAAAGTAGTTTTACAGACTGTGTTGAGAAAGTACCTCCTCAATATTGTTTTCTACATAGCTTGGTTCAAAATCTCTCTTCATATAGTAATTTTGACCTGGACAGAAGCTTTTTCAAGAATTAAACACATCTGAGGAAGTTGTAAAGATTCTGTAATAAATATACCAGCAATCCTATAGCATAGACTCCTCTTTTACTAAACTATCTTGATATATGCTAAACAAAGAACATTAAAAAGCCAAAAAAGGTCTTGCTTATGCATTTGCATACATGTTTAATGTGTAAG